>NW_023270777.1:11197395-11554734 GCF_011800145.1 Mirounga leonina | reverse complement strand
AATAAAATAAAATAAAATAAAATAAAATAAAATAAAATAAAATAAAAAGACTGAACAACACCACAGAACAGGCACTATCAGCTCCAAGTTGCACGGGGAAGAATGTCAGCTCAGAGAGGCCAAGTGACTTGCCCCAGGTCACACAGGCTTAAGTACCCTCTGGCTGACCCAAGTACCCACCTTCCTGGTGTCCCAGCAGACTCCTTGATGCCAGAGTTCTAGTTCTAGTCTTGGAGGATGAACAGGATTTGGGGGAGTGGAGAAGGAAGGTGGATGACTTCTGAGAGCTGAATGGGCCAGTGGGATTCTCTCTGGCTTCTGGAAGGAGACATGCAGGGTGGGGACAAATGTCTCTGCTATTGGGCAGGTGCCTCCTTTCAGGGCCTCCAGGACAGACGCTACCAATGGGCGGTACCCAGGGAGGGGGTAGATCGAAAGGGCCCAATCTTACCCATAAATGTTTCTCAAGGGCCTGCCATGGCCCCTCCATTCCTGTGTTTCCTCTCCCTCTGGCCTGCTCCCTGGGGAGGAACAGCAGGGATGGGGACAGCAGGGATGAGAGGGGCTGGCTTGGCTGAGAACCTCCACCTGCCCACGCACCCGGGCCAGCCAGTGGGAGGGGTGAGGAAGGCCGGGAGGAGCAAGGGGCTGGGAGCCAGTGCCATCAGAACGGGGTCAGGCTGAGCCCCCACGCCCGCACTCTGAGGGCACACGCAGGTGCACATGCCCACAGCCCACGTGCGCAGACACAAACCCACACACACCTGCCCCCACACACCAGGGCCCCAGAGCAACAATCAGACCCCCACGAAGAGCCACGAGCCCCTTGCCTCGGGACAGTGCAGTGCTCATCGCTGAGGCCAAAACTCTGGGGCATCCAGGACTCCCCTCTATCGCTCCCCACATCAGCAAATCCTGACAATCTCACCTTCAAAATATATTTGGGATCGGCAACTTTTCACACGGTCACGGCTCGCGCCCCGAACAGGCCCTGTCGAGGCCCATCTGGACTCGGGCGGTGGCCGCCTCGCCGGCCTCCCTGCTGCTGCCCTGGCCCATCTGTTCTCTGCACAGCACCCCTCTGCTGCTATGAGGGCCTTGGGGAGATCATGCCCCTCACTCAGAATCAGAGCCCCCGCGCCCATTCCAGCCCCACAGGCGCTAACACTCCCGGCACACTCTCTGCCTCAGGGCCTTTGCACTTGCTATTTCCCTGGGCCAGCATGCTCTTCTTTGCTCTCCGCCATTCCTTACATAACCAGGAAGCCGCTTCCCCACTCTCCTGCCCCCTCCTATGCGCCCCCCACCCGTGATACATCATCATCCATAGCCTATGTCTGCATTGGTCACCGTTGTCCCCCTGCCCAGCCAGCCCCTGGGCATTGCAGGCGCTAACACCTGCAGAGTGAAGGAACCCCACAGACACACACAGGTGGACACTGGTGGAGACCCGTAGGGACAGGTGACCCGTGCATGCCTGTGCACATGGGACAGCGAGGCCCGACGACCCCCACACACGTGCACACACACGCACACACACACACATACACATGCAGACGGACCCTGAGCTGAAGCTGCTCCTGCTCCAATAAGGCCCTGGACCGTGGGCCTGGCCCTGGAAGCATAGGCAGCTGGAGTATGTGTCCCCACCAGAGGCCACTGAGTCCGGCCCCAGCCTTGGCTGCCGATGCCCCGGGGGGCTCCTGACTAATCTTGCCAGTTCCCTGGAAGAGAAAGGACAAGCTCCCTGCGGCTGGACCTTCAGGATAGAGAACAGCATCATAGTGTTCAACAAGCCAGCCAGATCCCCAGCCCCTCCTCCCCCTCCTACCTCTCCATCCCTGACTCATCACAGCCCTGAGAGAGATGAAGACAGCCCAGGTGTCACTGTCCCCACTGAGCAGAAGGGGAGACTAAGGCAGGAGGCCAAAGCAGATGAATGTGGCCCCCTGCCCAGCCCCGCCCTGGCTGGGGCTGTCACTTCCCAATCTGACCCCAGTCTTGGCGGCCACCCTGGGTACCCAGGCAGACTCCCACCAGCCGGGCCCCTGCAGCCCTGTCTTGGCTGGAGGAGCTTATCACTGATGACTTTCCCGACAGAGATCGATAGAAAACATTTTATCTCCTTCCCCAGGGGCAGCTCAGCCTCAGAGCAGCGGGCTCCCGTTACTATGGCGACCCTCCTGGACCTCCCTGAGTCCCTCCCACTCCCTCCCCACATCTCCCCCTCCCCATCCCCCACTCCCCACTTCCTAATCCCTCCCCTTCCTCCCTCCCCCCCTCCCCCCTCCCCTTCCTCTCCACCCCACCCCTCCTCCCCTATCCCCCACTCCCCACCACCTTACCTCTCCCCCTCTCCCCACCTCCCATTCCCTCTATCCCTTCACTCCCCACTCCTTCCCCACCCCCCTCCTCCATCCGCCCCACTGCCCACTTCCCATCCCTCTGTACCCCCACTCCCCACTTTCCACTCCCTCCTACCCCCATCCCCCATTACTTACCTCCCCCTCCGCCACATTCCTCTTGCCCCCACCCCACAGCCCAAGACCAGCATTCTCTCCCACCCCGCTGCCTGGTAGCTGGACGGAGCCCATATACCTCTTGGCTGCAGCATAACTATTCTGTAAGCCTGAGAGGGAGGGGCCTGGGGGCTGTCTACCCAGACCAGACCTTGCTGGCCCTCCATTTCCACTCCAAACTGCAGCTCTGGAGCCCAGCTCAGCCTCGTCCCTGAAACGTCCTCAGTGTTCTGTGATTAGTCACTGTACTATTACTCAGTTTCCTCTCTGTACGATCATGGGGATCACAGTACCTCTGTTACAGGGCCACTGTGAGCACCAGCTGAGCATGAACCTGGGAAGTACGGTGCACACGGCGTGGGCAGGGCCATGGCCATGGTCGACAGTCGATGCTCAAGAAATACCAACCATCATTGGTAAGCCTCACTCTGCACATCCATAGAATGGGTATATGAGGGATTATGGTTGTAAAGACTAAATGAGTTGGAGCACCTGGGTGGCTCAGTAGGTTGAGCGTCCGACACTGATTTCGGCTCAGGTCATGATCTCAGGGTCGTGAGATCAAGCACCTCATTGGGCTCCATGCTGGGCACGGAGCCTGCTTAAGATTGTCTCTCTCCCTTTGCCCTCCCCCTGCTCTCTCTCTCTCTTTCTTTCAATAAATAAATGAATGAATAGATAGACAAATAGAAAAATAAATGAATAAAGATTAAATGAGAGATGGGAATAGTTTGGCCCACTGCCCGGCACATTCTAGACACCGAATTTGCAGGAAGGACCCTGGTCTGGGCCCTGCCCACCACCAACAGCGGCAGGGAGATGGGGAGGAGGTGGGAGGAACAGCTGTACCCTGCCCTCTGGGGACTCTTGTGGTGGTGGCTTGGATGCCCCATCAGGGTCCAAGTAAGCCGTGCCCTCCCCGTCCGGCCACAGGGCTGTGTGAACTTCCCTCCCACGCCACCTCTGCCTCCCTGTCCCCGGGTCAGGACCCACCCTCTTCCTTCTGCCGGGAATGCTGTGCCCAGTGTGGTCAGTCAGCCGGTCAGCGAACCTCCCTGAACTGGAGCCCGAACTCCGGGGTCTGCATCTCAGCTCTGCCACTGGGGGGCACTTCTGTGTCAGCTGAATAATGGCCCCCAAAGACCGTCCCAATCCCCAGAACCTGTGCCTGTGACCTTAGATGGCAACAGGGACTCTGCAGGTGTGGTTAAGGCAAGGATCTTGAGATGGGAGAGGAAGCGCTGATGTGTTGGGCTCAAGGTCATCACAAGTGTCGTAAACAGAGGCGGGAGAGGTGACAAAGAACACGAGAGGGGACAACAGAAGCAAGAGGCAGCATGACGTGAGGAAGGGGACACAAGCTGAGGAGTGCAGGCAGCCCCTGGAATCTAGAAAGGCAAGGACTCGGGCTCTCCCCTGGAGCCTCCAGAAGGAACCACTTCTGCCCAGAGTTACTGATTCTGGACTCCTGACCTCCAGGACAGTCAGAGAACAAATCTGTGTCGTCTTCAGCCACCAGGTTAGCGGTGACTTGCTAGGGCAGCCACAGGCAACCAGTAACACCTCCCCATGCCTAGCCTCCTCCCCTGCAAAATGGGCTGATCCGGTACTTCTCTTCCCGGGCTCATGTGAGGTTTAAGTGAGTTGGTGGGTGCAGAGAGCTGGTACTGTTTTTAATCACTGCTGTGCCAAAAACCATCTGCCAAGCCCTGAAGCGACAGCACGTCTGCCCTCAAGAAACTCTCCACCCGGAGCAAGAGAGACTCGTAACGCACGCTGGTCACCGAGAATGCCATGGGACCGTGGTGTCCAGGCGCACAGCGGAGGGAGCAGACCCGATCTGCCCCAGGAGCTCTGGGAGGGCGCCCTGGAGGAGCCCGCTCTTGAGTTGAGCCTACAAGGGTGTGCAGGGAGCGGCCAGACAGAGCAAAAGAGAAAGGTGCCTCAGGCAGAGAGAATAGCATGCAGGGATGCTCAGAGGACTAAGGGATGAGGCATTTGAGGGACCTGCAAGTCATTCTGCAGGGAAGGACCCGTAAGGGCCAGGCCAGGCTTGGGGTGCGTTTTGGGGGATGGGGCAAGCCACAAGGGAGTAACACACTGGAAGGGAACGATTGTTGGGCCCACCGCGAGGAGCATGGATGTGGGGACTTGAAGCTGTGACTGGGGAAGGACCAAAGGGTAAAACCATCAGGGTTTCATGACAACCTGGACGTGGGGGGGGGTGGGCAGAGAGAGGAGGGGGACAGTTTCTCCACTGAAGGGAGTGCGGGGGGAGGGTGGCAGGAAGCCATTCCCTGCGTAACAGTAATAACTCTAGAGCTATAACTGAGCACTTACTACATGCCCGGGAATGAGCAAAGTGCTTGCTACGCCCTCTCTCAGTCTCAACCCTCACGGCTCACAGTGCAGAGGCAGAGACTGGAGCTCAGAGCACCCGAACAAGGGAGGCGGGCAAGGCTGGGGCGTCGGAGGTGGAGACAGGAGGTAATGGAGTTGCTTTTATAAAAACAAGATGAAACACTGTTTGGGGACAGCTTTTGTAATACTTTTCCATTATTAAAAAAAGGAAGAAGGAAAATACATGTGTTTTTTTTTAAAGATTTTATTTATTTATTTGACAGAGAGAGAGAGAGCGAGAGGAGGAACACAAGCAGGGGCAGAGGGAGAGGGAGAAGCAGGCTTCCTGCTGAGCAGGGAGCCTGATGTGGGGCTCGATCCCAGGACCCTGGGATCATGACCTGAGCCGAAGGCAGACGCTTAACGACTGAGCCACCCAGGCGCCCGGAAAATACATATTTTATGGGTAGCTAAGCACTTTTATTTTCACCACTGACAATAACAAAAAATCTGGGGGGCCCAAAAGTATGGCAATTCCAACCCTCCTATTTAAGAGAGACCCGTGAACCACATATCCCTTGGGATGGTGCATATGCAGTAAAAGCTTAAAGACCAGCAAGGGGGCAGCAGGGGTGGGAGTCTATGATCAGGAACACAGCTGTATTGACGAAGGTTTATTTCTTGAGCTGACAAGAATGGATTCAGGGGCCATCACTGAATTATTCCTTTACCTTCTTGAATATTTTAAATATTTTACAATGAAAAACTGGGGGTGAGTGGTATTCTCCAGCTCTCCGCTAATGCTGTTCTGAGGTCCTGAGTCATATTCAATTACAGGATTGCTGTCCTAGCCAGCCTGAGTCCCTTCATCACATCCTGCTTCTGTTTGCATACCCCCAGAGACAGGAAGCTTACTCTCTCTCAAGGTGGTGCATGGTCCTCTTTGAACAACTCTAACTGTGGGAAAGTTCTTCCTCATGGAGTCAACATCCTGCTCCAGGTCCTCCCACCCACTGGGACCACACAATCTGTATGCTAGTATACAAGGCCAGGGCAGTCCTTCAGATCTTTGGAGATAGTGGTCATGCTCCTATTCTCACGTTCTTCATTTTCCTTCTCCGGGTAAAGCAGCTTCAGTTCTCTTTGAGAAAAGTGACAGAAAATCAACTCAAACTAATTTATTTATACAAACAGGTGAATTTATTGGTTGTGTAACTGAAGGTCTAGGGGTTTCCGAGCTTCAGGCATAGCTGGATCCAGGTGCCCAGATGGTATCTCTAGGTATGTCTCCATACAGCTTTTCTCCATATTGGCTTTATTCTCAGGCCTACAGCCAACCAGCTTAACAACCCCTGGAGGGGCCTGCAAAGCTCAACAGCTCCAGCCAAACCCCCAGAGGGCTTGGGTCCTGTGGCTATTCCAGAACCAATCACTGTGGCCAGGCAAATGGGGCACTTTGATTGGTAAATCTGAGTCACAGGACCATCTCTGTATCCCAGAGGTAGGGTCAGCCCAGTCTGAACCACATGCGCTGAAAGCGGGAAAGAATGTTCCCCACGGTAAAATCAAAATCGATGTGCTATTACCACCAAAAGACAAGTTGTATTAGGTAGGACAAACGTTCTGGAAAGAGATCCACAATGGCTGAGACAAGATGGAATTTTATCCCTCCTTCATGTGATTCTTGATGCAACGAATCCCAGACGGATCCAGCTCATCCTGATGATGGGGGTCCCGGGCAGCTGAGCATTTGTTATCTGCACTGGAAGTAAAGGTTGTTAAAAATGTGGCCAGATTTGCTACAGTCCTGGCCACTTACAAAATTATTCGCCACTCAAACATCCCGCCCTTTTCCACCAGCTCCTCTCCCGCCCCTGTCATTAGTATCTTTTCTGGCAGGTTCACTTACACAAGTCGATGGTGAAGGAAATCTTCAAATCTTAACCAAAACTGTAGAATTTCACAAAGTTGGTCACGGGGGTGCTGGAGAATTCCTGGCGTCCCGGGCACTGTGGCTGACAAATCAAGGCTCCATCTGGCTGGGTCAGCCCCACCTAAACAATGAAAACCCCAAACGTGAAGAAGTGTTTCAGGACAGGATTTTTTTTTTTTTTTTAAGTAGGCGCCACGCCCAGCATGGAGCCCAACGCAGGGCTTGAACTCACGACCCTGAGATCAAGAGTCAACCTCTCTTCCGACTGAGCCAGCCAGGCGTCCCTAATTTCATTTCTTTCAAAATAAAATTCAAATGAAAAGTTTTTTTCTCCAATTACTAAGAAGCGGGTGTTCCCAATATAAGGGAATATGTGGTCAAAATGGCCTTTTTCTTGAGATAACAAGGCCTCCAGAATAGGTCCAATGTCTGTGTTGCTCAGCAGCCATGGGTGTTGGGGTGGGGGTGGGGGGGGGTTGCATTGCCTTATCCTGGAGATGGAATCTAGAACAGGGCTTTCGCTCAACTAATGTGTATTGAATTAGTTAATTAATGAGTGAGTGAGTGAGTGAGCGAGTGAGCAAGTGAACGGAGGGTCCGAGTGATGCCTATTTGGCTCTGGGACCCTTTAAGGGACATCCTGGGACTGGACAGATTCCCCCTGACCCTACAGTGCCCAGACTCACCTGGAGCTAAGCATGGCCAGTACTTCCTCCTTCTGGTCTTTCTGTTGGAGGTCAGAGGCCTTGCAAGAACCCCAGGGGTCTCTCACTGCTATGCGGCCCCCATCATTGACCCCTTCCTCTCTGAAATGGACAGGCCCACCTCTCTTCCTGGCCTGCCTTCCTTCTCAAGAGCTCTGAGCACTGGCAAGACCTTTGCAAATAAATGGCTCTGTTCCCTTTTGCCTTCAGATAAAGGTGGTGCAGCATGATGGGCCCACTTCACAGAGGCTGGGAGGGGAAAGAGAGCCTCGGTGGCCATGCGGAGCTCACAGCACCCAGCTTTTTAAACTTCTCACGATAAGCCCTTGAGGTGGGCATCGCTGCACTGATGATGATGGAGCTGGGATGGGCCTTCCCCTCTGCTTCTCCATCTTGCCCCTCTGGTTACTGACTAAGCAGCCAGCCTGACTACCAGCTACAAACACTGAACCGACCAACTCCAGGAACATTTCCTCCCCTCTCTGAGCCTCTATTTTCTCCTCTGCAAAATGCAGATAGTAAGTCTCTACCCCACAGACCAAAATGCACAGGGCTCAGCACGTGCTGGCTGAGTCCTCACTAACGGGAGGCCTGCTGCACGTCTCACACTCCGCAGGGGCTGCAGAAGAACAGCCCGGAGCCCCCAGGAGCTTCAGTCCCAGAGGAGGCAGGCTGGCAGCGTGGGGGAGCTCCAGCTGGGCACATGAACACACCTGCACTTTCCCGCTCTAGGTACGTCACCTCCGTGGCCTCGGTTTCCTGGTGTGAACCAGGGGGTTATTGGAACGGGGATGCCTACCCAACCAGGTGGAGACTTAGTGAAATGCTCCCTTCGTATTCTATTGAGTGAGCAGATGATAAACCTACTCTCTCAGGAAACTCAATCCTATCTTGAGATAGATCCTTCCCCTTCCCCTTCCCCTATCCTCCAGCCCACAAGGGTCTCTCTCTCCCTAATAGAGGTCTTTGTCTCCTTTCAACCGATGAGAAAACCAGGGGGAGCTCAAGGTCAAGGTCACACAGATGCAGAACTGGGTCTCAAAAGCCCTCAGGAGAGGGAGGATATCTCAAACTCGAATGCTTTGGGGGGTCGGCTAGGTGATTTAAATGTGGGTATAGAACAATAGGTATAATTTACATTCCTTAAAGGTATTTCAATTCAGCAAGAACTTAGATTCCTTAAAGGTATTTAACTCCAAATTTTCAAACACTTTGCTCTGCCCTCCAGTCAACACAAACCCAGCACCCTGGATTCCACGTTCAAGCAACAAGTTTGAGACTTTTGTACCAACACTGTCTTTACTAGGGTCTGTGGCACAGTGGGCCGCCTCCCTCCTGGCCCTCTTACCTGCATCCTACTAAGAATGACAAGCAAGTTCTCAACAGAAATCTCTTGGGCTTTGCTGACAGTGACCCCTGATCAGTTCCCGGTTCTCTTCTGAGAAGCCCCAGGCCCTCCCCTGACGAAAGCAGCCCCGGGGCAAATCACTCTTCAGATCCCAGCTCACAGATCACCTCCTCCAGGAAGCCTTCCCTGAATTCCTCCACAGGACCAGGCCTGTGTTCCACAGCACGCTTTTCCCAGGAAACTTTTAGATTGCAACCCAGACTCTTACCTGATGTCGGAACCACAGTGGGCACTCAGTAAATACACATGGAATAGGTGAATAAACTCACCAGCTGTACGACCTCGGACAAGTGACTTCATCTCTTCTGAGCCTCGATTTTCTTATCCGTAAAATGTGTTATAATGAGGGAGCATTCAGAGAAGCTATGGAATGTGAGGTTGAATAATGGTTCACAAAGAAATCCAGGTCTTAATCCCTGGAAACTGTTCTTGTGCATGGCAAAAAAAAAAGGGGGGGGGAGGTGTCCTTGCAGGTGTGATTAAATTAAGGGTCTTGAGATGGGAGATTATCCCGGATTATCCAGGTGTCCCTAATGTCATAACATAGGTCCCTGTAAGAGGAGGCAAAGAAGGTCAAGGGAGGAGGTAGGAGGTGGGACAACAGAATCTATTGTCTTCTTGCCTTTTCTAGCTTCTAGAGGTCACCAAGCTGTCACAAGCCATGAAATGCAGGTGGCCTCCAGAAGCTAGAAAAGGCAGGGAACAGATTCTTCCCCAGAGTCTCCAGAAGGAGCTGGCCCTGCCAGCACCTGGCCTGGAGCCCCGAGGAACTGATTTCAGGCTTGTCTGACCTCTAGAACTGTACAGAATAAACATGTGTTGTTTTAAGCCACTGAAGTTGTGGTCATTTGCCACACTTACATTTGTTATTGTTATTGTAGGTGCTCAACAATGGCGGTGGTTGGTAGCTGGACCCCCCCCCACAATCTCCTTCTCCCCGGGGAGGCCTGCTCTTCTAGCAGCCCACTGGGGTTCCTGGTGTCAGGCCTTCCCCTCAGCTCTCCCAGAAGCAGGTTAAGGCAGCACGAGGGCAGGAGACTGGACACGGTGGGGGCTAGGAAGTCGCTGGCTGGGTGAAAGGGGCCATTCCCACTCAGCTAGTATTTGACCTAAAACAGTAACAGCGTCCCCTGCATGCTAGGCTCAGGGCTAAACGCTTCACACACCTGACTTAACTCGATCCTCTCAACAACCCCAGGAAGTCGGTACCGCTGTTATCCCCATTTTACAGATGAGGAAACGGAGACCCAGCAAGTTAAGAGGTTTGCTCAAAGCTGGCACAAATGAGCCAGACTTAGAAAGCAGGTCTGTCTCCCCACCGCCATCCACCCAAGAACATGTGCTTAGAACTAGCTTAAAACCGCGCGGCTCACCTTGTGACCCGGCCTCTGCCTTGCTCCCACCATTCGCCATTCTCCGTGGGAGACAGGTGGCTGAGCTCAGTGAAGGGCCCCGGCTGCAGGTCTGGGTTCTGTCACTTTAGCTTGAGAACCTGGACAGGTGACCTCACCACCCTGTGCCTCAGTTTCCTCTGTGAGCCTGCCTCACAGAGGAGCTGCCAGGATCAAGGGAGACAACCCATAGAAAGAGGGACAGTGTCTAGTACACAGGAAGGGCACCTTACCTACCGCAGTCCCTCTTTTACCAATGACGAAGCTGAGGTTTGATAGGAGACCTCGCTAGTCCCAGGTCACCTGGGAGCTCTGATGCTTCACTCTCCCCTCCATAGGACCAACAGACCCCAGAGGGTGGGGGGCTGGGGGCGGGCAGGCTCCCAGAGCAGGTGGCTGTGGGTTTCTGCCTGAGCCCTCGTGAGTCAAAGCCTTGAGCAGCAATTGCTTAGGGAACCTATAAGTTCATAGGCTTATTCACTCACTCATTTATTCAATATTCCTTTTTGCAAACTCTGCTAATGGCTTCCTTCCCATAGCTCCAGAACTTTGCATCCAAATTCCTCACCAGGCCCTCTGTAGCCTTGAAGACAGAGGTCTTCCCTTACAGTTCTGCCTTCAGTGCGGTCGGCTGGTCACTTGGCTCTTTATCCACCAAGCTCTCCCCTGTCTCAGGGCCTCTCCACGTTGCACTTCTCTTCCCTCTGCCGGGAATGCTCTTCCCCGGGCTCTACACACCGCAGGCTTCCTTCCTGCTATTCAGTTCTCTGCTCAGATAGGCCTCCTTCTCTCACTTCCAGCTAAACAGCCCCTACCCGTCACTTCACCTGCTAATTTGCTTCCTAGAACTCCTGACTCCCTGACATTATCTTCTTTACGTATGTAAGCATTTGTTTGCTGTCTGTCTGTGCCCAACAGGATGTCAGCATGACAGCAGAGACCATTTGTCTCTGTTCATTCCCTAGCGTCCAGCACGGTGCCGGGAACCCAGTACGTGGAGAAATTTCTGTCCAGCCTATTGAGTTTAGAAGTCGAAAAAAAATGTTTCCCAAACCGTAAAGACGAGGTCATAGTGACGGCCGATGGTGGAGTGAAGGTGGGAGCATGACCTAGGAACCAGGCCAGAGACTGGAAGCATCTGAGGGCAGGATGCCAGTCCAAATCCTCCGCCCGAGGTTCCAGCCCCCACCCGGTCCCCCGGTCCCACCGCGTCCCCCGGCCCCGGGCGGGGTGTGCGAGTCCGGGAGGGCTCCACCTGGATCGCACGCAAGGCGCCCTCCCCGCCCCACCCCTCCACCGCCCGGCGGGCGGGCGGGCGGGCGGGGGCACGCGCAGTGGGGCGCGCGGGCCGCCAGGGGGTGCTGTCGGGGCGCGCACGGCCCACCTGGCGGCCGGGGCCTCGAGCGAGCGCAGCCAGGCCGCCCGGGAACTTTTTTCCTCCCGCTCTCGCTCTCCTTCTCCCCCCGCGCGTCGCCCGCCCGCCCGCCCGCCCGTTCGCTCTTCCTGTGCGGAGGGGATCGCATTTCCCCGCGGCACCCGCGGACATCAGGCAGGCCCGGCCGGGTGCGCGGCCAGGGCCCGCTCCCCGCGCCGCCGGCTCCCCGCGCCCCCGGGCGCCGCCCCCGCCGCGGCTGGGCTCCGAGAGTCGAGTCGGAGAGCGAGGCGGCGGCGAGGGCGAGAGGCGAGCCGCGCAGGCCGCCCTGCCCGCCGCCCGAGCGCCGGCGCGAGGAGGGGGCGCCGCGGCCCACCTCCTTCCTGCCTGGCCGCGGGCCGGCCGGGCGCCGCGCCCTGACCCCCATGGCCGCCCGGGCCTGCGGGCCGCGAAGTCGCAGCGCCAGACCCAGGGCCCCCGAGTGAGCGCGGGCGCCGAGGTGAGCACCGAGCGCTGGGGCGCGGGGGGCGCTGCCGGGGCAGGGGCGGCGCGAGGCGTCGGGATCCGAGGCAGGGTGAGGAACGGAGGCGGGCTCGGGGGCCGAGCGCGCCGCGGGCCGGGATGTGGGGGTCCGCGAGGTCCCGGCTTTGTGTGGTGTGGGGGTGCGCGAGGTCACCGGATGGCCGTCTGGGGGGCGCGAGCGGCGAGGGTCCGTGTGGCCCCGGGGCTGTGCGTGCGCGGTGGCCCCGAGTGCTGCCGCGAGGGGCGTGGGGACGGGGGGCCACTCGCCCGGCGCCGGGGCGGGAGGGGAGCTTTGTGAGTGCGCCCGGGGTGGGGGCTGGGGAGCCGACTTGTGCGAGTGGGACTCGGGGCCTGGCGTGCGGCACGGCGCGGGAGGCAGGGCGCCAGGGGCGGTGAGGGCCCCGCGTGGGGAGATGGGGCGCGCGGGGCTCTCCGCGGTGCCCCCCACGCGGGCAGCGGCCGGCGCCCGGGCCTGTGCGCAGGCCCCGCGACCCGGCAGGAAGCGGCCCCGGAGGCCCGGGGAGCTCCGACGCGGCCAGGCCCCGGGCGCACGGGCCCTTCGGGGGTGACGTCACGGTCGGGGGCACCGGGCACGCGAGCCCCGAGTCCCCGGACCGCGGCGAGCCGGCCAGCTCCCTGGCCCCGCGCCTTGGAGGCAGGGGCCCCGGGAGGAGGGCGCGGGGGCCGGGCGCCGGGCGGCGTCGCCGAGCGCGGCGGGGGCGAAGGGGTGTCAGGACGCGGGGGGTGACATCTGGAGCCTCGGTCGCGCCGGGGGGCCTTGGAGGAGGGGCGGAGGGGAAGCGAAACATCAGTCAGGCCCGAGGCCGCTGCGTCCCCAGCTTCCTAGGACGCCCGTCTTCCCAGCGAGCCCGTTTCCCTCCTTGGGGCTCTTAGTGCTCCTCCAATCCACGCCGAGGGCCGGAGTGCGGACCCGAGCCGGGCCCTCTCGGGAGCCCGCGATCGGGCGGCGGGGGGGCGGGGGGGGTGGGGGGGAGCGCTGGGGTTTCGGCTCCGAATGGACAAAACCGAGTGTAACAATGCGCTATTGGGGGGCTGGGGGAGGGGAGGCAGCGCGCCTGAATGGCGGACCCGGGCCCTGAGCTTCCCCGCTCGCAGCACTCCCTCCCGCAGCGCCTTTCCCATGCTTTCAGCAGGCTCTGATTCAAGGACCCACGCGGGACCCGCACGGCTCCCTCCCACCCAAAGTGCCGCCCCCCGCACACCCCCCTCCCGCTTCATTTCTCTTCCAACGCAGCGGTGTGTGGAGGATTCAAGGGCATTACATCTGGTTGCAATCCGGTTTCAGGCCGCTGCCAGGCTGTTAAAACCTCGCGCTGACGTCAGAGCAGGGGAATTACTTCTTTTTATTTTATCTTTTTTTAGTTGTCTGCTGCCCTGGGAGGGGAGGCGGGGGTGGGTTAGGCGAGCTCCGAAGTGGAGGCGCCGGCGCCGTGGGAGCCCCAGGCTGGGGGCTCTGCTTCTCTTCCTCCACCCCATCCTCCATACAGACCTTGCCCTGCCTAGGTCAGGCTCAGCCAGGGTGGGGGCAGCTCTCGCTGCGGACTCCGTGGAGGCCCCTCCCGACTGACCACACAGCTGTGTTTCCAGAGGCTTCCCTGGGTTGTGGTCTGGGGATATGGAAGCTGGAAAGGAATCTTGTTTCTCACCCCAACCCTTTGACAGCGGAGGGGGTATATGGGACCCCAGGAGCATCCCTTGGAGCTTTGGGTGACACAGAGGAGTGAGCACAGACCTTCTGGGCTGGGAGAGGCTCCATCCCAGAACTCTGGTGAAGGCTCTCAAAGGCAAAAAGCTTTGGAAGGAAGCAGAGTTATCAAGAGATGACCCAGACCCAGAAGCCAACTCTAGAGTGGGCTGAATAGGACTTTTCCCAAGAGCCAGGAGCCCCTCTGGCTTCTTCCTAAACGGAGGGAACTCATCCACTCAGAAACACCATCTCTCTTCCACTGGACCAGGAGGCCCTTGCAGGCGCCCTCCCCCAGGCGCCCTCCCCCCACCCCCCACCCCCCACCCCATTCCTTGTAGACCCCCAAGTCTAGAGCTATGGTTTTCAAACTCTGCCAGAGACCTGTAGTAAGAAATACATTTTAGGTCACAATTCTCTTCACCGCCACTATATAAAACTGAAACAAAAGTTTAGTGAAATAACTCTTTCCTCTACTTTGTCTGCTGAGCTGATACTTTCTGTTCTAGCCTAGTTGATCTTTTTTTTTTTTTTTTAATACTGGTTGCAACCCACTAAATTGATTTCACAATCCACTAATGGGTCATACCCAGAGTTTGAAAAAACAATCCTACAAAATGAATCTGCCTTCTGTTCATTCCACAAACATTAATTGAGGCCCGACAAGTTCTCTCTTTTTTAATTTCTCAAGTAACACATGGATTCATTCTTATTGTGAAAAATGCAAATAACCCGGAAGTATAGAGAGTAAAAGTGTCTTCCTCAGCCCCCCCACAGGTAACCCCAGTTAAGAGTTTGAATGTATCCTCCTAGACATTTTTGCTACTTGCTTACATATATATATATGTGTGTATGTGTGTGTGTATCATATATGCTGATACTTAGTTTTCTTTTACCCCAAATGAGAATACATCTCAGGCTCTTACTTTTTTTTTTTGGCTCTTTTCTCCTTTCCATTTGTCTTGGGGAGGCCATAGGGTGAGGTGCTCCAGGGCAAGGCTCCTGGCTCCGCCACACACTGAATGAGTTAGTTACCTCTCTGTCTCCGTGTGCTGTCTGCCCAGAGGGATAATGAGGGTACTGGCCTCACAGGACTCTAGTGAAGGTTTAATGAGTTATTCCATGTAAACACATAAAGCTTAGAACAGTGCTTGTCCTGCTAAATGCCGGTTGGCACGGTCACCATTATTAGTACTAGCTTATTTCCATGGCAGTCCATGCATGCATGGTGTTGCTTTTACTTATTTATTTGAGGGAGAGCGTGCAAGCAGGGGGAGAGGGAGAGGGAGAGAGAAAAGCTTCAGATTCCCCACTGGGTGTGGAGCCCAATCCCACGACCCGGAGAGCATGACCTGAGCCAAAATCAAGACTTGGACGCTCAACCAACTGAGCCACCCAGGCGGCCCATCTTGTTGCTTTTAATGGCCACCTGCGGCTGTGAGGTGGATGCCGGCCCCCCCCCCACTTTCGAATGTGTGACTCCACAGGGAGGGACAGGGCGGAGCAATGGACGCTGGGCAGGGTTTCTGTGGGAGAGGTACCTGGGCTCACTGGCCCCAAGGGAACAGGTATTTTCCAAGGACCCACCATTTCTGAGCTCCTGTGCTTCGTGCACCTGCCTCCAGAAAGGTCACACCCCAGTGGGTGACTGAGAGCCAGATAATACCCAAGGGAACCAGCATTGTCATGGGAGCTTGAGCCAGGTTTCGGGCAGGAAGCAGGTCACCCCTGTGAAGGCACCATGTAGGTGTTATGGGGATGATAAGGGCAAGAGTGTAGGGCAGCATCTTTGGGAAGACTTGTCCACGCGGAGAAGAGCAGAGGGAGACTGTGTATGATTCCCTTCCAAGACCAGTGGGACAGATAACTTGAGCTTTAGGATTGCGTCTCGACCAGAGTTGGGAGCTTTACGGAGGCAGGGGCTTCGTGGAAGAGGGGGCTTGGAGCAGGGGCTTCAAGCACAGGTAAGTAAGAACAAGAGGCGCATTCCCGGTGGAGGGAACACTCCAGCAAGTGTTTGGAGGCTGGAACAGACGTGGCGCGTGTCCCGTGGCCAAGAGGGGAGGAACTAGCTCAGAAAGAACGATGACGGAAGAGGCTGGGCTGTTACTGGGGCCTCCCTGGCCTCCCTGCCTCCATCCTGCCCCCTCCCAGCGTGGGCCAGAGTGATCTTTTGGGATCACTACCAGAGTGATCTTTCTCAACCGTAGCAGATGCTTCCAGGGGTTCCTGCTACCTTCTGAATACAGGTCCAGCCATGGTCCTTCCCCCACAGCAGGGGCCCCTTCTCGTGCCCTCTGCCTGCTCTGCCCCATTCAAGCCCCTTCTTTCCCCTCGGGTCACATAGAAGCCTTCTCCCCAGGATTCTGCCATGTGCACGTGTGCCTGCCGCTTCCTAGGATGCCCTTCACCTTCCTCCCTGCCTCCCAAGACCAAAACAGACATCCTGTGTCCTCCTCCTCTGACTTGTGAGGCAGACTGAGTCACCTCCCATTGTCTATACCCGCAGCCTAGCCATAGCATTTATCATGACATTATCGGTAATTCTGTCAGTGTCTGTCCTGCCCACAAGGCTGGAGCATCTAGGCCCGAGAGCACACCTCCCTCCTCTCCTGGCCCCAATGCCAAGGGCGAGGCCTGGAACTCGGGAGACGCTTGGAAATGCTTCCTGGCAGGAAGGGCTAGGTGCGCGGAGCCGGGTGAGAGCCCCGACACGGTTTCTGTGGGCCCCTGTGTGGGCCCCTGAGATCCCCGGCAGCCCCCCGCCCGCGGGATCTTTGCAGATTCTCAGGGCCCTGCTCAGAGGACTCTGTTCTGGCAGACTTCTGAGAGACAAGTGAGGCCAGAGAGGGGCCCAGCACCCCCAGGCTGCTCCCCGAGGGGGCTGGGGAGAAACTGGCTCATCCTGTTTCCCCGGGGATCGAGGAGACCGTGTGAGGCAGAGCTGTGCCCTGTGCCTGGGTGGGTCACTGGGGATCCGAGATTGGAATGTGACACGGCGGGAGGGGAGGGGACAGGGAGGGTGAGTGCCAGGGGCTGGAGGCAAAGACTGCGGCTCTGCTGGCAAAGGAGAGATTTTGTTCTGCTGGTTCTTGAACCCGAGGCAACAGTCCCTGCGTGGTGGTAGGACAGAGGGAGGGAGGGACGGAGGGAAAGGGAAGTGAGGCAGGAGAAGAGAGAAGGGGGGTGGAGAGAGAAACACGGAGGGAGGAGGGAAGGAGATGCTCCTCTTGCTAAATAGTATGCTGAGAATCAGGAAAGGAAATATCCAGGAGTACTAGGGCTCTGACCCTGAACATTCCTTCCTTCCCTCAGCAGACACCCCCTCGGGTTTTTGCCCTCAGCCCCATGCTCACCCTGGGCCCCAGAGACGAACCCGCATGTGGTATGGCCTTCCAGGCCCTCCAAGTCCAAGGGCCAGGTGGGCAGTGAACATCCACTTTCTCTACTGGGTGATCAGGCTCTGGAGCAGGCTCCCGGGGTGCCATGGAGGGGCAGGAACGAGTCCTGTGTGGGGAAACAGAGGCAGCGGGCCGGGGCCAGAGGGGGGGGCACTGGGAGCCACCCATTAGGAGTTGTGGGGACGTCTCCCCTCTGCCCTTAGGCCTCGGTCTCAGCTGTAAACTGGGGGAGTCACCAGCTCAGGGCTAAGAAAGTAGGGGACTGAGTGGAGAGAGCTGACAGAACAGGGACAGGCCCCAGGCTGGGGGTCTTGAGGGAGGACCTGCAGACTGGAGCGGAGCATGGGCCCCCTTTCCTCGAGTCCCCTTCTTGGAGACTATGCCCAGGGCAACACGGTGGGGGAGCAGAAGCACCCGTCCAGAATCAGGAAAAGGTTTAGCTCCAACTGCTGCTCAAGGCCTGTCACCTCCCTGTCCCATCAGAAGGGACAGTAAATGTGGTGCCAGGGTCGGGGTGTTTTAGGATCTGGGAAGCGAGGAGTTCCTGGACTTGGGGTTAGGCCAGCCTGGGTACAGTCCGGCTACGGACTGCCCTCTCTGAGGCTCCATACCCCCACCTTTCAAATGGGCGCCGTCCGCGGCCCCTCCACATCACACGCAGCACACGCGGCCGTTCCTCTTCTTGCCAACGGGCCTAGCACGGGGAATCGATGGCAGCTTTGTACCTCTAAGCCTTCCCGGCCGGCACACGGGCCAAAACCAAGCGGGGTGGGTGAGAAGGAGAGTTTCCTGGCCAGAGCTTCTGTCCCAGTGCCGGGGGTGGACCCCTGAGAAGGCCTCCGGCACGTCGTGACTTTGGCGGCAGCGGATGTGGCTGGGTCACCACACGCTCATTCCCAAATCACAGATGGAGGCCCTGTGGCACCGCAGGGGGCTGGGAACACAGCCGTGGCATCTCTGATACCGTGGCATCGGGGCTGAGCACTCGTACCTGGAGCTTAGCCGCCTCGGTTCAGATCCCAGCTCGGCCACTTCCTAAGCTGGACGAGTTCCTGGTTCCTTTGCTCAGTTGCCTCACCTGTAAGATGGAGAAAGTGATAGCACCTAACCCAGAGGATAGTTGGGTGAGTTAATGAGTTAATGCTCATAAAAGACTGACAACAGCGCCTGGTACAGAGAAGGTGCTAGAGAATGGATCCTCCTTACTGGTTTTGCTTCGTGCCCTGAAGAATCTCACAGAAGGGCTCTGTGCTGGGGGAAGTGTGTCCCAGCCAGGGCTTTCCTGGGAGGGATGACACCCTGGAAGGGAAGGAAAGGGAGTGGCAGGCGCCCCTCCCAGCCCCACCGAGACAGGCCGACTTCTTGAATCAGAGCTTGCCACCTCCGGGCCTTGTTGGACCCTTCCGTGGTGACCCAGAGCTCTTTCTCGGTCAGGGGAGCTCAGCGGGTAAGGCCTGAGGGTAGGGAGGCCCTGCAAGGGCCTTCTTCACTGGGAAAGGCAGGCTGCAGACTAAGAAAGATTTCAGGATCAAGTACGGAAGGAAGCTAACAGCGTTCACTGACTGAGGCATCCTCAGGCGCCGGAGGCCGCCAGACCACATCTGGGTGTCCTTAAGCAGCTCCCTCCAGCGCTCTGAGCCTCGATTTCCTCCCTGATCAAGAACCGAAAATAATAGTACCTACTCCATAGTTTTGTTTTTAAGAAGAGTTTTAAATGAGATGGTGCCCCTAAAGCACTTAGCTGCACTTGGCACATTGCAAAGTGGTGAATCAGTGTCACCTATTTGTAATAAGAAATATTCTCGGAAAATGTAAATGTAAATTGAAAACCTCCTGAAAGATTCTTCTGGGGGGCTTCCACGAGCCTCATGGGACAAAGAATTGTTACAGTGACTGGAGAGACATGGACGCCCAGAGAAGTTTAGCTAACGTAGCAAAGTCACACAGTAATCCAGAGCACAGACGAAGGAGGAGCCAGAACTAGGCCTCAGGCTGGTGCTCTCCAAGGCTTTGAGAGTTATTCTTCCAGCGAATAGTTATGGGCAGTCAGCACTGATATACAGCTGAGGTCACATGGCCCTGTCTTCTGGAAGCTTCTGGTCCCATAGGGCAAATTAAATCTGTACAAGATGATGGTAAGAGGTAAAGAGAGAAAATAAAAACCACCTGTTCTCTTGGGGGGAGGGAGGAGGAGTCCTGCGTTCATTCACTTTGGGAGGGCACTGGGCCAGGGTTAAAGCAGTGGGTCTCCACTGGGGGCGAGTTTGACCCTCTGGAGACAGGTGGGCCATGTCCGGAGACATTTTTGGTTGTCTCAGCTGGGGAGGTACTGGTGTCCAGTGGGTGGAGGCTCGGGATCCTGATGAACATGCTGGTGCACGGAAATAACCCCCACAACACATTATCTGGCCCAAAATGTCACCAGTGCTAAGGGAGGTTGACCACCTGCCCTGGAGAATCGATACCGGCCGAGCAGATGCCGCCCCTGTCCTTTGGAAGCTTCCAGTCTGGTGGATGGGCAGCCGTTAAAGACATGATTGCATAGATGTGGGGTTAATCGTCGTCGTGCTGCAAGCTAAGAAGGTAAAGTGCAGGGGGGAGTAGACTTTGGGGGAGGTCTTTGCAGGTACAGGGCACAGCCCAAGGGAAAGCTAAGAGGCAGACGACCAGGGTGTGTCTGGGGAGACAGCAGAAAATGATCAAGCCTGGGGGGGGAGGCCTCCAGAGGCAGGGAGAAGATAAAGGCCCGTAGGAGCTCTCACCTTCAGCCTGGTTTGAGGGAACCACAACTCCCAGTGTGCTGTACTTTGGGGGACTGAGCCGAGGGGGCCTGCCCAGGCCTAGTGGGACGGGGGCGGGGGGGTGGGGGGAGAAGTGCTGTCCTCCCGTGGGGGCCCAGCCTCCACCCTTTCTCTCATTTGCATCCCTCTGATAGGTGGGAAAGAGAAGCAGGAAAAAGGAAAGAGAGTGAAGAGGAAGAACGTATTTTCATTTCAAACACAGTAGGGGTGGGGGAGGTAGGAAGGAATCTGGTTTAGGATACCTTTGAGACAAGCACAGAAAATCCCCACCATGGCCCGAAATAGCACTAAAAACAGACGTTTTGGCAAATCAGACTTAATTGAGTGGTTCTCTTTTCTTGAGTCCAGCAGGATGTGGACGGAGCTGGCTTTGTTCCCTTAGGGTGACATTGTCCCCTGGGGCCCTCGCCCTGGCTAATTAAACAGAGAGGCCCTGGTCTCCTGGGCAGGACAGGAGCCCGGGGAGCTCAGCCTGGAAGCCCTTGGCCTTAGCCAGAGGGCCAGAGACGGTGACTGGCAGCAGGGCCGGATGGGTGAGAGCAGAGGTGGGAGAGGTCTGTTTCCTCTAAGAAATGGACTCCTGTCTCTCTGGTTGCTGAAAGGGATCACAGAGAAAAGCCATCATTTAAAGAGTGCCTGCTATTTTCGCGGGCATTGGGTGGTCTGTCCTCTCTAAGCCTTATCAACTGCCTGGTACAGATTGTCAAGGAAGCTGAAGCTCAGAGAGGTTAAGTGACCTGCTTGAGGTCACACAGCAACCAAGTGGCGATGCTGAGATTGGAGACGGCATCTGCTGGCTCTAACCTGCTCCTCGTTCACCTCCTCACAGTGGCCACTCATCCAGTCAGCAGAGAATCGCTGGTTGTGAAATGATACTGCAACCTGGTGGGAAGTTTTTAGGGCTTAGAGTGAGACAGAAATGAGCTTAAATCCTGTCTGGGGCAGTTTGTGGCTTTCTCTCTTGGAGCCTTCTGCCATTTGTCAAGCGGGCACAATCATGCCTTTATCCTGAGTTGCTGTAGGGGTTAAACTCTGCATGGAGGGGACAGGAAGGGGAAGAGGGAGGCCCAGGGAGGTTAGGACCTGCCCAGGGCCACCCAGCGTGGCAGGGTACAAAAAAAGAGCCCTGGGTAGAGGGAACCGGGAGAGATTGTTAGATCTTGTGCAGTATCAGTATTGGGTTTCTTTATTTGAACGGGGAGAGAGGGCAGCCCCCACTCTGCAGGTAGAGAAGGTGGTGTGGAATGCGGGTGTTTATTTTTCTTTGCCTGTGAAAGCCCTGTTTCAGCTCAGGCTCATGAGGCTTCCCAAGACACTGCGGAGGGTGCCCGAGGCTACACACTCTGCGGTGCCCACCACGCAGAGGGATCTGCTCAGGTGCCTGCCCAGGGTGGGCACGGAGAGGGCACCTACCACGTAAGGCTCCCGGCGCAGCCTGTAAGCCCTCATCCCAGAGCCTGGGATACCTAGGAACCCCCAGAAAGAGTGAGGGGTGGGGGAGGGCCGAAAAACCAGGGTGTCCCTCTGCCTCCTCCAATTCAGCCCTCCTGGCCCCATTCATCTCCTTATCTCCTGGCAGCCCATGGGCTGCTGGGAAGTCAGGGGCTGCCTTCCTGATTGACGAACAAAACAAGCCTTGCTCACAAAAGGAGAGGGGAGGTTGGCTGGGCCTCTGGGGCTCCCCTCCCCCTGCCCCAGCCCCTGGCTGCAGGCATCTTTCCTGTTGCACCTAGCTGGCACCCTACATTCTGAGAGGCGGCAAGGGGGCTGCAAAACCACTGTGGGTCAGGCTGCCCCAGCTGGGTGCCCTGGCACTGGGGAGGTGGATTCGAGGAATGCTGGGGTGGCTGTGAGGCAGGGCTTGCTGGAATGGCCGCCCCCCCACCCCCTTCCCTTCAGCTGGCTGGGAGGGCAGCTTGGAGAGGAAGCCAGGCCGGCAGGTAGCAGAGAGAAAGACATCGGATCCAGGGGGAGCAGCAGAGAAAGCAAACAAACAGGGCTTTGTGTGGCTGCAGATTGGCGTCTCAGAAGGGAAGCCAGGCCTGTGGTAGTGGGGAGGAGGAGGGACCGGGAGGCCAGGCCATTGCTCTGGGCCAGAGATAGGCGGCTGGACCAGCCCAGGCTAGGCGGCCAGGGAGCAGGGAGTGCCACTGTGTGTGGCCAGGCGTCCGGAGTCACAGCCTGGCTGAGTCCCAGCTCTGCCACTTCACTCCTTAACAGATCTGGGCTTGTTTGCCCACGGAACCTGGGCAGAGTCACTCACATGCAGGACTCGGGAAGATAAGTCATCTGGCCCGACTGGCCGGGCCCAGTCAGTGTGAGTGCCCATCCTACTCTTGTCCCCCATTGTTGCTGGGAGAACACAGGGTAAGAGGGGCTCCCCGGGGAGTTGGCAGCTTAGCTGGGTCCCCAGGGCGGGCAGGCAGGGCTGCTCAGAGCCTCGGGCGCTTTGACGGCTTCGGAGGCAGCCATGCTGAGGGGAAACAGGTTCTTGCTCTCCAGTAACAGATGCCCGGGGTGTAGGTGGGTAGAGCTGGTATCTCAGGCCCCCAGGCCTGGGGAACTAAACGCTGCCCGCTGCCCGGGAGGTGCAGGCGCACTGGGCCGGGGAAGGGCCTTCTTTCGGACAGGCTGAGGGGCGTTTGGGGGGGTGGCAAATTCTGGATCCTAGCGCGGGCAGCCCCAGCTCGCCCGCCTCGGGGGTAGGGCAGGCCTGGGGGGGGCGGGGGGAGGGAGGCTTAGGTAGGAGCTGTCAGGCCAGACACACTGGCAGCTCGATTATCGCCTCCGGGGCCATTTCCTCTCCTCTCCTCAACCTCGAGAGGGGGCGGCGAGAGGGCAAACGCCCGCGCTTCCTGCCCTCCCCTCCGCTCCCCTCCGCTCCCCTCCCGCGGGGCCCACCATCTTGGCCGCGCCGGGGCCTCCTCCGCGGCGTCCGGCCTGACAAGCCCCGGCCGGCGGGCCGGCGACGCCGGGAGGGGTCGGGAGCCTCGCGGCGCGGAGGCCGCGCGGGGGCGAGGGGGGAACTGGGGGGGGCGGGGGGACGGGGGAGGCGGGGCGGCCCGCTCCCGTCGCCATGGCAGCGCCCCGTCCCGGCGTGCTCCGCGGGGCCGCTGGGCGGGGCGGCCGAGGCCCCGCCCCCGCGCCGAGCCCGTGGCTTTCCGGGAACTCGGGGCTGTGGGCAGTGGCTTCCAGTCCGGGCGCTGCGGCTCGAGTTTCGCTCTGCGACCGGATCCTGTGCGGGTTGGCCTCGGGACGGGCTCTGCTCACAGAGTCCCGCAACCCCACATCAGGGGCAGCAGGAAGCGGCTCCTGGGCAGGGACGTCGTTGAAAGTAGGGCCCGGCCTCCAGGCCACGCTGTCCCGGAGCAGCAGGCTCGGGGCCCCCAACTCTGTCCTTCGCTGGTGCTCCTCGTGGGCCAGCCGGGCCTACCTCCCGACCAAGGGCCAGAGAGAGGAGGGGCCGGGAAGGCACCCCCACCATACCACGGCGTCCAAGACTGGACGCTGCCACCCAGACGGCCTCCCTCCAGCCCAGGAGCGCGGCCCTCCCCTACTTGGCAGCCATGGGGCTGTCTGGCCGGGAGACACATTCCTACCTCCCGAGCCCCGGCACCCCGTCTGCCCTGGGGGCAGCCCCTTCCGCAACTTTGCTGCCAACCCAGCCCTTCCTCCACCCCTCCTTCCTTCTAGTGCCTTAAGTCCCCGACCGGTCACTCCAGGGCCGCCTTCTGTCCCCCCATTCTTTTCGGAGGCACCGACTCAGCTGACCCTCTGTCCCCTCCCACCTGGATTGGGCAGACAGCAAAATGTAATGCCAGCCTTTAGGTCTGGGAAGGGAGGCTGTGTGCCTGTTGAGCAACTATCCCTTGGCCTTTCTCAAGCCTCACGCGGTGCACACACGCTCAGGGAGAGTGAGAAGGGGCTCAGGCTCGCTATCCAAAAGAACTTCCCCGTCCTAAACATTTTGTTTTTAATGAAATTATCATGTTACTATGTTGAAGTTACAAAAATCTAAATATACGGTTAAACAAGTAAAAATCCCGTGTTTCCACCCCTACCCCTACCCCTACATAACCACTGTCAACTTTTTTTTCTAGACATATAAAGAATATATGATAAGTAAACGTAAAATATGGGACCATTCTATATATTTGGTTTTGTAAGGCCCTTGGTGGGGTTTTTCTCTCACTATAAAAGGAGGATAGGCTTATTACAGACTTTTGGAAAATATGACAAGTTAAAAGAAAAACAATTCACCCATACTCCCGGTCTCCAAAGGCAGCCACATTTGACTTCGCCCCCTGTTCACAGGGTTTTTTGTTGTTGTTTAAGCATGCCATCATTCCTCCTGTGTGTACCATTTGATATCCTGCTTTTCTCACTTAATGTTGTGTAACATTCTCCTTTTTCCCCCCGAGTCTGTGGGAGTCTTGAGAGAACCGGAACCACATTCTTGTGAGAGCTTCAGAAAAGAGCAGGACTAGATGATCCCTTTCTGACTTTGTTCAGCCTCTCTCCACGTGTAGACCCCTCAGGAGCCCTTCCTCATTGCCACTAACCTCTGATAAAAGCAGCAGCTGGGGCCAGGGTTCCTGCTAGCTGAGGGCCCAGGAGGCCACCTAGCCTGCTCAGGGACACTGAAGACTCGTGGCCCCAGCTGAGACTCAGGTCCCAGCAGCAAGGGGCTTTAAGTGGCCCCAGCTGCCTAAGGCTGCAGTGAAGGCTCAGACCTCAGCCTCATTCCAGCCTCCTTTGCCCGAGCTATGCTCAGACCCAAAGACCCTTTGTTGGGCCTGGAACCCACCTTCTGTTCCCTCTCTACATCCTAGGAGTCATTTTTGCTGCTCTGAGCTCCTCTGCCTCTCCCTGGGGGCATGCGGGCCTGGCACCAGGCACAGGCTTCCTATGCCCAGCTGCCCCTCAGGCCTAGCTCTCCTTGCCCCCACTCATCCCTGCTGCCAGGCCTTCTCTTCTTCCCCATTCCTGAACGGTTCAGTTCTAACACATCCAAGGCCTGTGTGAAACAGGCCTTGGAAAAATCACAGTTGCCAGGGATGGATTGGCATTTAAAAGGCATCCAAGGCTTGGGGTGGGGGGGAAGCTGAAGAGACAAGAGAATGCAGGGCCCTGTCTCCGAGCAGCAGCTGAATTTAGTGGATGGAAAATCACAGAATGCCCCTTTCCCTGGGAATAACACCCCTGGCAGAAGGGCAGCGGGTGGGGCACCAGACATCATGCCCCAGTGGCCACACCTGCCACCACCACGTGCTCTCCAAAATGAAAAGATGTGGGAGGGCTGTTGTGAGCCTACAGCGAATGGCCCTGTAAATTATATTCTCTTAACAGGTTTATTCATTTATAAAATATTTAAGACCCGTTTCGCTTTACCTGCAGCAAGGAGGCAGCCAGGTTGGGGCCGAGATTGATGCTCTGAACATGATTTATTTATCTGGATTTTCTCTTCTGGGCTGGGCACCGCCTGCCGTGTGGAATTTAACCAAGTGGCAAGATGGGTGTGTATCTGTGTGTGTCCCTGGGCTTGGGGGCCTGTGTGGGCAGCATGTGGCCGTGTCCATTGATGGGGGGGTGCTCTACATGGAGGGGGGACGGTTCTCCCGTGGCTGCTACATCCAGGCACGTGTATGAGTTTGTCTGTGTTGGTTACTAAGTGTGTGCCTGGGTGTCTGTGATTTGTGCGTAGACTGGGGGTGTCTGTTTGTGACTGGGCCCAACGTGTGTGTGTGTGTGTGTGTGTGTGTGTGTGTGTGTGTCTGGGCTGGAGAAATGAGCTGAGGGGGCTGGTTTGTGTGAGCACGTCTTGGGTACCCGTGTGTAGCGGTACAACGGGGGCGGGGGGGCTGTGCTCCCCTGTGTGTGTGTGGTTTGTCTGCGTTTGTGGGCGGGGGAGATCTGAGTTCGGTGACCCCTGTGTGTAGCTGTTTCTCCGGCCCCAGGAAGGACTGGCTTTGGGGGCTGAGGGGACACTGGTAATCCCTGACCCTCTTCCAGCAGAACTGGGACTTCCCTGACCTTGCTTCAGAGGTCAGAGGAAACTCCAGGGTCACTGTGGTCCAGGCCTGCATTTCACATATGGGGAAACTGAGGTCCAGAGGCCACACAGTCTGTTAGTGGCCAAGCCAGGACCTTCGTGCAGAGCCCGGCACCCGCTCTAGTACTCTGCTCTGGGGCAGCAGCTCTGTGGGCCTCGGTTTCCTCTTCTGTTACACGGGAGTGGGTTCCCAGGCCCCTGAGTTCCTCCCACACAGAGCTTCGGAGCTGTAACGGCCCAGGCAGAGGAGGCAGGGGTTTGTCAAGGATCAGTCAGTGAGTTGAGTCCCGCCAGAAGGCAGGCAGCAAGAACAGCAAGGAATGACTGTAAGATCTCTGCTCTGGGTCCTGAGACCCAAGGGTGAGTCCCAGGGGGAGATTCTGTACTTGGACCATTGTCTCTGTCCCTTCCCCAGCCCCTGGCACAGATGGGACCCAGAGGCCCAGGAAGTGGCAGGCGTTTGGTTTTCCTCAGCCTTGTGACAGCCCTCAGCACCCCCCTAACACACACACACCCTTAACAGCTAATGCATCTGTCACTACTTTCCTAATGAGGCAGCTGAGGGTCCCCTGGGACAGATACCCTTGCAGGCCAGCCTGGCAGCTGAGGGGGTGGGCTGGCCTCAGGGTCAGGTTGGGAAGAGGGGGGCCGAGCCCTTCTCCTGCCTGTGGAGGCATGGAGGCCTGTCCAGATCCATGAGCCGGTTGTGTGGCGGGGGGTGCGGGGGTGAGGGGGTGTCTGAGGGCTTGGGGAGGCAAGACAGCCCCCACTCGGCATGCATTTCTCCTTGGCATTGTGACTACTTGCGGTAATAATACTTAATCTGGTCGACAGATAGGTTTGCAAGCCTATTCCAGTCCAGGACTGAAAGCAGCCGTGATCTGGGTGTTTGTAATCCCTACCCTGGGGATGTGTGGCCAAGGGGGAAAAGACAGGAATCGAATAATCAAATTATTGGTGTCATTATACATTCATGTATGGGAATGCACATTTATCACAAGCCAAGACAGAGGCTTGAAGAATACGTTGCAAGAGCTACTCGTGGAGAGAGGAGTCCTGTGTCTTGGCCGCAGGCTGCTCTGGACACCTGCTAAAGGCACATCTAGGACTGAAGGAGTCAGGGGAGTTTTGCTGTGTGGCCCCAGGCAAGTGCCTACCTTCTCTGAGCTCCTCAGGGGCGAGAAGTTTCCTTCTAGCTCCATCACCTCTGAGTGGAACTCGGGCAGCCTGTGTCTCCTCTTCCTGTGCTCTTTGCCTTCCCCACCAGGGCCCTCAAGACATCTTTCGGCAACTACCTTGACTTTGGAATGCCCGAGGCACTGCCCCAGGGGACGCTGGGAGCCATAGCACAGCAAGGCTGCCTTGGGCCCCACCTGCCATTTCGTCTTAGCCCTTTTGCTCTCACAGAGCCACCTCCTGGGCCAAAGGAAGCCTGGAAGAGATGAAATCTGAGAATCAGCCCCTGATTCCCCCTCACATTGTGGAGGGAGGCATGTTTCCACGCGTTCACTTGTTCCTTTGCTCAGCTATTGTGTTCCTTGAACTCCTGTGAATTGCCAGGTGTTAGACCAGAGTGGCAAACTGGTTGTCGTCCGGCCACATCTGGCCCTGACCCATTTTGAAGGCCCAACCAGTGTTTGGGGGGGGAAGAAAACCGAGTTGCCAGTGAGTTTCACCCCCAGTTTCCAGTTTACCGCTCCTCCAGATTATTACAACCTGCTTCCCCCAAGGCCATGACTGGTGGCCCGGGCTACTACGGTCTGGCACCCAGTTGGGGTGGGATGACACAGCCTCCCCCTAGCTGCAGTCCCCACCCCTCCCTGGTCACCCCTCGTGTCCGTGTCACAGTAGCAGTGTGGCTTCCTGGTTATGGGCGCAGCCTCAGGAGCCAGACTGCCCAGGTTCAAATCCTTCCGTTGGCTTTTTACCAGCCCTGGGACCGGAAGTAAATTCAAGTCCCTCTCCAAGCCTCAGTTCCCTCCTCTGTGGAATGGGGTATCACAATTATAAGTACCCACTAGGGGGGCGCCTGGGTGGCTGAGTTGTTTAAGCGACTGCCTTCGGCTCAGGTCATGATCCTGGAGTCCCGGGATCGAGTTCCGCATCGGGCTCCCTGCTCAGCAGGGAGTCTGCCTCCCCCTCTCATGCTCTCTATCACTATCTCTCTCAATAAATAAATAAAAATCTTTAAAAAAAAAATAAGTACCCACTAGGTCCTGGGGTTGGGGGGGGAGGGGCAGAATTTCCGCTAAGTGCTTAGAAACAGGGCTTAAGTGTTGACTGCTCTTATTATTAATAAAGGAACCACTTGCAGGCTGAGGCCTGGGTTCTAGCTCCCAGGTAGTGGGACCCCCTGTGTGCGTCCCATGGCACCTCCAGGCCTCAGTTTACCCACCTGTGCCTTTGGGAAAGCGCCCTCTACCCTCGCTGGTGGGCCTCCTCCCTGGCCCTCCAACCTGGGACCCCGGGGCGGGGGCGGGGCCAGGTCTCCGACCCTCTTCCCAGGCGGGGCGCCCTGTAGTCGGGGCTCGGGAGGCCGCACCCCGCCGCCCCTCCGGCGCTCGCCCGCTGCCCCTGCGGGGTTGCCGCCATCAAAGCGTCTTCTCGTTCTTATGCTAATGAGCTGCATTAATGCTTAATGGCCGCGAACGCGCGGGTTTAATTGCACCTGCCCCGGCCGGAGGCGCGGCCGGCCGCCGAAGCAGCTGCGCGCCCGCCCGGACGGCCTTAATTACCTGGAAAACGGCGCCCGGCGGGGAGGGGACGGCCGGAGGGAGAGGCGGGCGCGCCTGCCACCGTCGGCCCGCCGCCCGGCCCCGCTCATCCTCGGAGCGCCGCGCGGGGTCCGAGAGGCTGGCGTGGCAGGTTCATTGAATTAATTCATCGCCCTGCCTCGCGGAGACCTGCTCGGCCCGCGGCCTTAGCGCTCCCGCCGGCCCCGCCGCCGCCGCCCAGCCCTGGGCCATCTTTGGCTTGGCATTCAAGGCCCTTCGGGCCGGCCGCTGCCCCCTGACCCGGCCCGTGCCGTCTGCTCTGCACCAACAATAGTGGTGGTCGCTCAGTGTGTGCCAGGTGCCCCGGAGGGCGTTCAGGGTGACCTCTCAGAGCCCCCCCGCCCTCTGCCTCACCTCCCTTGCCTTTCAGAAGCTGTTCCCGTTGCCCGGAACAAAGGCCCCTCTCTCCTACCTCTCCCACGCGCCCTGAAATCCCTCCCCGTCCCCTCCAACAAGGCAATCTCTGTCCTCCTGCCCCCTCTGTTGGGGGACGGGGCTGCGCAGGATGCGCGGTGACCTGATGTGTCCTGCTCCCCCAGACGGACAGTTCCTTGAGGTCAGTCCTCTCTGATGGCATGGGGATGGCATGGGTTGTGGGCTGCAGTGTTGCCCTGAGCCCACTGCCCAGACTGGGGGCCCTGCCCGGGGGGGGGGGGGGCGGTCTGTAGGGAATGATAGGAAGGTCAGGACACCTTGAGACTTCAGGAGTCCTCGGTGGGACCTGCCTATGCTCCTCTCCACCCCACAGGGTGAGCCTGTGGCCTAGGCACCTGCACCCCCTTGCCTGTCCCCCAGTCCTGCCCCTCTCTCCCTCTCACCTCTCTGCAGAGGGAAGGAGAAAGGGGCTAGGGAGCAGGTGTACTGGTCATGTGGTGCCTCCAAGATGACCCCCTTCTTCTCCCCTCCCTTCTCCACTGCCCCTTGCACACCAGCCCCTCCTTTCTGCTGCCTGCCCCCTAATTTCTGTTCCCCTCTGGTCTGCACCAACAACATCATTTCCCCAAGTGGACTCCTCCATCCTCCCTCTGTGCCATCTCAGAGACAGCATTCGAAAGCCTAAAGTGATGTCCACCGATCCCTGCCCTGCCCTGTGTCAGGCGGTGCTGGGGCACAGAGGGGAGTCAGATCAGGACTCTGCCCTCTAAGGACTCCTGTCGGGGCCAGGTGGCCTGAGAAAGGAATTCTTGTGCTCTAATGTAAAAAGGGTCATTTTTGCAGGAAGCAGAGAACGGACTTTGAGCCCTACTGGGAAGGTCTGGAGAGGCTTCTGAGCTCAACCTGGAGGGAGAATGAGCTGATCAGAGGGGCTGTGGGAAGAGTTTTCTAGGTGGGAAGAACACTGGGAGCAAAGGCCTGGGGCAGAACATTAACTCATATTGGGGGTGGAGGGAGTAAGGGACAACCACAAAAAGCTCGAGCTTGTTAGAGGGTGGAGAGGTGGGCAGAGATCCTTCTGCTGGCCAGCAACCTTCCGTGGCTCCCTACTGCCCAGACATCAAATTTAGTCCCCCTGATGGCAAGCTCGTACTACCTACCTCACCTCCAGGCACCGCTTAGCCTCAGCCCGTTCCCCACCCCCACCCCCACCTAGGATGTTTATTGTGGACCTACCGTGTGCGTGCAGTGTGTGTGTGTGTGTGTGTGTTGTGTTGTGTTGGCAATGACCTTGTGTGAGTTCAGTGGCAGTGGGGCCTGCTGGGTGGGCCTCTTCTGGTTTGCTAGGGTCCCCGCATGCCTGGCCTTCAGCCAGAACTTGGCATGGTCCATTCCCATCCCCAGATGTCCTTGCAGACAAGATGGAGGTGAATGGGCAGGCTGCCAGGGGCGTCAGGTGGCATCCTAGCCGGGTGGACAGTCCTTTCTGATTAATGAGGTGGTGGAAGCCTGGAGGGAGGTCTATTCTGGCATGCCTCGGGACTCTGCCCTTGCCGGGTCAAGGCGAGGAATGAGGCTTACAAAGGTTATACTCCTGCTGTGTGCCATGCTCTGCACAAAGGTCTTGATACTCAGTAACTCTTCTCACCCATGATTCTGGTAGATTCTCTTACTATTTCATTCTGCAGATAGACACACTGAGATTAGTGGACACAATGCAGTGTCCAAAGTCTCTTGGCTGGGAGGTGGCAGGGTTGAGCCTCAGACCAGCTCTGTGCAACTTCAAAACTGGTGTTAGTAACCGCTGGGCTGTGGGGCATCATGAACGTGTATATTTCTGCCTCACTCTGCGCTCACCGGGAGGTGGGGCCATGCCCTTTCAACTCCGCCTTTCTCATGGAGGTTGGCAATGCTCTGCATGGAGTAAATGCTCAGTAAATGCTTGTGGACTGGATAATTGGGAACATGGAACTATGCATAGGATTCATAGGCAGTGGGAAGGCTCCAGGAGCTGGGGACAGGGGGTGAAGGGGTAAGGAGGCTTGGAGACTCCAGGCTTCCCAGCGGAGGGTGGGCTCAGAGGAGGCTGGGAAGGCCCTGACTCCCTGTCCACATTAGGAGGACGGCTGCCCTCGAAGCCTGGCTGCTGGAGCCGACCACCCTGTGAGTCGCCGGCACTGCCGGGGGTGTGGATACGAAGCAGGGTTTGGTGCAGGGTGGGGGCTCATTGTGACCGAACTACTAGGCATAAAATCTCTGGGAGGAGGGACTGACTGTGTGAGGGAAACGCATTCTTGGAGTAGCCAGAGCAAGTCTCTAGCCATAACCTTTCTGGTCCTGGGGCCCCGCTGTAGCTCAGGAAGGACTAGTCATGGTCTGGGGCTCAGGTTTGGGATGGGAGGGGAGGAACTTGGTGGGGAAAAAAAACAAAAACAAAAACCATCTCCAATCACAAGAGCCACAGTGTTCGTTGAGCACCTACTAGGTGTCAGGTGCGGGCTACGGTCATCTGCAATCTTGACCACAACCCGTTTTACAGATGACAAGACCAAGGCTCAGAGAGGTTAAGATCACAGAGCAGAGCTGGAATCTGATTCCACGTAGGTCCACTTTCATACTCCACTGAACTCTTATTTTTTGTCCCGTGACCCTTTCCACAGACCCCCAAGTGACTTCAGAGGCCCAAGGCCTTGTTTTCAGAAGTCCTGGGTGTGGAGCCTTGGCGTGGAGACTTACCTCCCTCCATCCCTCTTTGGTCTCCCTTATGGGGACTGACCCTGGGAGCGGGGATCAGCCAGTGCTGGCTGGCCACTCAGCCCAGCTCCTCAGAGGGTGGCCTGGGCGGTCAGGGCCACAGGCTTGCTGGGCTAGGAACTGGGGACCTTTCCCCAGTGGACCTGCCTGCCAGGAAAGTGGAGGGCGCATGACCACCCTCGCTTCTGAGGGGCCGTGTCTGAGACTGAGGGTGCCCTAGGGCACCCAGTGCTGTGAAGATACTTGGGGACACTCAGAGCACGGTGGGCAGAGACTTGTGATCTCGTCTCAGCCCTGCACAGCCCAACAGTGTGACCTTGGTTCAGTCGCTACGCCCTCTGAGCATTTTTCTCTCTCAGTAAAATTTGGGACTAGCCTCTCGCATTGGAGAAGTCTGGGAATGGGATGGGGCAGGGTGAGGAGGCTCTTTCTGGTAGGGATGGTCAGTGTGGCCCTCTGCATGGGGGACCTCTGGTCTGAGGGCCATCCTTGACCCCCAGCCAGCCTCAGTGGAGGAAGCTAGGAGCCCATGCCAGGCAATGGGGTGCATGGGGGCCTGGAATCACAGATGTGAGTCCTGGTCTCCACGTCAACACTTAGAAGCCGTGGGACCTTGGTGAGTCGCTTCGCTGTCTGGACCTCTGCTGTCTCATCTGGAAAATGGGGATATTCCTAGTAGTAGCCTCAGAACTCAGGATGATTCCCTGAGGATTCAGTGAAACTGTACGTCATGTCCTAAGCCCAGCGTCCAGGACACAGGAACTGCTCGATAAGTGGCCTCCGCTGTTCATAGCGCTGTTGGTCCTTTTGGAGGTGTCATCAGAACCGTTGGCCAAAACTTGCAGTTCCTCATCTTCCCAAGCCTGTGGTAAGGATCTAGCTTCCTGGACGCCGTGCGGTGGGGTCGGGTCACGTGACCAGGTCTGGCCAGTGACCTGCACGTCCCTCCCAGGCTGAGCACTTTGCTGCTGAGGGTGACATGCCAGAATGCTCTCTCCCTCTGACAGCCCAGCAGGGAGGCTGCGTGGTGTGAACGAGAAATAAACTTCTTGAGATGGGGGGGGGGTTTGTTGTGTAGTAAGGTAGCCTGGCCTAGGCTGACTGCTGTGACAACAGACGTCATCATTATTACTCAGATGCGATCCCCACGCACACCAGGGGTCTGCACCAGAGAACCATGAACTGTGGAGGAGGCCTGCCACAAACCAGAACTTTATTGCTGCCCTGTTTCTACACGCGTTCCACTCAGACTGTCGCTCATTTATTCACATTCTTGCTAATTTGTTTACCTCATTCATTCGTTCGGCAAAGCTCTCTTGAGCACCTGTTCTGTAGACCTCGGGGAGCTGGGGATGGCTCTGCAAAGCCATGGCGCGTGGCCCGGAGGGGACCCGGCTGGCCTCCCCTGTGGGGCTCAGAGCTAGGGAATGCTGCAAGGGGGCCAGGGGGGCATCAGACTCTCAGAGCCAGGCAGAGGGAAGGACTGGCATTCGGGCAGTGGGTCCTGCTCGAGAAAAGGCTGAGGGGGTGGCAGTTGGGTCTGGCCAGGCTGGAGCCTCTCTCTCTCGCTCGGTGTGCAAATGCTTACCCCCACTGGACACCCCCAGAGGGAGAGTTTGGCCTAGTACTCTGGGCTGAAGAATGAGGACGAAATGTAGGTAGAATGAAAGACCAGCAGTAGGAGGGAAGGAGGCCAGGCCAAGGGTCTAAGTGGATGAGGGCCGACCAGGGGTCTGGAAAGGCAGCATGGGGCCAGGGAGAGCCTGGGGCTGGTGGCCAGTGGTTGTGGGCAGTCCCTGCAGCCTGAGGGAGCAGCCGTGGGCTGGAGGGGGCACCCTACACAGCGACAGGGAGAGGTCTGGGAGGCTCACTGCAGAGCCGGTCCCCGAGCAACATCCAGAGGAGCCTGTCCAGGAAGTGGGTTGGTTAGTGGACTGAACACTGAAGAAAAATGAGAACCACCCCTCTCGTGAGGAGCAAACCATCGATTTGGGGGTGGGGCCTAAGCTGCGAGCGGATGGTGCAAGTTTCCTCCCTGCACTGTCTCAGGAGAAAAAAAAGAATTGAAACTCCCACAGGGGGAAGGTTTTTAAAGATTTCAGCAGCACTCAAATGGAGGCTTTTCTTTCTTGAATAACAGGGTGTGCTATTTGCTCCACACACGGTTATTGATCCCCTACTATGTGCCTGGCACTGTTCTAGATGCACATCAGTGAACAAAGCAGAGATCCCTGCTCTGGCGGAACTCCTTTCCTATGGGGAGACGGTACCGTAGAGTGTGCTGGAAGGCAATACACGCAATGACGAGAATGTAGAGCCGAGAAGAGGCTCAGGAAGTGGGAGATGTTTGCGGTTTTAAATTCGGGAATCGGGAAAGGCCTCACGACCAGGTGATGTGTGAGGGAGGCAAGTGAGCCTCGTGGATGTCAGGGGGAAGGGCACTGCGGGCAGAGAGAATGGCCGTGCAAAAGACCTGAGGCACGAACGTGCTTCGCATGTTGCACAAACGGCTAAGGGGCTGGCGTGACTGGGGTGGCGTGAGGGGAGAGGGCCCGTGAGTGATCTACAGGCCAGGGCCGGGACTTCAGCTTTCGTTCTGAGTGAGGTGGGGGCCACTAGAGGTCCTAGCAGAGATGAGTCCTGAGCGGGTTCAGGAGCTCACAGGCTGCCTAGGCACTCGGGCTCAGACAGAGTATGGAGAGCAGGAGAAGGTACCTGGATCTGCCGGGCACCACATCCCGGCACAGGCCTCCGAGGCTGTAAGCCTATGGGCTAATCTGCACCCCCCCCCACCTCCTAGCCTCTCAGGTGTCACCCCTGCCATCCTTGTCCCTGGCCCTGCACCCTCCTCCGCTCCCTCTGCCACCTACCTGCTCCCCTGTCCTCAACCCCTGGGTCTCTCTGGGTCCTCTCCCAGCGTAAATTGACCTGGAGGTGGCAGCAGGGCTGGGGGCTGGCCCCCTCCCCAGGAGGAGACCCCTTCATGCTTAGCAAGCCCCTTGTTTTCTCCAGCAACACAAATGCTCATCAGCCTAGACTAAACGAGCGAGGAATGGGCTCTGGTGGCCTCCCCTCCGGGATGTTCTCGTGGGTGAGGCCGGGGGACCACGTGGAAAGACTCCCTCATGATGGAATCGTGAAACCCCTGCATTCCCTGGGGGGGATCTGGACCGGTGACTGAGCGGGTCACTATCTCCCGCACCTCCTTGCACGCCTCCTGTGCCATCCCCAGGCAGCTTATCACTTGTCGTTTGAGACTGGGACGCTCCATGTCTCCATGGGCCCATCCCTCAGCGGTGGCCATCCCTTACCCGTACTCCCCTTCTGACAACTGAGGGATTCCGTGCATGGTGAGGGCACAGAGCAGGGGCCTAGAGTCTGAAGACCAGGTCCCTGTCTCGGCCCAGGCACCTGTGAACCAGAGCCCACCCTCTCTCACTCGGTGTGCAACTGCTTACCCCCACTGGACACCCCCGGAGCTGTCCAGCTTTACAACTGCCAAGTGGAACCCTGTGCTGGGGGCCCCTGCTGCCCTCACTCTAGGCACAAAGGGGGCGCTTTGTCCTGGAGTCCTCCTCCGTGGGCCTTTCCTACCTTCGTGTGCGGCGGGGTGCATCACCCCACTTTACAGGTGGGAAGACTGAGTCCCAGTGAGCAGAAGGGACTTAGGGCAAGTCCACTCAGTGCGTTGAGAGGAGCCCACGGTCCGGTGCCCTTCCCACGTGCTCTCGCAGCACCCCGGGGACCACTGCCGTAACAAGAGTGACCGCTTCTGGAGAGTCTAAAGTGTGGCAGCCCCTTGCCGCGCCCTGTCAGGAAGACAGGGGTCCATGTTCTGGGGAGGGGCGGCTCAGGCTGCTGAGAGGCAGAGCTGGGAGCCACCGGGGCTCTCTGGGCTCCCCACAATGAGGTCTGCCGTGTCCTGCGTGTCCTGCATGACCATCGTGGGCGGGCTCCTCGCCGTCTCCCACACACCCCCTCTCCTGCACCCAGGCGCCCACAGCCCTACCTTCCTTCTCATCCCAGCAGGCCCTTCCAGGCCCCTGGCCTCACTCCGGCCCTCACCTCTCTCCTGTGTGGCGTCCAGGCCTGCTGGGTCCCGGTCAAGGTGGAACCCCTGCCTGGGCTCCCTGAACCCCAATACCAGGTCCCAAGTAGGTGTGTTGGGGCATTTGTCTGGGCAGAGGGCTGGCGCCTTGCTCGGAATCTTAAGGGGGCCCCCAGATAAGAGCCCTGTGCCAGGGCGTGTGCACGTGCAGGTGCACCTCCTGTTCCCGGCGCTTTGGAAACCCGCTTTTCATGGAGCCAGAGGGAACGAGCGCGCTGAGGAGGCGGCTCAGCCTGGGCAGAGGCAGAGCTGGGCACTGACTGGGGCAGTTCCAGGCGCTGGTATTTCAGGCGGAAATCCTCTTGCACGCACGCTCATCCCTAGAAGCCAGCCCGCTGGGGCACTACCGATACACACCCACGCATCCCTGCCACTTGTCGCATTCGTGGACGCTCACACCCCCTTGTCACACCCTCCAAAATCCATCACACACACACACGCACAGACATGCTCTCCACTGCCATCCGGCCCTCAGCCATGACCACTCACAGCACCAGCTCTGGGGCTCCGAGGGCACACGGGCGGGCACACGGGCTGGTGCACGCAGCCACCTGGCCAAGATGATGGCTGCCATGAGAGTGACTAAGAATCAGATTTTCACCAAGAAACCAAGCCCAGAGGACGCTTTAGCCCCAAGACAGAGCACTTCGGGGAGACCCACTGCACTCCCCCCATCCTTCCCTCACGTGCAATGCGTGCACACAGATGTTTGCACACGGTCCTTACTGACTTGGACCACCAGGTCCCAGCACCTGAGCTGCATGGCCGCAGACTCCTGTCAGACCTGCCCCCCCCCCCCCCGCCATATACACACACGCATGCACGCCCATGCACACGCACGGGCATACGGCCTCAGCCATTTTACTCCTTGCTGCTGGTGTGGGGAATTTTTCCTCCTTTTTTCAGCAGTGTCTCATCCCCCACTCCCAGAGCTGGGGTCCGCCCATAGGGACATTCCTACAGGCCTGGCCCCTGGCTCTGTGACTCAGAGACGCCCACTGCCCCCCCCACTCCCCCCCAAGCCCCCAGGGAAATGCCTGCACAGTGATTCCTCAGTGCAGGAGATTGGGACTTCCGGTGGGAGCCCCCCACCCCCCAGCTTCAGGGCTGGAGGCTGGCCTGGGCCCCATGATTTGTTGGCACAGGCTGCTGGGCCCATGCTAAGGCCCCCGGCCCAGCTGCACCTGTCAGGTGGGTCCCCTAGCCCCTGTGCCTACCAGGGACTTGCCCTGTCCTCATTTCAGAGGTGGGGAAACTGAGACAAGGCAGTGGGCAGAGGCTGCTTTGGGGACACCCATGGCATACCGTCCCCCCGACACCCTGCTTCGTTTGAGATGGAGTCTGCCTTGGAAGTCTATGCACCCTGTAGGTGGAGACCTTCAGGGTCATCATCTTCCGAAGCCCAGAGAGGGCAGGGTCTTGCCCAAGGTCACACAGCAAGTCCATGGTACAAGCTGACCAGACTCTTATTCCAGAGCTCTCCTGGGACCAGGGGCTGGGACGCAAGCGTGCCTGGGAGGGGGCATCCAGGGGGAGCAGGCAAGAGCGAGGAGGCGGGGCTGGGTTTGCATCCAGCCTCTCCTCTCCCCCTCCCCTGCTCTCTTCTCTCCTTTGCACGCAGGGGTTTGTTTGGAGAATGACTCACAGGAATGCAGCAAAATCCTGATGGATGGGAAGGCAGGGCTGCAGTACCATGAAACCTCCCCAGGGTGGGGAGGCAGGACTGAACCATGGGGCCAGAGGGGCTGGTGATCACGGGAGCCCTGCATGCAGGTGGGGAGACTGAGGCCCCAGGAAAACATCGGACCCTGCCTGCTGCAGAGCCCTCCTTTGTCAGCATGAACAGGCACGCGCTCGCACACACGCGCACACACACGCACACACACGCACACACACGCACAGGCTCCGGCCGTGCCGCCTTCTCCCTGCACTAGCCTCCCCACCGCAGGCCTTCCCAAGGTTTTCTGCCTTTGCACACCGGCTCATAGTAGCTGATGAACAAGCACACACTGGCCGGAGCATGACCCAAGCTGGACCCTTCTGGGGGCTCGTGTTATCCCTTAAGTCCTCCTCCAGCCCCGAGGGGTGGGTGCTAGTCATCTAGTCCTTTGGCCAAGCTTCCCGAGGGCCTACTGTGCGCTGGGTACTGCCAGGGCTGGGAGGCCGGGATGAGCGGCTGCCACCCCTCTGTTGCTCCGTCTCGGAGTCCGAAGAGGGAGGTGTGCAGAGGGGTGACCTCAACGGGCCTTTGGGGGCAGGCGAGGCCCCAAGACAGACCTAAGGATGAAGTTGAGAGCAAGCACAGGGCACAGTGGCTGCCAGGGGTGATGGGGCTTGGGGATGTTAAAGGCGGGTGGGAAATGAGGCTGGGGTCACTCAGGGCCCCGGATGCCGGGGAGCAGCCACGGGGGAGGACTTGTGCCTCTCGCGGAGGGAGGCCAGCCTCCAGGCAGCACATCCCGGGCAGCTCCGAGGCACCGCAAGGCATTCATCTCCCAGGACCTCACGGCCTCCGACCTGGGGAGGACCCCCTCCCCCCAGCACCAGGCCCGGCCCCAGACCCCAGAGCCAGGACCCCGACACCCCTGGGCCCCGCCTCTCAGTGCCTGTTGACAGTTGTCACGCGGGCGTGCGGCCCTAGATGACCAGATTTGTGTTTTCAAGAGAAACTGGAATTTGGATTTTTATGTGAACTCCCCTGGCTCAATTAACAAAAGGCACAGTGTGGTTGAAACTGCACATGTCCACAGGCAGAGGGCCTCGTTCCTAATGTCTGCTCTGTGGGGCGCTTGGTTTTTGCATTTGTTCCTCTTATGTTCCTTGCTTTATTGGAGACAGCCCAAATATTCACTGAACTGCGACCCCACGCTAGGCGCAAACAGGCCACAGGCGAGGTGCTGCCGCGTTAGCTGAGGAGAAGACAGTGGACAGACAGACAGACATGTCAGACCATAAGTGTTATGAAGAAAAAGCAGGGCTGCAGGGCTAGTGGTGGGAAGAGCAGAGCAGACATCGAGGAGCAGCATGTTCTAGGTAGAAGGAACAGCCCGTGCAAAGGCCCTGAGGCTGGCCTTGCTTGAGGTGTTTGAGGAGCTGGGCGAGGAGGCCCCAGTGGCTGGCGCACAAGGAGGAAGGGGGAGAAAGGGAGGGGATGAGGTCAAGGTGGTAGAGGTCTGATTGTGTCAGTGATTGTAGGCTGTGGTACAAGTTTGGTTTTGACTCTTGTGTGAGGCAGGAGGCCTGGAGGGTTCCAAATGAGCGGGGGATGGATCTGACTTAGGTTTCGGCAGGCTCCCTCTGGCCGCCATAAGGGCTGAAAGGGCAGGGGGTGGGCGCAGGGAGGCTGAGAAGAGGCCACTACACTCGTCCATAAAGACAGAGAGTAGATAGCAGTTGACAGGGTTGTGGTGTGGTGGAGGGATGGGAGTGACTGCTCATGGGGATGGGTTTCCTTGGGGGGCGGGGCAAGAAAATGTTCTGAAATTAAATAGTGGTGACAGTGGTCCGACTCCCTGAAGGCACCAAAAACCACTTTTCCAGGGTGAATTGTACAGTATGAGGATTATATCTCAATAAGAAAACATTTTTCTCAGAGCCTACCAGGACTTCTAACCAAAATGGATGCCCATGGAGAAGACTGGAAGGAAATAGTAACAATAATTGTCACGGGCTCAGGGGGACTCGGGGTTTTGTTTTGTTTTGTTTTTTTCCTTTCTACTTTTGTATGCTTTCCAACTTTTAAAATTAAAAGTAGGTATTTCTTTCTGAGAAATCAATGCTGTGTCATCTGGGGGGCGGGCAGGGAATTGGTTCAGAGGCCTGGGCCTCTCGCTCCACCCCGTTGAGCTCTGTCTGCCGGGTGTTCACGTGGCAGGTTTGGAGCAGGAGAGCGTTTGCTCTGGCCCCCAGCTCTGACCTTCTGGAATTCCATTCCTGCTCACATGGCCTTGGTCAAGTCACAGGACCAGAGCTCCCCGCGGTCCTCCCCCGTCTAGTGTCTGAGCCGCCTGCGTGCCCTCTCCACCCAGAGACCCCCTTTCTCTGCTTGCACGCCTTCAGCCACAGGCCGCTCACCACCTCCCAAGGCAGCTCACTCATTCCATTTCTGGGCAGCTCTGCCTGTTAGCAAGCTCTTCCTTATATGGAGGTGAAATCTGTCTTCCTGTTGCTTCTACTCCTCCTAAGCTCCCTCTCTGAGCCCCAGTTTCTGGGTCTGCAGCACGGGGCTCCCAGGCCCCTCACTTGGCTGCTGGGAGGTTGTAAGGGGATCTGGGCATGAGTAGCCCAGAGCACATGTCAGGGGTCATTCAGTGCTGGGGACAAAGCCTTGGCCCCAGCAGCACAACCGAGCAGGATTTCTGAATGAAATGTTCAGACGATCACCACAAAATTGAAACTTGGTACTTATCCCAGTGATCGAAAACTCACATCTCTCCATAGACCAGGAGGGAATAATAACCATCAGAAGCAGCATTTGTCAAAAGTCCATGATGAGGCAAACCCCCATAGTGACTTTCACCTACAGATTTCCATTAATCCTCAACACAACCCAGGCCTTGCCAGTCTCCCATTTTAAAGGTGACAAAATCTGAGGCTCAGAAACATAATGCGAAGCGGCTGGGTGTGAATCTCTCGTCACACATTTTGGGAGTGGTATGGATTGTCTGAGAAAGTCGACCGCAATCCTCTCCACCACAGAAATGTATGGAAACAGGGCTGGAAGGACATCCTATTGGTGGGCGGTTGGGCTTGGCTCTTGGCCCTGTCAGTCGGTCGAGTGAAGGCCCCTTGTAGCTGCCTTGTCTGGGGGGGCTGGGCTCGGGAGGATTCACCTGGTCTCAGACCGTGAACTTTGTGCTAAATTTAGGGAGAAAGATTACAGCTTAGAAGGCTGCTTTCCAGCCCATATCACCCCCTCCCCCCGGGTGAGGGAAGCAGGAGCAGAAGCATCACCTCTCCTCCCAGAGAGGGTGCAGAGCCACCCAGAGACACACAGCGAAGATGCGGAAGGGCCAGGCTTGCTCTGGGGGAGGGCAGAAGCAGCACCTTTCCTGGTTTAGGGTGTGTGGGGAGGATGGGAGCCGTGACTTCATCGCCTAGTAACTCTCCTAGAGGTCAGAGCCCAGGCAGGCTTCTAAAGCCAGGGGTTTGACGCCCTTCCTCACTTGTGCCCAGGCTAGACTGCTCCGAGCTGGGCCCCGGGGTGTACCAGGTGAAGGAGAACCAGGCAGTGAGTGGTTCAGCCTTCCCCCGAAGTCACTCAGACCTTGTGCTCTCTCTTCTACTCTCTGAGGCTGTTTCCACATCTCCGAAATGGGCTAGAGACACCTCCCTCAGAGGATTTCTGGGAGGATTCCACGGGGGTGCTTAGCAGAGTGAGCACCCTCTCCGCACACCACCCCTGTCCGTGGCACAGTCACCTGGCTTCCACTGGGAATGTGGGGATGAAGCCAAACTAGGAGGAAAAGCATAAGAACAATAATCCCCTCCTCCTCCCTCCCCTCCCTCCTCCCCCCCCAGCTCTCCCTCCTCCTCCTCATACACTCATGTGGTAAAAAAATTCACACAGCACAATTAGCAACCCTCCCACCCCTCTTCTCCTTCTTGATCAGCAGTTTCTTCTCTCTGTTCCAGAGGTGATCGCTGCGGATTGAGGCACCCCTGAAAAGGGCTTTCCACTCGAATGTTCCTTGGGACTCACTTGCCCTGGGAGAAGCTAAGCTGGGCCTGAGTCTCTTGCCCCATTCTGCGGCTGACAGGCCGAGGTGACAGGACTGGGTTGTCCCTTAGCAGGGAGGGAGTTGGCCCACTTGTGCCAAAGACAAAGGGCATGCCATAGCCAACGCAGGTCCTGGCGGGAGCTGCAGCCATCAGATGGGACGGGGTCAGGAGGACTTCGGGGGTCCTCACCTGGCTGGGATCGGGAACTGGAGGCCAAGAGAAGGCCTGGGGGCAGCATCCCTAGGGCCGCCGGGTAGAGTGAGGGCGGAGGCCCACAGAGCTCTGAGTTGAGCTGGGAAGGGGCTGGAGGGGTCAACTGAGGAACGGTTGAGCCCCCCCGAGATACCCACGGGCTCTGGGGTCCGGGAACAAAGGCCATGCGGAGGCTGGTGGCTGCCACCCAGGTTGTGTGCAAGTATGACGACGAGTGAGGAGGCCCTGTGTGTCCTTACGTGGGCACATTTGTGTGTGTCCCTGTCTACCTTTCCTCGCATGCATCTAAAACAAATGTGGGTCTCTGGTTTTGTGAGTGTGCGTACACATGGATGTGTGTGCCCGTGTATTTCCACGTGTGTGTTTATGCGTGTCCTGAACGCCCCCATCTGCTGTGTGACATGGGGGCCGTCTCTGTAAAAAATGGCATCAGCGACCGCCCTGAGTTTAGGGGAGGGAGTCATCCTTGCTCTCTCGCCGAGTTCGCTTTGATGGGGGCAGAGGAAGCCACTGGGGCTCAGGGTAGGTTCCACATGCTCTTGGAAGGAGAGCAAGCCGCGGGAGCTGTTGTCATTCCCATTCTTGGGCCCTTGGGAGCCCCTGAGCCTGGGCCGCAGGAGCTGTGTGGCCCAGTGAAAAGGGGCAGGGGTGGGGCCGGTGTGTTTGTGTGCATGCGCACGTCTGGTTGTGTGTCTTTGGTTTGCATCTGTGTGTCTTTGCACGTATGTTTTCGTGTGCGAGGGTCTCGGGGCTGGGCTGGTGGGTCTGACTGTGTGTGTAGGTCTGTCAGGCTCTGAGTACGTCCGTGTGTTGTCTGGCCTGCTCGTTCTGGACCAGGCAGGCCTCCTGCTCAGCGCCAGTCACCTCTGCTCAGGGAAAGTGTCACTGCCTGACCCTGAGGCCCTAGCGTGGGCCGTGTCTGGGGTTGATGGTGCTCCCCACCTCGGGGGCAGGAGGGCTCTGAGCTGGGCCCCTTCTCTCCTTCCCACATGGTCCCCAGTGGCCGGTGGAATGTGTCCATGGGAGTCCATTCACGGCAGAGTGCGGGGGTCAGGCTAGGGCTGGGGTCAGGGCCGGGGGCACACACTGTGACTGAGGTCAAAGGTCAGAATGTGGCTGTGGCTAAGGGTCAGTCAGTGACTGGGTTCAGGGGGCCATCTGTATTGACACAGAGGACTGGACAGGACCCCCAGCCCCTTGGGGCTCCCTGGCCAAGAAGACAGGTTTGAGCCCTGGGCTGCAGCTACTTGAGAGGTGGGGGCTCAGAGGCGAGAAGGCTCCCATGGCGACCGTGGGCCGCTCCCATGGCCGTGACGGGACCCCAGCCAGGCCACATGTGCGGGGAGTTGGCGCCACTGGTCAGGAACCAAGGGGTGTCCTCTGGACCCAGGACTGCACGGGGGAGAATGCAGAGCAGGGCAGGCCCTCCCCGGGCTGAGGAGATGCCGCCTGCCTGTCCTGGTGCCTCTCCCCGGGTCTCTCTGGTGCCTTCCCCTCCCCTCATCCCTGTTGCTCTGTCATCCCTTCATCCGTCTCCCCTGCATTTGCTCTGGTAGCCTGCACTCATCTTCTACTCCTCAGCCTCCTCCCTCTTCTTTCCCTCCGTCCTTCCTCTGTCTGTCTTTCCACCCATGCGACCCTTCCCCCCCCCCCCCGCCCAGTATTCCCCACCCCGACTCCCAGCCCTGCCTTTAGCTGCCACCCTCTGAACGCAGGGCCTTCCTTGCCTCCTCCAAGCTCAGGGACACAAGCTCAGCACCTTCTAGTGCACTCAGATGCTGAGAAAGGGAGGTGACTGCCCGTGGGGGTGAGGCTGAGAGGGCTCCAGGGTGAGAGGATGCGTCCGCCCCAGACGACATTCCTCCTCTGAAGCCTGTACCCAGGGAAGGGGATTCCATGGCAGGTGGGTCTGCCCCCGTCTGAGTCTAAAGCTGTATGACCTCATCTGGTGGTGGCCTCCCACAGCCTAGTAAAGAAGGATGGATGGACAGACAGATGGCAGAAAAAGCCACAGACAGCAGAGATCAAGGGTCATGCAGATCAAAGGCAGGAACTGGTTGGGTTTCCGCAGGCCCTGATGGGCAGACCCCAGCCCAGCCCCTTGCAGGGCCTCAGGGCCAGCCCAAAGCAGATCATGAAGTGCACACCCCCTGCTCCCAAGCCTTTCTCCTGTCCTGGCTCTGGCCAGAACCTAAATAGGGAGACCCCAGATCTTCCTCTGACCTCCACTACCCTCCCTGGCATCTGGAGGGGGGGGCACACCGCATGTTTGAAAATGTTCCGAAAGTTTAAGGGATGTAGAATGCTGATCCCCCACCCCCAGCTGAAACATCAAGTTCTTTGCTTACAAAGAAAAACATTTTCTCAAGTGTTTTGCTCTTGGTCTCACACGGTGGCCCAGCTCTTAGGACTCGCTAGGTGGTGGAGGGTTTTGGGGGGTGGGGACAGAAAGTAACAGTACTGGAATTGCTTAGTGACCATGCCAGGCCACGAGGGCAGAGGGGCTGTCTGTTTTGCTCACGGCTGTCTCCCCTGTGCCCCCGACAATGCCTGACACTTGGTGGGTGCCCCAGAAAGGTACCCCGGAGCAGAGATCTGCAGAGCGGATTCACTCCATTGGTCTGGGGGGACAACAGAAGCCACAAGGGAGGGAAGGCACATCGGGCCCTCAGCTGCTGCCCTGGACTGACATGCTCATTAAAAGGGGAAATTGAGGCTCAGCGTGGGAAAATAACTTGGCAGGGCACTGCTCCCTATCCCTCTGCTAAAAATGGGGCCTCTTCAGCAGCTGTCTGAAGAGGCATGAAGTTCATGAACCTGTAAGATGGGACAGGTTTATTCCTTCCTAAGGACCTGCCCTTCCCCACCCCTCACCCAGTGAACCTGCCCTAGACCATTCTGGTTGCCCAAGCCAGATGCACCAGCTAGTCCTATTAGCCCTGCCTCCAAAAGAAATACAGAATCCCGTGTCTTGTCAGCTATCCACAACCCCCACCCTGGCCAGGCCCTATCCTCGTCCACCTGGCCCCGCACAGGGGCCGCCTCCCTGGCCTCCCTGCTCCCACCCTGGCCCCATGTCCGCTCTCTTCACAGCAGCTGGGGCTATGGCGAGGACCTCAGGGAGATCATGTCCCTCTTTGCTCAGAACACTGCAGAGATACCAAATCTTACCCCCGATAAAAGCCAAGTTCTTACTAAGGTACACACAGTACCCTGGTGTGGCCCCCATCTCTTCCCACTTGCGCCACTGCTCACTCAGCTCCAGCCACACCAGCCTCAGCTGTTCCAGGAAAACTCTCACCCTACTTCTGCCTCAGGGCCTTTGTCCTTGTTGTCCCCTCTGCCTGCACACCTTCCCGCCCCCCCGCCCCCCAGAGCTGCACGCCCTACCACCTTAGTGTCTCAAGTCTGTTCTCAAATGTTTTCAAGTGCAAGGTCCCTGACCACCCAGTGTGAAAACACAGCCCTTTCCCAGATGCTCCCAGTCCCCTTCCCTGGCTTTATTTATTTTTTCGCCTAAATGTAACATACTATATAATTTACCCATTCATTCTGTTTCTTGTCTGACTCACAACCGCAAAGAACAGAAGCTTTGTCCTGTTCCTTGCTCTGAATCCTCAACACATAGAACAGTGCCTCAAACATAGTAGGTGCTCAGTAAATGTCTGCCAGGCAAACGGATGAAGACTTCTGCTACACGCAAGCTCTGTGACCTTGGGCAAGTCGATTGTTTGGACTCAGTGACCCAGTCTTTGAAATGGGGGGGTGTGACCGATGTGCGGGAAAGATAGAGATTTGAAATCGCTGGCTGACTACTCTGTAAATATGTGTAAGAGAGATGTTGAAACCTGCCTGGCCCCCCTCTAACCTGGGGCATCTCAAGGCCAGGAGGGGCTGGGGGGGTTACCAGACCAGCGCTGACCTTGAACGTGACTTCTTTGTCTTAATGGCACCTGCCTGGCCTGGTCGGTGGAATCCAGACCCCTCTTCTCTGCCTCTTGTGCCCACCTGGGTGGCCCCCGGCTACCCCCTGTCCCTGGTGGCCTGTCAGTGAGCCTAACATCTGGCAGCTCCACTGACCCCCATTGCCCCACCAACTCCCCAGGCCCCTGTCTGGGGTCTCCTCCCTGGCCCCTGTTTATTATTTGACCCTGGAATGGTATTTGGACACACACTTTGCAGGAGAGCAGCTATTCAGATGGTGCTAGGCAAACAAAAGAGTGACCTGTCCAGGCCAGGCTCTCCTGAACACAGCCACACCTCACCAGGAAGCATCTGGCCCTTTGAGACCTGTGAGCACTCCCACCCTGGCCCATAAAACTCTCCCGCCAGCCAAGCATGGGGAACCCCTCTCCCCACGGAGCCTGGGGCAGGACTCACGTGGCGAGCCGTGGAGTCAAACCCCAGCCTCCCCTACCAGTCATTCCCTCCGCATTTATGGAGCTCCTGCTGTGTCCTGGGTACTACCACCAGGATCCCATGGAATCCTGCCGGGAGGGTCTGATGGAACAAGCAAGCAAGGGCTCGGGGGCCATGTAGACCTAAGTTTGAATCTTGACACTGTGTCTTCTTCATTCACTCATTTGCTAAATGCATATGGAGCACCTGCTCTGTGCCAGGCGGAGGTGAGCGAGATTTCTCTAGAAACATAGTCAGGTGGGGATCAGAATGTCTGCCTGTGTGCTCTTGCTGAGTCCTTTGATGGCTCTACAGCCTGGGGTTCTCCTTTTGGAGATGAGCAGATCCCCTCCTGGGGGCTATCTCGATGCCCCTTCGTGATAACACTTCTGGAAGGGGTTTCCATCCGCCTTTGGCAGATGTGAATCTGGAGCCCTCTGCCACACTGCGCCCAGAATGACAGAGGGGCCCCTGGAACAGATGAAGGGCTCGGCTCTCCTTTGGGACAAGCCATCCCACTACCATGTCATTCCTCCAAACCCTTAGTACATGTGCCCAGAATCCAGAATCCGTGAAGAGTGCTTCCCTGAGTGACGGCCGATGTGTCGGTCACGTGACCTGTCCTTGCCCTGATGTCCTCCAGCCCCTTCCCCCATTCTTCTCCAAAGGGGCTGTTGGTTCAAAGAGGAGAAAGCCCTGGGCTGGGTCAGCCGCATTCATTCATTCATTCATTTACTCATTTATTCATTCAACACACACTTACTTAATGTATGTCAGGCACCGTTCCAGGTACAGGAGGGAGCACCAGTGAACACACAGACAAAAATAACCACAAAATACCTAAATAAATACATTATATGGTACATTAGAAGGTGGGGATGAGCATTCCAGGTGGAGGGAAAAGCAAGTGCAAAGGCCCTGTGTCTGGTGACCTCATGGAACATCTAGAAGACAAAGTGGTGAGTCAGGGGGTGGGGCAGGAGGTCAGAGAGGTGGTGGGGGCCTGATTGTATGGGCTCTCATCAGACACTTCTGATCACTCTGAAACCAGGGAGGCGAGGGGAGCCTGTCCCTGCCCCCCCCCCCCAGTGAAGGGGGCCCACGCTACCATCCTCACACCCCTACCTGCCAATCTGGACCTTTCGGCCAGCTGTATGGAAGAAGTGGCTGAATCAGGATGTGACAGGGACAGTTTGAGAGGCTGAGGGTCAGGCAGCACCATGATAAGGGTTACAGGCCAGTCTGTGACTGGGTTGGTGGTCCCCAGCAGGGATTTGGGCTTTTTTGTCTAATGGTGCACACGGTGGGCTTCTCCTCAGCCTCAGGACTGAGTGACCCTGGTTCCCAGGCCAGGTCACTGAAGACAGGGACCAAGTAGCCTGCATTCTAGAGATGGGAAGACTAGAGCCCACAGAGGAGCTGGGCTGCCCAGGGCTTGCTGGCTGGGAGTGGGTGCCCACCGTTGGCTTGTTTCTCCTGCATCCTTACGAGGTGAGCTAGTGGTCAGCCCAGAGGGCCCATAAGGGTCCATTTCTGGGAGGGAGGCCTGCCCTTTGCCCCTGGGCAGCCGCATTCCGCAGTCTGGGTAGGCTGTTAAGATGCTCAGGGCCAGTGATTGCCAAGCCTGGCTGTAAGCTGTTGATTCCTAGGCAGAGGGGACAGCATGTGCAAAGGCTCTGGGCACTTGGGTTGGTTAGGTCTGGGCCAGAGCCCAGAAATGTGTGTTTTTTGTTTCCCATTTGACTCTGTACCAATGGTAGGTTTCGGAGTGACAATTCAAGCCACTGCACAGCCTTAACCGCCCTTACCCAAAGACCTTGAGGCACAGCAACCCATAAAACCCCTTCTAGTCCCCATTCCCGCCCCCCTTCCCTCACCCCAGCCTGGAGGAGGTTGGGCTGAGGGAAGCACTCAAGCAGTGGGTAGAGATGTGTTGCCTGCCACGGCCCTCTCTAAGGGGCCCCCAGGCCCCGGGGAGGGCCAGGCAGGGTGGGGAGGAGGCTCCCCACCCCCACTTGGCTCATAATTGCTGTGGGAGTGGAGTGTAGGATGTATGGAGGGGTTGGCAGCGGCAGGGTGGGGGGTTAATAGAGGAAGTCGGGCAATCACTGAACAGCAAAACCTAAGTGTGATAGAGGTCGTGGGTGCGCTCCTCCCCTCTTGGCAGAACCGAGAGGGGCCTGAGCGGGGAGCACAGGTGGGGGGCCGAGGAGAGCGAGACAAGCCTGGCAAGCAGGAGAAAGTGGAGAGAGCCAGGGCTGACACGTCTGTGTGATCCCTGGCGCGATAATTGGGCGAACGGACGATAGGTCGGACACGTGTATGGAGAGAAGGGTGGGGAGATGGAGAGACAGAGAGATGAATGAATGAATGGCTGCGTGGGCGGTGAGCCGCCTGGCGAGGGGCGGGCCGGGCGAGCGCTCAATCACAGCCCCGGGGCGCGGCGCCCGCCCGCTACGCTCTGGACGCCCCCCCACCCCAACACCGCGGCCCCTCCCGGGGCGCGTAATCCCGTGCCCCAAGGGCTCTGGAGCTGCTCCCGGCGGCGGCTCCCGGACCAGGGCGAAGAGGGGCTGCGCCACCGCCGCGTGGCTCCGCGCAACGGCCTTCAGCGCGCAGGCTGGGCTGCCCTCCGCCGCGGGGGGAACCTGGAGGTGCGGTCCCCCCGCGAGGCCCGGGCCCGGCTCTTCTTTGTCTTGGCCCAGTCCTCCGCGGTCTCCAGACTGCCACCCGCCTCTTCGGGCAGCCCTCGCCGCGCACTTCTGGGCTGCTCCGGATCTCCGAGTCTCCGTTCCCGCTGCCCCCAGCCCATAGGCGTCTCCCCCGCCCAGCAGGGTCCCCCAAACCCAGTGCCTCTAGGACCGCGGAGCCGGCAAGAACCAGGATCTCCGGCAACTGCGTCTCCGGTGCGGGGGGGGGGGGGGGCGGGCGGCGGGATGAAGGCCCCCTCGTCTCCGCCTTCTCTCCCCGCCCCTCCTCCGCCACTACTCTTCGCGCTGCGCCCCGACCCCAGCGCAGCCTGTTCGCGCCTTAAGCGGCTCTTCTGCGGCGGTGCCATCCCCGACACCACGCGGAGCCCCCCCCCCCGCCCCCCGCGCCCGCCGGGCCTCAGACCGGCACGCAGAACACAGCCCTACGCAGCCACACACAAGACCGCCTGCAGACACACACCACAGCCTCGCGTCGACCCACAGCCCTGCACAGGCGTACTGCCCCCTACACGCGCAGACCCACAACCCCAACAACCGCAGTCCCACTCGCAAACAAGCCCACACAGATACACAACACCCCCGAGACACACTCGGGCCCACGCAGACACAATCCTACACACACAACCTTACACAGACATACAGCCCCTCGGACACACGCAGCCCCACATGGGCGCAGTCCCACCCACGCAGTCACGCAACCCTCTATAAACGATCGCACACAAACACAACTCCACGCAAGCACCGCATCACTCAGTTCCTCCGAGACCCAGCAACACACTCACAAGCTCGTAGCCAGACCCCCAAACCCCGTGACAGTCACACGTAGGACAGACCAGAAAAATACAGCCACACCGATGCACACACGGACCTAATCGCGCAGCCAAGAGCTCACCCACTGGCTCGTAAGTCACTGGAAAAATATTAAAGCGTTTCCCTCCCTCCCCTTCGATCTCCGACACACACACGCGCGCGCGGGCGCGCGCTCGCGTACACACACACACACACACACACACGGAGACACTCACCCCCACCCCCAAAGCGCCTCGGAGCCTACTAGCCGGTGACCCCGAGCCCCCGCGGTGAGAGCCGCGGGAGCGTCTCCCCGGCGCCCCCTCCTCCCGCTCCCTACCCGAGCTCACCACTCCTCCCCTCGCCTCCTCCCTCCCTGCCCCCTCCTCCTCCTCCCCTCCCCCGCGTCTGGGGCGCGGGCTGCGCGCAGCCAAGCCCCCTCGTCGCGCGCCCCTCCCCGCGCGCACCCCGCGCCCGCATCGCGCTTGCCGAGTGGATGCGGCCACGGGGCGGTCTCTAATTACCTCCTGTCCCCCGGTGGCCCGTGAATAATGGCTACTGAGGGCGCTCGCAGGGGCTGCTGAGAAGGAAACGCGGGGCGCGAGAGGCGCGGCGCGCGCGGGAGCGCGAGGGAGAAAGGAGCGAGCCCGGTGCCGCCGCGAGCGGCGGGCGGAGAGAAAGGAATCGTGCGAGCGCGCACATTTTTTTCTCCCAAGGATCTCATCTGGCCGCCGCGTTCTGGGAGAGGCGAGGGGGAGAGCGCGCGCAAGAGGAGGAGGAGAGAGACGGCGCGGGGACAGGGAGACGGCGAGACGCGCAGCGCCGGCGCCCGGGAGATCCAGGAGGAGCCCGCAGGTATTGTTGGCGGCAGAGCTTTGTGTCTTCGGGGAGGGGGGCCGTTCCGGGGCGCGAGGGCTCCCGGACCCCCGGGCCGCCGCCGCGCTCAGAGCTGCCCCAGAGCTGGGGGCTGCCGGCGGTGGTGGCCGCCGGTCGCGGGCACCCCTCCCGCCGCGCCGCGATCTTGGCTGGAGTTGCAGATTTGCCTGTTTGGGGGTTTTCCACGCCGCTTGAGGGAATCGGTCTCAGGAGGAGGAATTTTCTTTCTTTTTTGTTTGTTTGTTTGTTTCTTTTCTTTTTTTTTTTCCTTTGTGTGTGTGTGTGTGTGTGTGTGGCCGCAGTTTGGTTGTGTTGGGGACTTCCCCCTCCCCTTTCCTCCACAATACGTTGGTGAGAGGTCTCGGCGACTGTGGCACTGGTGGAAGGCTGGGGGCTGAGATGGCGGGGCTGGTGGCCGCTGATGGGAAGGTGAGGGACGCCGGAGACGGAAGGAGTTTTGCTCAAGTTCGCAATCTGCGCGCTGGAGCGGGTCAGGCCGGGGAGGGCCGTCTGCGCACCCTGTCCTGCTCCAGGCAACCGGTGGGAAACTTCCCGAGCGCGCTGCCTCCCCGGGGACTCGGCGCCCCCGACGCCTCCGGGCGCTTCCTCCGGCCGCCGCGGCCCCTCCTTGCCGCCTGCGAGCGCTTAAGGTCGCGCTCTCCCCACCCCCGCCTTCCTCCCTCCCCCGGCAGCTTCCGGATCTGGACAGAGCTGGAGGAGCAGCTTCAAACACTTCCCCTGGAGACCCCTCCCCACTCCCCGCGCCATCGCCTGCCACACAGCCCCCCTGCCCTGCGCCCCCCGCCTCACGCGCGCCTGAGTGGCCAGGCTGACAATGAAATCTCGCGCCTTGCCGTCGGGGGTGGGGGTCGTAGCTGGGTCTCTCTGGGGGCTGCTGACCCAGAGCAGGGGGGAGGGGGAGGGAGGACTTCTTGGGGGAGGGGCTTGTTTGGGTTAGAGACGTTGACGTCGGATGGCGCTGTGCGGGGGAGGGGGCGGGGGCAAGGTGGGGTTCTCGGCCGGGGGTCGCGGATTCTGGCCCCTCTTGGGCTTGCTGATTGGCTGGTGACTTAAGGCACGTCGGAGGGCCCCCCCCAACCTCAGCCTCCTCCCCGCAACTCGGCCTCCTCCCCTCCTGTACAATGCGGGCTTCAGAGGTGATCCCGAGGGTGATGTGTGTGTGTGTGACGGAGTGTTTGTCTCCTGCGATCCACAGCAGACGCTGCTCCGGTGACCCGGAGATCCGGATGCCTCGCCCCCTCCCTCAGGGCTCGGGGGGGGTGGGGGAGAAAGGGGGAGGGAGCAGTGGGAACTTCTTTTCCCACTGGGGCCATGGGAGGGGACTGCTAGACCAGAGATTTTTCTGGGGACCGCAGTCCTGGGGTGGGGGGGCTTCAACGCAAAGTAGGGGTCGCGGGGTCAGAAGCTTCTCGGTACTCTAAGCGCCTAGATCCTTTTGCTCCTTTGGGGGCGTAGGAGGTGTGGAACGGGTGAAGGCCCAGTTGGAACAGGAGTGGGGGCCGAGAAGAGTCAATGGAAATCTGTCTTAATTGGATTCCCAGGCGAGCATCGGAGGGAGCTAAAGGGGGTTTCTCCTCTTTCTCTTCCCGGGGTAGGGAGCCATGCCCGGGGACCCCCAAGCTGGCAACCCGGGCAGGGGGAGGAAATCCTTCTCCCTACTTAAAAAGGGGATTCCTGGGGGGGAGAGGGGAGGCACCTTGGGGGGCGGTGGCGGACTGCTTTCAGGCTGTTCTGTGGCTGGGTCCAGGAATATAAAGAGTTAACCCTCCCCAGAAATCTGTCAGCCCCCACACAGCAGGGACACACTGTCGGACCCTTTGACGTGCTAACAGCGTGACACTGGCTGACAGGAGCTAGCAGATTCCATACTCTGCTTCTCGGCAGCAAGCCCCAGGCAGCGGGACAGGACCTGGCTGGGTGGTGCCTTGTTCAGGGACCTTGGGGGGAAGCAGAAATCAGAGACCAGGGAGGGTACAGCAGCCTGGTAGCCGCCTTGTAGCCCTGAGGGAAAAGGGGTTAGGGGCCAGGGTTAGGGAACTTGGAGTGGAATCACCCTTGGCCTGGGGGGGGGAGGTGGTTTCTACACTTTGTCCCTGCTTCCCACCTCCACCCTGAACCACCCACAGCTGGAGGCTTGGCCGTTAAGGGTGAGTGTCTGGTCTGATCCATAGGCTAGACTATGAGACCCTAGCAGCTGAGGGCAGGCCTGGCTGAGGCCTCTCCCCAAGCCCCCGCTGCCCACCCCCCCCCCACACACAGACGCATTTCTTTCCTGCAGGTGAGAAGTGTTCCCTGCGGATCTTAGAGCCCTGGGGCCTGGCACACGATGGGCACTCAGCTCTGGCTGGACAAACATGGGAGTGAATGAATCCGTGATGAATGAATGAATAAATGAATGAATGAGATAGGGGAAAGTTTCTCAATTGGTGGCATTTAGTCATTTAAAAAAAGAAACCTTTCCGACATATACATTTTAAAATATGGTTCAGAGAAAAATCTGACAGAGAGAGAAAGGAAACAAGGTTACTGACAGCAGGCTATGACAATGTTAATATTTTGATGTTGTTCTTCACAGTCTTTTTTGACTTGGGGTTGGTTTGTTTTTTAAAGACTTTGTGGCCATTCTCTGTATTCAGATGTATATCCTGCTTTCTTCTTTGGCGTTAACAGGAGCCTTTTCCTGTTTTGTAACGAACTCTTCATAAACACCCTGGTTAATGTCTTCAGGCTTTTCCAATCGGGTGGATGTGCCATCATTTACTTACTATTCCCCTTTTGTTCAACATTCTGGATGCTCCTGATGAATGAGGTAGTGAATATATTTTGCACAGAGCACTTTTTTGTGATGTTTAAGATGATTTCCTCAAAATGATGTTGCTGATGCTGAAGACTCAGACATGCCTGCAGTGGAAGAAATGGGCTCCTCATTTTTCCAGAAGTGGGGCACTGTTCTCCTTCCTTCCTCACAATCTAGAACCTTCTGTCAGCTGAAAAGAGCCTTGGCAATTAATCACCTGTCTGAGCCCCTTCCTTTGACAGACGAGGAAACCGGGGCCCAGAGAGGGGAAGTGAGTCCCAAGGTCACACAGCAGTTGGTGGGCCTCGCAGCAGCCAAGAACCAGCTACTGATCTGCCATTTTGGTTTCTATTTGTGGGAAGAGTTCCTAGGGATCTTGTAGGCTGACCTTGCCCATTTCACAGATGGGGAGGCCTGAGACCCCAAGAGAGGAGAAGTACCCAGCTTGCCCCTGGCATCACCAGCTGGAGCACCAGATAGGCTCCTAAACCTGTCACATACTTTCTGTGTCACGCATACTGGCCCCGTCCTCGGATTCTGGGGCTACCGAAGTTACTAGCCTGTGGTTGGCCAGCCATGGGAGCCCTGTTGTCCCTCCTCAAAACTCCTCCTTCCTCTTTGCCATCCCATTCTCCAGAAGGAGAATTTGAGGATCCAAAGCAGGTGCAGTAAGAGGGGTGGGACTGCAGATGTCAGCGGATCCCTGTGGTTGTGCCCTTACCCCTGTGCCTCAGTTTACTTTTCTAAAGACCTAGCTCGGGGTCTGTTCAGGAGCTGGGGGGCAGGTGTTGGCCCAGATATCCACCGTGAGGGAGTGGGGAAGGACCGGCGACATCTTAAACTTCTTCTGATCTTAGATTGACCTCAGGAGGGCCCCTGGGGAGGAAGGGGAAACAGAGGGAAGGAGGGGAGGAAGGGGAGATAGGGAGGGATTAGAAAAGAGGGAGGGGAGGTCAGGAGGGAAGAAAATGCAAATGAAGAAAGGAGAGAGCTAGCCCCCTCCACGCCCCCCCCAGCCTCACTGGGCGCCCCGGGGAGAGGCTGGGGGACAGCTGTCCCACTGCTGGTGTCAGGGCTAGCCCACATTGGATGACCAGAAAGGCTGGATGTCCGGGTGGGCTCTGTGAGGGCTGAGCGAAACAGCTGTTGGCCGGGCTCTGGGATCAGAATGATCCAGACCAGGTGGGTGGCAGGGAGGCAAGACCTCTGAGGCTTCTGTTCCCGGGTTCCCCTGCGGGTCAGGTGGCCGGGCACCCCCAGGGAGGGGGCTGGGACCCTGGGTGCTTCAAGGGGGCAAGGTGATCGGGGCTCAGACTTCCCATCCCAAGACAGGGACCTTGTTTCCCCACTGCCAGGACACCAGCTGGCTGTCGAGGTTAAGCGCAGCCCTCCCACGAGCGTGGGTTATTTGGGCATTTCTGCAGTGTGTATCTGTGCGTTGGACGCGTCCCCGTGCATGCATGCACATCCATGCGTGCCTGTGTATGCCCATGTCTGTGTGTCTGAGCCTGTTTGTGTGGGGGTCGGTTTGCCTGCCAGCCTGAGTGTGTGCGCGCGCGCGCGCGGGTGCGTGTGCCTTGGACCCTGTTTGTATATTTCTGAAGGGGTCTGCGTGTCTTCCAGCTTGGGCACGTGTGCCTGCATGCATGTCTGAGTGTGTGTGCGAATCTGTGTGTATCCCTGCGTGTGCCATGTCTGTGGGTGTGTGCATATGTCTGAGAGTCTCTGATCCCATTTGTGCATTTCCGGTGGGGGGAGAGTGCGCCCCTGAGCTTGGGCACGTGCATGTTTGTCTGCGTGTGAGCACACACTTTCCTGCTAATGGCCCCAAGAGGGATCCAGGCAGCAGGCTTTTGTGGTGCTTTCAAGGTTGCGGCTGGGTGGGTGAAGGGGGGCGGCCTTCAGCTGGGAAAGGGGGGGGAGGCAAAAGAAAATCTTAAAAGACCGTCTTCCCTCTGGTCTCCAAGGAGATCAGCCTGTGAAATGATCCGCACGTTAATTAAAAACGATTATATCCTGATTGAGCCATTCCTGTTCACATCCCCCTGGCCGGGAAGGCTGAGACTGAGACCAGAGGGTGGAGAATGGGGCAGGGTCTGGCTGCAGAGCGCACCCCACGGAGGGGAGCGCACCTGGCCGGGGAGCGGTGGGAGGGGGGAGGTTGAGTGGCCAGGTAGTGGGGGTATATGCCCAAGGCAGATTTGAGCTTCTCCTTCGAATTTTAAAGGCCACCACCCCCACCCTACCTCCTCCAGCCCCCAGGTGGTGCTCTGTGAGGTCCCCGGAGCTGTTTGGCAGCCACCAGGCTCCATTGATCCCCGCTAGCGCTAGGCACTGGTCCTGTTGTTTACACGGATCCTGAAAGTCAGTGTTTGCGGTTCCCATTTTATAGAGAAGTGACATGCTTGAGGTCATGGAGCCAGGAGTTAGGGACCCCAGGCTGGACCCAGTTCTCTGACCCTAAGCCCCAGACACCCCCCCTTCCTAGCTCCCAGCTGCCCCCAACTCCCATGATGAGGGGTCCTCCCTCTGCAGGACCCTGGGGAGCTGAGATGTCAAGGACAGGCCCTCTTATCCTCCCTGGCACCCTGAGATTGTTCCTTTCTGAGGCCCAAGCTGCCCAGGGCATAAGGCTGTGGTGTCTGTTCATGTGGGAAGCCAGATGACTCGCTGCCCTGGGCAGCTCTGGTCTGGCTCTCGTCACCTTCGCCATCCTGGGCAGGGCCTCCTCCCCTCCCTCTCACTGTCCCCCATAAAGTGACTAACAGTTCCATAGAAGACCAGCCACAGGTGCCCCTTAGTGCCTGGGGCTGGCCACCGTGTACCCATATTCCTGGGTGTATGCCACCAAGACCTTTCTGGAAAAAAAATCTGGGCCTTGTCACACTCTGCCTTACCCTGTTACCTCGCCCCCAGTCAGCCTCGCAAAGCCTGCAGGAATAGAAAGTAGCCATAGTAATAATAAACCAGGTGACCCTCAGCTTACACCCCAGAATCAAGTGTTGTCATGGTTCTTAAGTGATAGGTGCTTGGGCGAACTGGTTTAGCTCAGCATGTGTGGGGACCCAGCTGTCCATAAGGGTGGCCCCCTGCCCTATCCCTTCCTGTCCCACACACTCCTGTGCGCCCAGGCCAGGCTTCTTGGAGAGGAGGACACCCCGCTTTAGGTCAGCCACACCCAAAAGCACATGATAGCCTGGCCACAAGCAAGGACTTCTTCTTCTTTGAGCCTCAGTTTCCCCTTTGGGCAGTGGGGATCATGGCTATTTCCTGACAGCACTGTCAGAAGAGTAAGGAAAACCAGGTCAAGTTTGTTCATATGTCTAGAAGCATCGGGATGCACAGAGGGGCTCATTAAGTGTTCATCCGTGCATCTGTCCATTCAGGGCACCTGTGTGTTAACATGGCAGGGGCCTTGGGTTTGCTGGCTTCTAGGGAGGGAGACGTGCTGTACTCTTTCCACACTTTGTAGCAGACATTCTGGGGTTGAGGTGACTGTCATTTCAGTAGAAACCTCCAGAGAGCTAAGAATTTCATAGGACCCCCCCCCCCCCCCCCCCGCAGCAAAAGCATTACCAAAGGTAGTGTCTGGTAAGAGGGAGGGGATGGTCCTCCTGGACCAAGTTCCACATTCTTAGGGGGATCTTGACCAAGGGATGGATGCTGGGGCCAGAAATGATGTCATGAGGAATTAGAGAGGCAAATCAGACCCAAAAAGTCAGCATCCACCTGTTCCCAAGGTCAGAATTGCAAGAGAGGCAGGCAGATACTGCTGATCCCACAAAAAGCCCTTTGAGCTAAAGCAGGTAGCCACTCTGCCTCCCCCAGGTCATCCCTGCAAGGTGCCACCTTCCAGGAGCACCTTGACCCATAGGATATCTGCCTTCCCCAAAAACCCTTTCCCAGGGCCTGAAATGACTCCTTTCGTCACAGCCCAGGGTCAAAGCATTGAAAGCCCTGCTTAAAATGCAAACCTATTACCTTGGAGGAGTGATCAGAAGCTGAACTCATGTTTGCATAATGCAGGGGCCAGCAACCTCTCAGTCCCACAGGGCCAGTTGGCAAAGCTAATGAGCGGGTGGGAGCCGTCTGGCCTTCATGGGGTGCAGCAGCTCAGCTCTGCCAGGGCACCATATGGGGATGCAGCCCAGGGTGCCCATCACCCACCTTCTTAGGAACCAGGATTCAGATGTTCCCATCACACCTCCTGGTTTGTGCCTCTTGTCACCTAACCCAGCAACCCGCCTGTGGCCAAATTCAGACACACACACACACACACACACACACACACACACACACACACACACCCCCTGCCCCAGCTCTGACCCAGAAGGTACCATACCCACCCTCTGTGCCCAGCCTTGAACCTCAGTCTGCAGGGCCCTGCGAACCGTGCACCGTCCCAGCCTCATGCACATCCCACACTCGCCCTGGCCCTCGTTAGTGGTCTTAGAGGTGAGGGTGTGGGAGCAGAGGGCCCCCACACAGGGGTGCCGGGGCCTGACCGGAACAGGTCAGCCTGACCCGTCTTCTACACGCACGACCGACTTCCCGCAGCTGTTGCCATTGATGGGGCTCAGTGGGGAGGGGCGGCCGTGGGCATCTGATGGGCACCTGGTTTCTAAGTCGAGTTTCATTTCCTTCAGTCCTTCATTCAGCATTCGGCAGACGTTTGCCAACAGCCCAGAAGAGGCACATTCAGGCCGTGCCCGGGGAGAGTCAGGGTGGGCCTGCCAGCCGGGGGAACACGGGCCCTGGGTCTGAAAGGGGAAGTATTTGACCACAGGGAGACCTGGAGGCACAAAAGAGCCAGGGGAGCTCTAGAAGGTCAAAAGAGCCAGGAGAGCTCTAGAAGGTCAGAGATGGGAGGCAAGAGGTAGAAGCGGAGGCTGAAAAGGAGTCTGAGGCCTTGACTGGCGTGAAGGGTTTTATCCTGAAGGCAGGGAACACAGCTGGAGCCCAGGCTTGAGGTGGAAAATGAGCCAATGAGGAGAAAAGCCAGGGAGGATCAGGAAAAGCACCCCACTCCCGACCATGGGGCTGCGTGACCTTTGGCCTGCCGTGAGCCTTTCTGGGCCTCAGTGTCCCCCCTCAGAACTGAGGCCTCCAATTCTAAGTGGTGGGGCCTGACTGGACAAGAGCATCCTCCCCCCCTGCACGGAGCTATTGCTGGACCTGCTCTCGAGGGAAGCTGGGGCCCGACGCTGCTCCCAAACTCCTGCCTCAGTTCCGAGCCGCTCCGCCCAGCCCTGCGGTGTCTGAGCCCTGGGAGGGATTATAACCTCTCGCTGAGGAAAGAGGTGGAACTCCTCGGGGACCAGTAATTAAAGCCCAACAGATTGTAATTCCCTAAAAGAAGGCTCAGCACTGAGAGGGAGGAGTGGTACCCAGAGCCCCAGAGAAGACAGGAGGAGGAGAAGCGTTGGGGATGAGGGCAGCCTGCGGTCCGGGGTGATACGAGTGATATCTGGAATCCTGTGACTCAGCAAGGCCTCCCCAGTGCTGGGCCCTGAGCACTTTATTATTTCCGATCTTCAGCCCCTTCCTGCAGTGGAAACGTCCTGCCATCCCCATTTCACAGATGAAGAAATCGAGGCTTGGAGAAGTCTGTTAACTGGCTCCAGGCCCTCTGGGCTCTAAGCAGCTGGGCTGGGGACGAACCCAGGGCCGTGTTTGAGCATGGCCCTCCTTGCTGGGTATTTATGGTGGGGGGCCCAGCAGGGCAGACCTTCCTGCAACCCCTTCTGATACCCCCCGTGTTTGGGGTCTTCTGTCTGTGGGAGGAGAAGGAGGCTCATGGGTCATACTGTGGTGACAGAAGGGAGTCAGTCGTTCCGGGCTGACGCTGTCCTTCAGTTACTCACCTGCCCTGGGATGCCAGGCAAGAGCTGCTCTTCTCGGGGGCATCTCCTCATCTGTAAAAGGTTCGGATAATCTTAGGGTTCCTTGTAGCCCGAACCGTTGGGATTGGCCAGTAGGGCAGATCCTGACAGCAGAGGTAAGTAGTAACCTTTGAGAATTCCTGCGCCCGCCCTCCCTCATTCATCCTAGCAGTACCTGCTGAGCCCTTTGTCATGTGAGGGGGGCTTCAGCTCTCACATGCCAGGGGAAGGTGGGCTCTGTTAGCATCCTGTGACAGCCAAAGAGGTCACGGCTGCTCTGGGGAGAGCTATCTCCTAGAAAATTAAGACACACTTTCCTCAGTCCTGCTGCCCAGCGTTTGCCCTATGCCCTGACTCCCCTACTCCGCACTTCACTGCCCCCCCTTCTGTGAGCAGACCTCCCTTCCTCCAGGGAGAGGTAGAGAGACCAGGGCTTGAGAACCCAGACCAGAGACTGTTGGCTGGAGATGCCCTCAGACAGGCGCTGTTTGACCAGCACAGGGTTTTAAAGTTTTCTTTATTTATTTGAGAGAGAGAGAGCGCGAGCAGGGGGGAGAAGGAGAGGGAGAGAGAATCTCAAACAGACTCTGCGCTGAGCACGGAGCCCGACAGGGGGCTCGATCCCATGACTCTGAGATCACAACCTGAGCCGAAACCAAGAGTCACGCTCAACCCCAGCTGTGCCACCCAGGCGCCCCAGGGTTTTAAATATAACTTGAGATTTCACATAAAAATCCTACTTTTTGCGCTCTGAAACTAGAAACCCACAGACTAACCAGAGCACCATCGAGGGGCCTTTTCTCCTCACTTTTACTGGACGGAGAAAAGTGGAGGGCAGAGAGGTGAGGTGACCTGCCCTGGGTCCCAGCGAGGGGCGGGATTCGGACAAGGGCCCCAATTCTCGACGACGGGCCCGGGGGCTCGTGCTGATCTAAGACACTGTAAAAATTGGCTCTTAGGTGATCTGCCTTTTCCTGTGCATTTTAAAAAATGCTCTTTTAGTTAATATGCGGGAGGGATTTCGATGTGCTCGTACATAACCTTTTGCTGAAGCGACAGCGTGCTATAAAAGGGTCCCAGGAGAGCTGGTGTAATTTGGGCTGTGAGGGACAGAGAATACCAATGCAGACCTCTCCAGAAGGCCCACTGCTCCTGGGAGCTGGGATACCGGGGCGGGTGCGGAGGGGCTCACCTCACCACGCCGAGGCCAGGCCTCCAGCTCTCTCTCCCATTTTGCACCCAGGGGCCACATGTTTGTTCAGATCATGTTGGACTGTTTGGCTTTCTTTATTCCCTCATAATTTTGAGTGAAGGTCTCAGTTCCTAGAGGAGGAGGTCTAGGTAGAGAGGAACGGTGTCCAGGACCCAAAGGGACTGTGAGCGGGATGGTGGGACAAACACGGGAGCCTCATTTGTCAGCAAGAGGTGGCCGGTTGGCGAGGTGGCAGACAGAGGGGCCCATGCTGAGGGCAGATCGAAAGGCACCTTCAAGGTCTATTCAGCATTTGCCCTTGGTCCCAAAGGATCCCAAAAGGGGCTTGGGAGGTTTCAGTTAATTGAGGCTGATTCTAAATCAGGAGGCTTAATAAATGGTAATTATCGTCCTGTGGGAGCAGACCAGAGCTACCAATGCTGCTGGGAACAGAGATCATGGATTCAGGGCCCCTTTCCCCTCCCACACACCTAGAGGCTCTGAGAACTTCCACCCACAGAGGTGTCAGGGATAGACCTGGTGCAGACCAGGGGCCGCCTCCTCTCTGTGTGTGGGTTCAGGGCATGGAGGTGTATTGCGTGCTTGCATCTGTGAGTGTGCATGTGTGTCTGCTGGTATTGGGCCACCCTCCACCCAGCCACCTCCAGGCCCCTTACCTCCCTACCTGTCAAGGGACAGAGAGTAGGGACTCTCCCAGGCGGAATCTCAGGAGGGCACAGGCTTTGGGACTCCAGAAAGCAGCGCCGCGTGGACAGAGGTGACAGCGCATGGTTTTGGTCCCACCCAAAGAGGAACTTCTGTCACTTAGAGTGGCCCAGAGGGGGCCCGGGCTGCCCCAAGGGGCAGGGAGTGTTCCATCTCAACAGCTTTGCGAGCAGAGGCCAAATGTGTACCTTCCTGTCGTTTGCAGTCCCTTCTAAGCCCAAGTCCCAGCACGGGGCGTCCCCCCCAGCTGACACACAGCAGTCCCCGAGGCTGCTCCATCTTGCCAACCCAGAGTGGCCAGAGGGACCGACAAAGGGCTTCTGCCCCTTGGTGTCCCCAGAACTTGGCCCGGAGAGACCCAGGGCGCGGGGATGAGGATGATAGTGTCTCACAGTGTATGTGTGATGGTGGACGCGTGTGTGTATCTGCATTGTGTGTGTGCATTTGTATGTGTTCTGTGCTCTTGGGTGGGCAGGGCCACAAGTGTTGAGTGTGGATGTCCATGCAGAGAGTGTGTTGTGTGCATGGCTGTGAGCCGAGGGAGGCGGGCTGGGGGCACTTTGCAGGTATTGACCATCCGATGCGCATGAATGCATTTGGGGTGATGGACGTGTTTGTGGCCAGGGTGTGTCTGTGGGGGTGCTGTGCTGAGCCCCCCCTCCCCGGCCAGCTCCTTCTGGTCTGTTTTTTTTTTCCCACCCCAGACCCCCATCACCCCTGCCCCCAGCTCAGACCTCAGGGGCTCCCAGTTGCCCCGAACCCTGACCATCCACACCTCCACTTACAGGGAACTTGACACCTGCCAGCCCAGGTCTTGACCTCTTGTGTAGGCCCAGCATGTGGCTGAGGGACCCCAGGGGACCATAGGGACAAGGGTGAAAGAGCGAGAAGAGGCCTCCTGGTCACTGCTCAGCCCCTCCTCAAAAGGTCCTAAAGGAGTGGGTTTCTGAGTCTCTGCAGCGTCTGGGCCAGGGACCTTTCTGGAGCTACCATGGGCATCTCCAGAGATGGAATGTTTTTAGAACATGAGACATGGCACTTCCGGGGACGGGATGAGGGCATTTCTAGAGAGGAGATGGAAGGCATTTCTAGAGAGGAGATGGAAAGCATTTCTGGAGGAGGAACAGTTTTGAAGATGAAATGGCATTTTGGGAGATGAAGCATGAACATCTCTGGAGATAGGGGCGGGCATTTTCTGGAGTAAAGATGAAGCCTTTCTGGATTCCAGACTTTGCTAGAGATGAAACATTTCTGGAAATGGACTATTTCTAGAGATAAACTGTAGTACCTCTGGAAATGGAGTGTTTTTGAAGATGATGCAGGAGTATTTCTGGGAATAAAATAGGGCATTTCTGGATTTGAGGTATTTTTGGAGGTGACATGGAACATCTCTAGAGATGGGATGTGATATTTCTGGAAGTGGAACATTCTTGGAGCTAAGATGGAGCCTTTATAGAGGACACTGGCCTTTGTGGAGCTCGATTATATTTGAAGATGAGAGAGGATTTCTGGAGATAAGATGGAACGTTCTGGAGATGGAACGTTCTGGAGCTGAACATTTCTGGATTCAAACCAAGCATTTCTGGAGAGGAAGTTTGTCATTCTCAGAAAAGGATCAAACGATGGGATATTTCTAGAGGTGGTGTTTTCTGGAGATGAGGGGGCCGTTGGTAAAGCTGGCTGTTTGCCTCTCGGAGTCGATGGGGGGGGGCGTCTCTCGGGGGGACCAGAAACGCCCCCCTACCTGTGACCCTTGTTTTGCAGGAGATGGGCCTGAGGTCCGGAGGGGAGGCTCCTGCCCAGGCCCACTCCTCCTGTGAGTGGCAGAGCAGGCCTTCTGGGGACCATTCCAGAGCCACCCCCTCCTCAAGGCCTGTGCTGGAATCCTCCCCAAGGGAGGCCAGAACCCTCTCAGTCCTATTCTTGGGGTCCCACCCCCATCCTTGTGGGGCCCTGGCAGGAACAGGCAGTGACTGAATGGTTAAATTTCATTTAATTCAATTCCTTTGGCGCCATCTGAGGCTTGCTCCCAGCCCCCTCTGCCAGGAGCCTCCACCCTCTCTCGAACCCGTATCCGCCCCCCTCACCTTGAAGTAGCCCTGAGGTTGGCCTCGCTTCGGCAGAAGGAAACTGGGGGGGCAGGGGTACAAGGCTGAACATGGGTGAAGGCCCAGGTCCCTGCTCTGGCCCAGGCTGACCGTTGCGGGGGGGGGGGGGAGGGGTGCCAGGCCCCCCCCCCCCCCCCCCCCCCCCCCTCCAAAGAAGCGCCTATAGAAGCCTGCCGCCACTTGAGCCGGCCTGGAGCCCCGGAGTAATTATTTCTGTTCCTTAATTGAAATTTCAGCCTCAGTGATCCTGCCTCAGAAGTGTGAGGTGGGGGAGGGCGCCTGGTGGGGTGGGAGAGGGCGGGGAGCCCCCTGCCTTGCCCCCAGAAGGCGGGAGGCAGCGCCAGCCTCCAGGCCCCGGACTCTGGTGGTGGGCATGGGGTGGAGGGCTGCCACTCAGGGAGAGGGGGTCAGGGCTGGGCACTGCCTATGGCACGCTGCGGTGAAAAAGCTGAAGCTTTCACCTGACAGCTGGGGAGAAGGCTGAGAGGAAGAGGAGGCTAGCCTGAGGCAGGTATACAGCTGGGGCAGCCTGTGGGGAGGGCTTCTGAGCCAGGGGCGCGTGAGGGAGTGGGCAACGTCGGGAAACCACTGCCTCCTCCCGGATCTGGCAGGGATCTGAGGGGGTGGCCTGGGGGGCTGTGACTCAGGCGGAGCAGGCCATGATGGCGGCAGGCCCAGTTCCTGGTTCAGGGCTGGGTGAGGCAGCTGGCCTGGTGGGGTGGGGTGGGCTGTGGCTGGTGGGGGCAGCTGAGGAGGCTGTTTTCCCAGCTGCGGTCAGGCTGGGCGGAGCATCCGGGCTGGGCGCTGGGTCACCCCCCCCACACACACACACACACTCACACTCACTCTCTCTCTCTCTCTCTCTCTCCCCCCTTCCTCTCCCTCTCTCTCTCTCTCTACCTGGGTGGTCCCTGCTACCCCACACGGCCTGAGGCCTGTCTGCTGGTAGAAGCAGAGGACTGGGGGGGGGGCCCAGTAGGAAGTGGGGGGTGGGAGGGGGAAGCCATGAGCTCCAGACAGGCCAAGGGTCCACCCCTCCTTGAGCTTCTGAGGGGCGGCTCTGAGATGCTCAGGCTAAACGTACAGGCTTCCAGCTTCTACCCACGTTTGTCCAGACTCAGGCCAACCCAGGCCCCATCACAAGGGAACAACTGTGGTCGTCCTCGCCCCCAGGCCCTGATGCTTGCCCTCAGGGTCTCAGTCTTTCCCAACTGGGAAATGGGATTTGCGGTCAGCTCGATGGGAGTTTTCAGGGCTGAAGTAAGCTGCCAGGTGCCCAAGGCTGCAAGCCCAGGCTGTCCCTCTCACTGTGGTTATGAAGAAATGTGCCAAAGCCTGAGCAGGCCCAGGCCGGCACCCTGCACGCAGTAGGAGCTCAGGGAATGACAGCGATGTGGTCATCAGTGTTGTGACTGAGATGGTGTTTTCCCGGCACCCAGAAACGGCTGTCAGGGGAGCTCCCTGCCCACGGCCTTCTCCAGCCCTGGGGGGGCAGGTTTGCTGACAAGGGAGACTAAGGCCTTTTGGAGTAAGGACAGGGTGGGGAGAGGGATCTGGAGGTGGCTGCCTCCTCCACGCACGCGGCTCCCACGCTCACACACTGGGCGTCCCACACATCCATTAAGAGCGCTCTAGAAAACCCATTGAGGTGAGAGCCACACTCAGCAAGGCCCTGTCACTGCAGCTCGCCCGACCCCTGGATTGCAAAGCTCACAGCCCATCTTTGGGGCCTGGGGGCGGGGGCTGTGGCTGCCCTCCAAGGAGAAGCGAGACAGAGGTGGATGCACGGATGCATGGAAGGGACAAGTCAGCTCCAGGAGCTGGGGAAGGGAAGAAGGTGCCAGCACGCTTGTGGTCCTTTGCTTAGAGAGAGGGGAGAAGGACAGGCACAGGGAGAGATGGGGAGGGATGAGGATGCAGGAGACAATCTGGCAAGCAAGGGTCGGGGGGCCTTGGAGCCTGAGCTCGACCCAGCTGCGGAATGCCTGCTGCTTGCCTGGGCCGTGGCCCCCTCCGCCTGTGGCGCTTGGGGAGCTCTGTTCTGGCTCAGCTCCAGACATCTCCAGTACCTGTCCCTTCCCCTGACCTCCTGCCGCCACAGTGGCCTCCCTTGCCCCACGGCTTGCGGATTTTGAGGCCTCAAGCCACCAGCGGCCAGGAACTGGACTGGGTTCTCCCGGCAGTGGGGGGCTGGAGGGGACCGGAGCGGCGGGGGCGGGGTCACTCCAGAGGCCACCTGGGGTGGCTCCCAGGCTCCAGTCCAGCCCCGTCAGTCGGCTGCTGAGCTGACCTTGTCACCCTGGGTCCAGAGAGAGGGCAGCCCCTCCCCCACGCGCCCAGAGCCAGCATTGGTGACACGACTCACCTTATGGTGGAGACTACTCCCTCCCCCCACTGGGGGGAAACAGGAAGCCTCCTGAGGCGGCCACTGGCATCCCAGAGGACATGGGGATCGCTCACCTACGTGCGTCAGACCCTCTGCTGCTCTGGTGTCCACCTAGAGCCTTGGGAGACCCTCCGGGACCTCCGTGTTTAGGAGCACGGGGTGCGCAGACACACAGGGGCACACCTTTGCAGTCCGGTGGCCAGGGGCTCCCGGCTTCTCCTCCATCCAGAGAAACCCTAGGTCCCAGGGGCCAGTGCTGTGCTCGCTTCCTCTGAAACACCTTCTCGAGGCTCTGAGCCCTAACATGGCTGCCCCTGGACAAAACTGGGGTCCCTGTCCCCCCTGATGCTCCACTTCCACCCTGTTGGAAACGTGGGATGTCCCCACTCAGCCCTGGAGATGGCCAGCTTGGGGAGAGACCTGACACTGTGGCCAGAGAGTGGAAGGACTCGCACCAGGCTACATGGGCCCATCAGTGGTGGGGTCGGGATTCGAACCGGCCTCCGCAGACCACAGCTCCTGGGGAAGAGCGGGTCCAGGTAGCCCAGGCCTGTGGGACAATGCTCTGTTTTGTATTTATTTCTGACCCCCACCCCTTGGCCCACCTTGGCAGGCCTCAGGGCAGACCCTCTCTTGGTCCCCCCCGCCCCCCAACAAAGCGACCTCTACTAGACATAACAAAGCGACCTCTACTAGACATGCCAAAGCGGAGGCTTCAGTCAGAGCAGGTGAAAGGGAACTCCATCTCGGCCTTTTGTTACTCAAGGAGGGAGGGTAGGGAATGGATTTGCCCTTGAATGGGGAGAGAGGGAGACAAGGGTGGGGGGCGGGGTGCTCAAGGATAGGGCAGGGGCAGACATACCTGAGACCAGACTTCTCCCTACCCTGCTAGGGCATCAAAAGGCTGGTGGTCATTTTAGTATTTAGCGTGCGCGTGCACGCACACACACACACACACACACACGCTCTCACACATAACACACACTCAGATGCACTCACACATGTCACTCCCATCTTCCCCACCACCCTCTGAGGTCCCCTCCAAGCCAGGAAGCACAGGGGAAAAAAAAAAGGGAAAAAGAAAAAGAGAGATTAGTGGGAAGAAAATCCGATTCTGGAGTTACCTTAGTTACCGGCTCTAATGACTCGTCGGGCGGGCTCAGCCACCTTCCTGCGCAAGAAGACCCTCCCTCCCAGGCCCCTCCGTCACCCCGTTAATAAGATGGGGCCCTTGTTCATGAGTTCTGCAGCAGAAAGGGAAGAATCAAGGACTTTTCAATAAGAGAGAACTCCCTGGGTGGTTTTGAATAGTTGCTTTTTGTGTGGCAGCGAGGGACTGGTCCTCTCCTCGGCGCCCTGCCCTGCCCGCCTCCCTCCGCTGCTCCGTCTGGAGCCGCCTGCTCCCAGGTCTCCAGATGGATGAGCTTGTTTCTCGGGAGCCCGGGGAGCCCGGTCCTTCATTGTTCCTGCCTTTCCCTCCTGACACCCTCAGCTTAGCCGAGGCCACAGGCAGCCTTTGCATCTCAGGAAAGCTAGAGAATCCCCAAGGTGATGCTAAAAAGGCTTAAACCTGGGGAGTGGGGCTCAGCGTGGAGCACCTGGTCCCTGTCCTGTGCCCGGGGAAACAAAGGCACGCTCCCCGCATCCCTTCCCCGGGTGCTGGGCCTGCTGGCGTCCGCCAAGCTCACGGCCATTGCTTCGGTGCCAGCAGAAGGGACGTGAATGGAGGCGAGGCTGGCCAAGGGGAGATGACGGTGGAAAAGGAGAGAGACAAGCAAATCCGTTTTATCAGACGCTGCATATCTTGGGAAAGCACATTTCAGCTCTTTTGGCTTTTGGCAAGCTGGTCCTACCCTTTAATTTTCTAATAAAAAGGAATTACGTTTGCTGAAAAGGCAGTAACCAGCTTCGTGTCAGTGTCTCTCGTAGAGACCATAATTCCCATCTTGGGTGCCTGCCGGCCCAGGGTGAGGGGGTGGACTCCTGTGGCCGAAGGTGGCACTGTACAGGGGCCAAGGGGCAGGGACACTAGGGCAGACGACAGGCAGTGCCAGGTGGCTTTGCCCTGCCCACCCTGCCCCGGGCTGCCCACCCCCAGCCCGGCCTCAAGCCATGGTTCCAGGCTCACCACCAAGGCCCCAAGACTCATAGCAGACGCTTAATAAGTATTTGTGGCATGAATGAATGCATGAATTCTTATTGCTGAGGCCTGGGGTACCTGGCAGGATGCTCGGGGGGTCGGATCTTTGTCGAATGAATGAACGAACGCATGAGTGCATGCGTGAATCCATGCTCTCCAGAGTCTGAAGTCACCTATCTGGAAGGACTTACCAACCCTGTACGGCTCCCTGCACGCACCCCCCCCCCCAACCACCCCTGCCACTGAATTCACTGGAAACTTGCCAGAAATCATCTTTTTAAAAATATGTGTTTATTTATTTATTTTTAAAGACTTATTTATTTATTTATTTGACAGAAAGAGAGACACAAGCAGGGGGAGTGGGAGAGGGAGAAGCAGGCTTCCCACTGAGCAGGGAGGCCGACGCGGGGCTCGATCCCAGGGTCCTGGGACCATGACCTAACCCGAAGGCAGACGCTCAACGACTGAGCCACCCAGGTGCCCCTATTTATTTTTTTAAAGACAAAACAGAAGTGTGTAAAGTTGGAAGTTCGGGTCCCCACAGCTCCATGCTTGAATCTCTGGGGTCAGAGGCAGGTGCCCCATCCTTTAGCACTTCCTCCTGTCACTGGGAATTGTGTGCCTTAGGTCCACTTTGGGGTTTCCTCCAGGGGGGCCGTTCGGCACGCACCGTTCTGTAGCATTGTGGGGCTCCTCAGTCATCCCATGGCCCGCTCGTCAGCCTGGGTCACAGGAAGCACACAGTAGGGCCTTATGTAAGTGCCCTGTCTCTGCAGGGTGGACACGGGGACAGCATTTTTTGCTGTTACAAATACCTTCATTCCAGTCCCAGTTTTAAACAAGCTCCTGTAGGCAGAATACTTACCACAGGTGGGCACGTGATAAATGGTAGCCTTTGTAATTTGGAAGGAATCTGGACTTGGTTCCATGCCCCAACCACCTCTCGTACCCCTTCTGTGTGCCAGGGACCCCCACGGTTCCAGAGGGGTGAGGAGCCCCACCCCCTGAGCAACAACATCCAGGAGCCCAGCTGCCCCGCCCCCCAGCAGCCCATCACTGTCGGCACCTGGGCACTGTCAGACTGATTTATGACCCTGGAAATGCCAGGGCATGTAGGCAAGCAGATCTCACACACAGCATCCTTTCTGGGGCTAACCCCAGTGTGGAGGTGTAGAGGCAACACCCCCCCCCCCCCGCCGCCGCTCACTGCCCCATGTCCAGCTCCCAGGCACCGTGCCACCACACTTCAGCCAGCAGATGTGGGAGCAGCCTGGGCCTCATCCGGCGGGGCACTTGGGAAGAGACACACAGAAATGCCCAGCATTCTGTCCTTGGGCCTGCCTGAATCCCAGCCCTGGGCGTGGTCATGAATCAGAACTATTAACAAGCCCCTCAGGGACCGCTGTATACCAGCCGGGACCGAGAACCAATACAAGGCGTAGTAATATCAGGGACATCTGAGGCTGGCCTGGTCCTTTCTGCAGCTGGGCAGTGGGAGAGCTGATGGGCTCAGGGTGGGGAGGGGAAGGAAGATGGAAGTGGGAACCAGTGAGGGGACCTGCGAGAGATGTTTATCCTAAGATTCTGGTTTGGGCAGTGAGACAGGTCACCTTTGTGTCCCCTACACAGTTCTTGGCATGCAGTGAATGCTTAAGAGACTTTGCCCACAGACACGAGTGACTTTGTGAATGGTGGCACTTGTGTCCGTGCTGACTTTGGGGTCCCAGTGGGACCACCAGGATCAGCCCCTCTTTCTCACTGACCACCAACTTGTCTGGGGTGGCGGGACCCAGTTGCAGTCTGGGGTATTGTGGGTTTCAGGTGCCCCATGGTTCAAATGCCAGCCCCTCTGCCCTGCACTGAGCCTCTGTTGTTTGTTCTGTAAACTGGGCAGAATCATCTTGGCCAAGGTGGCCATGAGTGGTAGCAGCCAGGGAGGCGCCCCTGCTCAGAACAGGGTCCATACCAGGTGATTTCCCCAGGGTGGCCTTGGTGTGGTTTTCATTCCAAATCACTTTTTAATTACGGAAGGAGAGACGTGATGGTTGTAAATAGAAAAGGAAGAAACGTTGGAGGTACAGGAATAGGTCAGAGTCCTTCTGCACAGAGCTTTTCTTGGAGGCCAATACTTTTCCTCGTCTAATGTGGGCCTTTGGATTGTGGGTGTGTGCGCGCGCGCGAGCATTTGTGCACACACCCACAAACACACTTAAATCTTCATAGAGCACCTACTGTGTGTGGAACCCGGAGCGTTTAGAGACGACTCAGAGCCCGGCTCTGCCTTTAGGGGGCGCTCTGGGTCCTGTTGGGGAGACTGATTGGAACCTGATAAATTAGCCTTTGAGGGGGAGCCCGCCGTATGTAAGAGGGGGTGCACAAAGGAAGGAGTTCACTGTGGGTGGCGGGGTCGGGTGAGGGGAGCAGGAAGGGCTTGACAGGGCCGTGGGGTCTGAACGGGGCCTGCACAAATGCTTGCAAGTGTTTAGGCACAGAAAAGCAGAAGGGAGCAGGAAAAGCTCTCGGGGAGAGGGAGGGAGGTGTGGTTGGGGACACGCGGGCTTTGGGATCCCGGCAGGACTGCCAGGGTCGGCCCCTCCGTGCAAAGCCACCCGTGAGAGCTTGGCGGCGGCGCGCAGCGTGTGTGTGCTGGAGACTGGCCGGGAGCGCGGGGGGCGCGGGGGGCGCGGGGCCCCGGGACGCCTGGGCCGGAGTCTCTGTTTTCTTCTGTGAGTAGTAGGAGCCGCTGCAGGGTTTTAAGCAGGGAAGTGACCTGGTCCGGCGTGTGTATTTGAAAGAGGTATCCGTCCAGCAGAGCTTGCAGGAGGCTGAGGGGGCCAGGGAGCCCCCCCCCCCCCCCCCGCCCGGGGAGGCTCGTGCGGTGGTCCGGGGCGCCGCCGAGCACCGCTGGTGGCCGGGACGTGGCCGGAGGGGAGGGCGGGCCCGGCGGCGGGGGCGGGAGCGGCTGTGCCGGCGGCGATTGGACGCGGGCGGGGGGGGGGCGGGGTCTGGGGCGAGGACCGGGAATGGACGCCGTGCGGCTCCTGACGTGGGCGGGCGCGACGTGGGGCGGCCGGGCCTGCGGCGCCTTCCTCCCCGGCCCGGGTGGGCTCCCAGCCCCGGGGAGCGCCCGGCCCTCAGGCCCCCCGTCCCCCCTTTCCGGGCAGCATGCCCTCCACCAGCACCTGGCAGACCCGCGCTGCCGACAGCAGCGGGCGGAGGCCTTTGTGCTTTCCAAGTCCTCCTCCAGGGACGCGGGTGATGACCAAGCCGGCAGATGCCCCGCTGGTGCCACTGTCGCCACCCACCACCCTCTGACGCTCAGCTGCTCCCCAGAAAGAAAGACCTTGTCACAAAGGGAGGGAGGGCGAGGACGCGCTTCCGCGACGCAGCCCATCTGGGAGCCGACGTTATTTTCCTGATTCTAGGAAACATCTGTTCATGCCTCTCCTTTCAGAGAGAGGCGGGCAGCCGACCCAGGACGAGGGAAGCCGCTGGGCTTGTCCCTGGCGCTGGGCAACAGGGTGGAGGACGTGGCTGAGCCCAGGACCCCGTCCTAAGGGGTTTAAAACAAGCCACCACCGTTCTCTGCCCGATTTCCACCCACCTGCTGCCACCTGGCCTGCCCGCCTGCTTCTGTCCCTCTGTGCACTTCTGGTCAGGTGCTTCCACCAGCCCCTAGGTGCCCGTGGCTGTCACCGCCTCCCCTCAAGTACAGGGGCTCCTGGGGCAAAAACTGTGGCCTCCCCCAGAGTGCCATATGTGTTTATCGAGGGACCCTTTCATTATTTCTCACACACACAAGCCATGTTTTTGAAAGATACGGCTGCCAAACAAACTGCATTTATTACATAATGATTAATTCATTGCCCCCATTTCTTATTAATCAAAGACATCCATAACTGCCTATCCGAGCTTTGGGTGGGGGAGATAGCCAGCAGGGCCTCGAGCTGACAGCCTTCTGGCCCAGAGCAGGGGCACTGCTAGATTTGTGTCGCTGAGGCCTCGTTTGGGTAAATGCACGATACCCCTGAGGTTTCTAGAAGAAATAGAGACAGCTCATGGACCCCCCACACATCGCCTCTCCGAGCCCCTGGGGCCACCTGGGATGTTTTATCACCCCCTCTCCAGCCAGCTCTGAGCGCAGGCTGGCTGCTTGGCACTTGGCCACTGGCTGACCGACGGCTTGGCAGAGGATGAGGGAAAGGGAGTAGGCTTGTCCCCATCCCTGGAAGCGGCCATTAGTGGCAGCCCGGGAAGGAGATGGGAGCCTGGGTTGAGGTCAGGACTGCTCTGGGCAGAGTTGGAGGGCAGCTGACAGAGCACTGTCAGGGCAAGCCGGTCCTGGGCACAGAGGCTGAGAATCTTGGGGTTCCCGGGCATTTGAGGCGCTATCCTCTCACCTCCCAGGGGCAGATCAAGCTTGTGTTTTTAGCTCTTGGGATACATGAGGAGTCTGAGGTTGGGCCAGTGCCATCCACCCCTTCTTTATCCTCTCATCCAACACCGACTGTATGGCCTGGCATCCACCACGAATGTCCCTGACCTCACGGTGTTCACAGTCTAGTGGGGATACATGCAGATGCCCAAATAAGTCATTGCTGTCTCGTGTGGTGTCAAGCCACGGGTTGCCCAGGAAGGTAGGGACCAAATGAGAAGGCACCTAACCTAAACCGGGCTTTGTGGTCAGGGAAGCCTTCCCGGAAGAGGTGCTATTGCTAAGTGCCGTTGGTTAAGGTTTTTTTTGTTTTTTGGTCTGCTTTTTAAATAACTGCTTTGTGCCACATGCCATTAGGTGCTTTTCACATACGTTGTCGTGTTTAATTTGCACCAACAACCCTGTGAGGTAGGAAATAGCTTCCGCATGTTCTCGATGAGTAAGCTAAGTATCAGAGGGGAGGTTGCTTGGCCAACTCACTCAGCCAGGATTAGAACTCCAAGTGGTTCTTAAAAGATGACAGAAAAGAAGTTAGGGGATGGGGGGTGAGTCTGGCATGCCTGGCAGAAGCAACAGCAAGTGCAAAACCATGGCAGTGGGAGCTGCTGGGGCATGAAGGTGTGTAATGCTAGAGTAAGCAGAGGGGGACTTGAGTCGTGGAGAGCCTTCAATACTGGAGAGGAGAGCTAGGGAGCCACAGCAGGTATGTGAGTTGGGGCGATGTCCCATGGCAAGGGGCTCCAGTGGTCTCACCGGAGGCTCCAGCTCCGAGGGAGACCTCCCCTGCCTGCACCCCCCTGCCTGCCTGTCTCCTTTTAGTTACCTGGCGACAGGCATACGTCCCAGATCTGGTATGTCTTTTCCTGCTTCTGACCTCAGGAGACAGCAGTCAGGCTGGCATCAAGCATCAGGGAAATGCCCAACACATCAGCCCCCCGGGGGCCTCCTGGACCTCTCCACAAATCCTGCAATGCCCATCTCAACTGTCCCTGTCCATAAAGAGATTGAATGGCGGCCAGCATCTGCCCGTCGGCAGAGAGTTCCCGCTCTTAGCACCAGCTTGCTGAGCTGCCTCCAGGGACGGTCCTGCCCGCCTCCCCAGAGAGTCAGCACTTCCTCTGCTGCCTAATGGCTCTCCCGGCTGGAGATGATCCTTGATATTTAGCCCTCGTGGCAAGAGCCTTAATAGCAGCAACTCTCCCTCCCTGCTCCTGCCTCCTGAGACCCAGAGACAGCCCTGCTCACCTTCTGAGCTGACCACCCTCTCCCTGCCCCCCAGGCATCAGGCAGAGGCCTTTCTGCCCACTTTGGGTAATATCCGGAATGAACAAGCACCCAGCAGCACCTTGCCTGTGGGGTTTTCTCCTCCGAGATCTGATCCAGAGATGCCCTGTGAGGGAGTGTTATTAGTTATTAGTGTGGCCTCCATTTTAAAGATGAGAATACTGAGGCTCAGAAGGGAGCCACGATGATGACAGATCACTTGGGCCTCATCTTTCCTCCTCTTGGTTCCAGGAAATGGCCCGTGTTCCCTCAAACCCACAGGACCTTCACCACTACTGGTCTCTCTCCCTGGAGTTCTATCTAGACTCCCTCCTCTCTCTTTTAGATCCCATCTCGGGGAAGCCTCCATGTCCCAGTACCCCTGCCCTTAGTATTTACTAAGGACGGACTTCCTCTGCACAACGAGTAGGCTCCACAAGGGCAGCACTCACCCCCTCTGCATCCCTAGCACCCAATATGGGACATACAAGCCCTCAAAAATATTTATTGAAGGAGTAAATGAGCAAATGGGTAAGTGAATCCGTGTGCTAGTTAGGATAAGGCTAGTTGAGTAACAGACAAACCCTAACATTTCTAGTTTATTCTCCGTGCGTGAAGGTAGCGAGAATTTCTGGTTGGTGGATGGTTTCCTCCATGGGGTGAGAGCTCTTAGCCTTCCCCTGTGACCTCACCACGGTCCTCACGCCTGGAATGGGTGCATCACTCCTACTCACATTCCATTGGCTAGAATTCAAGCCATGTGACCACGCCCAGTTGCAAGGGAGGCTGGGAAATGTAGTCCAGCTGTGGCTCTGCGGCAGGATGTCGGTTTTGTCGAATCCAAAGCTTCCCGTTAGGGTTACTCTTTAACCACCAGAGCCAACCTTTACTGAGTCCTTACCGTGGTCGTAAGCGCTTTTCTCACGTTGGCTCATTTCGTTTGCATAACAGCCCTGCCAGGCGGGCATTATTACTGTCCCTGTTCACAAATGAGGCAGCTGGGGTTTAAGTGCTCTGTGAAGGGGCAGAGTGGATTCAAGGACCCTGCCTTGCTTCCTTCAAGTCTACCTGTCGGAAGTCCCTCCGAGAAACACACCACCGGTGTCCAGGGGAGACTCTCATTCCCAAGCCTTTGCACAGGCTTGGGCACACAGCAGGAAGGCACACACGTGGCGACCAACTCTTGGCTGCCCACTCTGGGTTTTGTCTCCCAGCCCCTTATGAATTGCAGGTGCTCTCCTGCTGGCCTTTCTGCCACTTAGCAGCAGTCCCCTGCCTCTCACCCCATGCACAGAAAGGACAAATACCCCTGGTGGGAGAGCTGCAGGGGGACGTTGGTCAGTGCTATGATCCGGTCTGTTTGGAGGATAGCTCTGGGGAGTGGCATCCTCCCAAGCCAGGGAGCCCAGGCTTCCCGGAGGAGGTGACATCTGATTGTCCCTTGAAGGCAAAGGTGGTAGTTTGTCAGATTGAGAGATGGGAAGGGCATTCCAGGCAGAGGTAACAGCTTATGCAAAGGCTGAGGGAGTCTGGCTTCTTGGCTCCTGTCTCTGCCTTCCCCTCTAGAGCCAGGTTTGTTACCCAGACCAGTGACCCAGGTCCTTCCAACCAATGCTGAAGAGGAAATGTCTCCTAGTCTGTGGAGGAGGAGAGGAGGCATGGGAAGAGAAGAAGAGGAAGGAGGAGGAGAGGGGACACCATGAAAGGAAGAAGGTGAGGAGCAAATAATTGACTAGGCTGAACACCTGCTGAGGCCCTGAGGGGGCCTGGATCTTTTTGCTGTCACCTCAGGCCTTGCCTCCTCTTCTCCCCTTGGTTTAACTCAGCTATTGGACACAGTAGCCTCCTTATTCTCCATCATGCACACTGATGCCTCAGGGCCTTTGCACTGGCTGTTTGCTCAGGCTCTGACTCCAATGCTCTCACCACAGATAGCCATGCGGCTGATTTCCTCTCCCCTTTAGCCTTACCTCAGATGTCACCTCTTAACAAGACCTACCAGATCATCCTATTTAAAACTACAAACCATCTCCCCCACATTCCACTCTCCTTACTCTGTTTTCTCCAAAGCACTTAGTCACCTTCTAATGTCCTGTACACTTTACATATTTGTTTTTGCTTGTTGGCTGCCTCCCTTTCCCCATCTCCCTACGGTATAATCCTACCCCAGGGCCGGATTGTTTTTTAAGTAAACTCTACCCCCAACGTGGGGCCGGAACTCACCACCCCAAGATAAAGATCGCATACTCCACCGACGGCGCCAGTCAGGTGCCCCCGGATTTTTTGTTTTTAATCTGTCTTGTTCAGTAGTGGATCTCTAGCCCCTGAACACAGTTGGCGCTCAATAACTGTTGAAATTAACGAGTGAGTTCAGCCCTGGGCAAACTGTGACCCCATTTCAATGACGAAGGAATGGAGGCCCGGGGTCTCGCGGCCACGTGGTGGGGGGCGGCCCAGCGTAGTGCGGGAGGGATATCTGCCCATCTCTAGCATCCTGCTCTCATTGTCGGAGGGCCGGTCCCACGGCAGGGCGCGGGGCGGCGCGAGGGCGCAGGTAGTCATGGTTACAGCGCCAGATACGCCTTGTATTTCCTGCCTTTTGTGTTCGCACGAGCCCCAGCCCCCAACCCGGGCCGGCGTCCCTGATTAGCCGTCACGCTGCGGAGGGGCGGGGCGGCCCCAGCAGCCCCGCCCGGCCCCGGAAATGGGCGGGGCTAACCCGTGTGGGCGGGGCACCGGGGCGAGGCGTGTCACTCCTCAGGCGCGCGCGGCCCGTGATTAACAAGCCGGCGCGGCCGCGCGCGGCTGAAAAAGGGCGGGGCTTCCGGAACAGCAGCCCTGGGAGCTTGGTTTGGGGGGGTGAGTGCGCCATGATGGCGGCCCCCGACAAAGGGCGTCTGGTGCCCGCGGCTCTGCCTCTTGTAGTTTTCTCTGGCCCCCCGGGGTCTTGAGAGTGAGAGGCCCTGTCCCTAGTGGCCGACCTGCCCCAGGGGCTGACCATCATACTTACGCGCCGGCCTCTGCCGCCCCTTCCCACCGTAGAGCCTTCGCACCCCATTCTCTGTTCCTGGGCACTCTACTTCCCTTTCCCTGGCCCATTCCTCACTCCTCCTCGGGAAGCTTTCCACGTAGACCACTTGCCCTGTTCTGCTTAACAGCTCGTCCCCCTTGCAACTGTACCTTTATTTGCGCCTCCTCCTCCCGCACCAGAGTGCCCTGGGGTGGGGGAGGGGGGCTGCCTGCGGTCTGGCACACAGTAGGTGCTCAATTTGTATTGTTGAATGAATCCATTCACCAGGCTGCCCCGGAGGCCTCCTTGGCAGGCCCAGTGCTGGATGCTGGGACTTGGGAGAAAGGGAGACAGATGCTCCTTCACTCCCAGACACAGAAGAGCTTGTGTCCAAGGCCGGGCCATGGGGTGAGTGTCTGGCCTGGACTCCAGGCCAGAGGAGCCTGGTTTGGTGTGTGCCCCTGGTGAATGGCCCACTGTGTTGGCCAGATGGGGAGTCCTGGGGCTGGCCCTAGCAGGCAGGCATGAAACAGAAATGAGCTGGTGAGGGCTGCTCAGCACACGTTCGGGTTGGGGCCAGAGACTCCTGGGCCGCCCAGCCATCTGACTTCTGCTTTGTGGACCACTCACCGCGCCCTTCCCTGGCTTGATGGGATGGGTTGACATAACCTCCACAGCTCTACCCCCACGGCACTCCGACAGCGAAAAGGGAGCTGAAGTCATGAAATTATCCGTGGATATCCTTTTTGGGGTTTTGATGGACTTTGCGGTATATACGTTGTTCCCCACCAACACCAAAAGAAAAAATACGGCATACAGCAGAGCCAACAACAAGATAGTATTAAATCAGAGCTTCAGCAGCTTGGGAGTTTGTATCAGGGGCAAGTTCATTTACATATCTTAAGGGGTGGGGCCCAGGAATCATCGCTTTTTCAAGCCTGTGTGGTTTTGATGCTCAGAATCTTAAATCCAGGGGCGCCTGGGTGGCTCAGTCACTTAAGCGTCTGACTCTTGATTTCGGCTCTTGATTCCTGATCTCAGGGTTGGCCTCTGACCTGGGTGTGGCGTGGAACCTGCTTAAGATTCTCTCTCTCTCTTCTCTCTCTGTCCCTCTTCCTCGACCCCTGCCCCCTCCAAAAAAAGATGAAATCCTTAAAAAAAAAAAAAAAAAAGAATCTTAAGTCCAGTTTTTGAGAAATGGAATGGCAAGTGTTTGTGTCCCTGAACACATTCAAACCCCTCCCCAGGCTCTAGCGAGACCCCTCTACCACTCTTTATCCTGGACCCTGGGCCCAGCTTCAAGTCTAGACTCCACGAACTCTAAACCCTTTGGAAATTGGAAAAAAAGTTCTGCATTGTCTTCAGAAAAAAGTGTGCCTGTGCACCCACATACACACACACTTTGCATTTGATTTCAGGAAGTTCTCACATCTGGCTTGAGTGGTCTGAAAAGCAGGAGAGACCTGTTTGGGGAAAGGCCTCCATGATGACACCTGAACTTAGGGCCAAAGGGCACAGTTGTATGGGTTGTACATTGCACAAGGGTTCCTGGCAGAAATCCAGCCTGCACTCCACTAGCTAAGCTGTGCAGCCTGGCACCTGGGGTGTCTTTCCCTATTTTGTACAAAGGCACCATATAGCATGCCCTAACCCCCATCTTCGCTTGCCCTCTTGCCTCGCATGACAACTCAGGTTAGTGGCACTAATGAAGTTACAGAAATTATGCACATCCTTGCTGACTAGAAGACCTTCCAGAAACCCCATTATAAAAGCCGCAGCAAATGACCCAGCAGCCCTCACCCACTAACACTTGGTTCCTGGTGCTTCTAGAATCCTGGGCTTTTACTGGGCAGTGGTTGGGAGCTGCCCACAAGCTTCACTTGGGATAGGAAAATGGTCAGGGCAGCTGGGCCTGTGTCTCAGCAGAGAGTGGGGAGGAGAATAGTAGGTAGGGGAGCACCTAGCATGTAAATATTCACCCAGTTGACACTGAGGGACTCATTGGGTCCATTCTATACATCAGGAAGACTGAGGCTCTGAGGAAGGTGGTCTTTGAGGGTGGAGAAGATCTACCTATCTGGGGAGACTGGATGAACGAAAGCTCTGGAGTAGGCCAGAAAGGAGGCCAAGGAGGGGGAGAGGAAGTCACTCAGGCCCTGCCCGACCACACCTCACACCCTGCAGCTGGCCTTCTGGAAGCCTTCCCTGACCTTTGGACTGGTTAGAGGCCTCCTCTGGGCTCGCACAGCCCGGGCTTTTCTGTCACAAGTGCTGCCACCCTGGTTTGGCAGGCCTGTTTATGCACTGTCTCCGCAGCAGCCTGGCAGCACCCCAGCGCTGAACTGAGAGCCCTAGACACAGGGCCTTGGCACACGGTGTAAAATGCAGCTTTGCTGAATGAACGAGTGATAAGTGGCTGATGAAGTGGGCTCAGGGCTCCTAGCAGCTTGGCTTCATGACCACCATAGGAGAAGGCCTGGCAAGCAGGGTTGGTGAGGGCGGCAAGATGGGGAGGCCTGGGGTGGGAGCAGCTGGAGCAGGAAGGAGAGGCTCAGACCTGGGGTTACACAGGCCAAGGGGAGCATCGGGCCCGGAGCCGACTGCAAGGGTGAGTTGGCATTTCCTGTTTGCCCAGGTCCCAGCGGCCACCCTCAGTGACCTCCCATCCCGGCTCAGCCTGCCGGAGGGCAGCAGAGCCCAGACCAGGAAGCTCGGGGAGGCCAGAGGCTGCCACACCCCTGAAGCAGAGCTCTCCACGCCGGGGTCCTCTCTCGTGGAGACCCTTAGACCCTCCCCACCTACGGGCTGCACACAGCCTTCTCAGGGATCCCTGCCCTCTGGGGACTGAAGATGTTGGGGGTCCATGATTGCTTAAGGCCCCCTCCGCAGGCAGCACTCTCAGTCACCATCAGTCAGGGTCCCCACCAACAGGGGTGCTTTCCTGAGCTAGGAAAGGGGGCATGCGCGCGCGCACACACACACCATCTCTTCTTCCCTGCTCATCTTGCCTAGCCTGGGCCTAGCCATGCCCTCCCCGAGCCCTTCACCCGCAGATAGGACTGAGTCACTTCGTGGCTCTCTGAACAAAGCCCAGCTCCTAATCCGGCACCTGGCACTCCGCAGTCCCCCCCCAGCCTCTCTTGCAGATAATAATCAGTGTGACTCTTGGGGTGCCCTCCAGCTGGAGACCATGTCCCATTCCTCCGTGTCCCCAGCATGTGCCCCACAGGGCCTGGCTCAGACGAGGGCCTTAGAGTATTTGGTGAGTGAGTGATACTCAGTTCCTGCAGGGGCTCACTTCCTGGAGGAGTGGGACAGGGGGTGGGGTCTGGCAAGGCAGACCTCCCAGGAGGTCTCCTCACCTCCGGGGAGAAGCCTCTGCCTTGGGGCTCAGCCACCCTGTCAGCCCCGGGGAGCCCTCCATGCCCCCAGTCCTTGCCTGAGTCCCAGCCACTCTGGAGGGTCAGGAGGGCCAGGGCTGCCTCCATTTGGGGTGTGCGTGATTAAGAGCCTGTGGGTAGGTCTGTGTGTCCTGGCTCCCCTTGGGATGGGAGCTGCAGGGTCCCCACTTGAGGGCACTCTGGAGTCTAGGACACTTAAGAGCCCAGTGCAGGCACTGGAATGGGGGGTGCCGGGGTTGCCTGGGTGCAGCAGGAGTGAATGAGTGAGGGGATGAAGCCCGTGACTGCACCCATGCCCTCACACCCTGCCGCTGAGCCCCATGCCCTCAGGCCGGCCCTGGTTTCTGGGAGGGCTCAGGGAGGGCTCCACGCAACACACAGAGGCAGTGTTCATTCCTTCCTTCCTTCCTTTATGCATTCAGCTCAGCGCCTGGCGAGCACCTGCTGTATGCCAGGCTGTTCCAGGTGCTAAGGGCACAGTGGTGGTCAGCACATACAAAAGCCCTTGTCTGTGAAGCGGATGTGTGAATGGGGGACCCTGAAAAAAGCAGGTGAGCCAGTCAGTGATGAAGCAGGGACGTGGGATGGGCGGCCGGGGACAGGGGGCTGCTGTAGACTCGGTCAGAGCGGGCCTCTCTCTCTGGGGTGAGGGGCTTAGCCAGCAAGGATGGTGTTCTGGTCACGGTTATGGTCACCATTATTAACAGCTCTGCAGAGTTTGTGGGCCCTCACGCGCTGCCCCAAGAGGGTGTCTGTGGGGGATGGGGTGTCGCTCTCCTCCTATGGGCCCCATGGCTACTGGTGGGTCCGTACCAGGCCTGTGCCGAACGCAGGGCAGTGGATCCCTGCAGGGGGAAATGGAGGCCAGGGAGGGGCAGGGTTCTCCTGTCTGCTTGGAGTGGTGGTCGTGCGGGCTCCTGCATGCATTCAGGGCCTGAGGAATGAGACAGGAATGAGCCCAGACACACCCCCATTTGTAAGTGGGAGATGATGTGACTTTTGGGGACAGAGCTGTGGAGGTGAGGGGGTGTCATCTGGGTGTTGGGACCCCCCCCCCAGGCCCAGTTTCTCTGGCCCAAAGACTGGGGTCTTGGGGATCCAGGGAGGAGAGAGCCCATCCAGCTGCTGACTCAGGGAAGATTTCCTAGCCTGGGGTAAGAGGCCGGGGAGGGTTGGAAGAGGCGGGAGAGAATCCCAGATGAAAAGAGCATCGTGGGCAAAGGCTTGGTAGGAAAGCCCAAAGGGAAGGCACCCGCTCTCAAACCAGCTCAGTTTGGGGTCACCTCCGCAGGGGAGCGGCTTCGCCACACGTGGGGGTGGCCCGAGCCCGTGCTCGGGTGTGCGGGGGGGGGGGGCATGTGTACAGGGGACCCAGCGGCCACCGTGGGGCCGGGCCTCCTGCATCCAGGATGGCGCCCCACGCCCTTGCCCCCCCACTCTCCCCCCCCAGCCCCTCAGGCTCTGAGGAGCCCAGCCAACGGCCCTGCTTCCTGCCCAGCCGCGCCGCCTGCTCTCCAAGGGAGGATATTTTTCCCCCGACTCAACAACAGCCACCACTGGCAGCTAAGCAGAAGGGAAGTTGCGACTTGCATTTTGCCTTCCGAGCGCCTGTAATCAGCCCCACACAGCCCCCGCCACAGGCGCCCATCAGCACCGCTTCCGGAGACTACTCGAGATACACACCTGCTCGCACTAAAAGGAGAAGCCGTAATCCATCAAAACAACCCCGGGCGCGGGGCGGGAGGGGCCGAGACTTAGTTTCTCCTCCCGTTGGACCCGGGCGGCGTCGGGCATCCGGATCACGTGGCTCCGTGGCTTCTCCCCTCTGGCCTCAGTTTCCCTCCTGGTCTGTCAAACGTGGCGGGGTGGGGTGGGCACGAGCTCCCAGCTCACGCCTCTGGGCCTCCTCCCTCGCCCCCACCCTCATCTCTTCCTTTCCAGAGACATTATAAATCAAACGGCTTAGAACGTAAGGCATCAAAAATTCTGAAACCTTCATCTATTATTAACGCTGACAGTAAATTCCCCCTCCGAGCGTTTTACATAGCAACTGTTACCAAGACTCGCTGGTGGAGATGCCGCTCCAGCCCAACGCATCCCACAGCTCCGGGCAGGATGGCGGCCTCACCCCAGCCTCTACCCGACCGGCCGCCACCTGGGCACCAGCCAGCGGCTCCCCCAGGGGGAGGGGGGAGCCCTTGGCAGGGGAAACAGTTGGTTTCCGGCTGAAAGGGGGTCCGGGCTGCTCTTGGGGAGCCCTGCGGAGGGGCCCGGCAAGCCTTAGCTCTTGCCCAGGCGGAGAGAAGGGGGGGCCCCCAAGGCCCTTCGAAGGCAGCCCGAGCCTCCCCTCCCTGCCACCCTGGTGAAGTGCACCCAGCGAGATGGAGGACGGGAAAAGGCTTCGTAAACTGTAAAGGGCCGTGCAGATGTTGTTTACCAACTCACCCACCTGTCAGCGAGACGCTCCTGAGTGCCTATTTGTCTGCAGGCGGTATCTGGGCACCGGGGATTTAAAACAAAGACAAAAGGCCCAGTCCCCGTCGCGTCCGGTTTGGTAGGAGACAGACTTGTCAACCCCTAATTGCATTGAGTGTGATAATCAATGTGTGTTTGAAGAGCAGGAACGGGAGGGGCAACTCACCAGATCTGGGGGACGGTAAGGGATTAGGAAGGGCTCTTCCCAGGAGCCCGCACCTGGGCAGGGTTCTGAAGGAGGAATAGGGGTGGGTCCGCCTGTTTTGGAGACAGGGACTAACATATGCAAAGGCCCGGGGGCATGAAGCAGACCCATTGGCCGGTGGATTATAAGCTGGCCTGTTTTAGTGGAGAAGAGGACCTGGGGGTGGGACCAGGGGCCAGAGGGTACAAGACCGTGGATGCAAAGTTCAGAGTGGGGGTGGTTATTTCAGGACACTGGGGAGCTATGGAAGATTTTAGACTAGGGAGGAACAAAGTCGGATCTGGGCCTGCAGAAGAGCCATAGATGTCGTCTGTCTGGTTCCAGTTTAGGGACGCTGGGGTGGGTGAATCGCGACCATCTGCAGGTGCTGCCGTTAGCAGCCTCGTCGTCGTCCTGGAGAGGGGAGACCACTTGCCAGGCATGAAGCAGAGGCCCCTCTGTGCAAGCTGTTATGAGGCACTTACTGTATACCCAGCCCCGTGTTGGGCCTGCGGTCTCTGCCATGGGGAACTCATCACGGTGGTGGTGGGGGGGGGGTGGGCAGATCAGTACAGACTCCACAAGGGAAGCCAAGAGTGTATGGGGTGTAAGGCCTCTGCTCGTGGGGCTGGCCAGGGCCCGGTGAGGGTCTGGGGGATTACCTGGAGAAGCGCAAGCCCCCCGGGCAGGGGGCCTACAGGGTGCTTCCCACAAGTTCTCTCACTTGCTCTGTGGTGCTCCAGAAAGCGGGACACAAACGGGGACGCAGACTTCGGCCCAGCCAAGAGGAGGCGTTGATTGGCAGAGTTCCCCCCTAGTGACGAATAATATACGTTCATTGTGGAAAATTCAGCAAGAGGCTCAGGAAAATAAGGCTCCCCTGGGACCTCTACCACCTGCCGATGGCCGGGTCACATTTTGGGCCCAGTTGCTCCAGAACCAGGCAGTTATAGATTTTTTTTTAAAGACAGAAGTGGCATCATAGTCTTGCTGCATCCCTGTGGTGACCTGCTTTTCTCACTTAGTGCATTGGGAATAGTTCTCCATGTCCTCACATACCCAGGGGTGAAGGTTGCCAAGAGCTGAGACACCCGGAGGGGACCCGGCTGACCTAGAATGTCCGGTGCTTGTTTCGGGGGCAGAAGCCTCAGCTGTCCGGCTGTTGCACCCAGCACCCAGCACCCAGCACCCAGCACAGAGGTTAGCACCCAGTAGGTGCTGACTGAAGAATTCTAGAAAGAGGTGAGCACTCCATCCCCAAAGGTGAGTGAGCAGAAGTTGGGGGGAGCCCACAGGGATGCTGCGATTTAGCTCTGGGGTTAAACTGAGTCTGGGGGTGAGATCTGTGCTTACTAAGGGCTCCCACTGATTACGGTAGAGGGGGTAGGGTGTTCAGGGAGGGCATCCTGGAGGAGGCGGCCCGTGGACCATTACAGCAGGGAAGGAAACGCCTAACGGTCCATTCACTCACTTCACAGACATTTGCTAAGGGCTCCCTCCTGGTCAGAACCCTGTGTGGGCAGGCCTGGGGATCTTGACAAGGTTCTGCCCCGACAGTGCTGCCAGGTTTGGGGGAGAGACGGACGAGTGCCCAGGACATGTGGGGGTATGTTCAACACTATGGTGATCAAAAGGTAGACAGTGAGGGCCCAGCGACCCTGAGGAAAGCTTCAGGAACCAGAGATCCAGAGGAGGCTTGGCATCAAGGCCAGAGTCACCCAGACTATACCCAAAAGTTTGGCTCAGTCCAGTACCCCTTGGCCTTTTGGGAGCTTCTGGGTGCTGGGGGTTGATGGCAGCTCAGTTGGAGCCCTGGCCCCAGGTTTCGCTGCTTTGGAGAGGGGCCCCTGCAGCCCACTGCCCACTCCCAGAGCCCCCACCCAGAAGCCAGATAGCTTCTCAGAGCCAGAGTTGGAAACCAGCTGTGTGGCCGGGAGCAGATCCCTTAACCTCTCTGAGCCTTGGTTTCCTCAGCTGCCAAATGGTGGCACGATCCACCCAGCCCCAGCCGCCCAGGGCCACACCAAGAAAGGCCCCAGGGAGAAGCCCTCACCTCCCAGAATTTGGGGATTGGCTTATGGGAGGAGCAGTTTGTCCACAAGGTATGGCTGTGGGTAGATGGCAAGAGGAGCCTGGGAAGGAGCCCCAACAGATGGCCCCATCCCCAGAGCCCCTGGAGTGTCCTCGAACCATGTGCTTGGATGGCAGTGGCCCATGGCAGTGAAACAGCCCGTGTCTTGGAGTCCTGGGTTCAAGTCCTAGCTCCCCCATTTCCTCGCTGTGTAACCTTGGGCTAGTTCCTCGTCCTCTCTGTGCTCAGCATCCACATCCACCAGCACGCTTCCTTGGCTTTCTCTGAGCACCTACTGTGTGCCCGGCATGGGGCGGGGGGCACGGTGAGGGAAGCAGAAGCGGCAGCTCGCTGGGAGGCAGATACCGTCAGACCCCGACGGGCAAGTGACCGATGCGACAGTGGACGGTGGCGGGGGCCTGGGAGGGAGACCGGGAAGGTGTCTGTTGGGAAGTCACAGCGAGAGTTGAGAGTTGGTGGTCTTGAGCTGAGGTAAGGAGACCTTCTACCTTGTGCCAGGCAGACTAGGAGGGGGAGGCACACCCCAGGATCGTGCCCGGTGTGTTCGAAGGTTGGGGGGCATGAAAGAGCTGCTAGGTGCACGGAGCTCCTCGGGGTGCCGAGTTGCTGGGGCACGAGGTTTGGGAGCTGGGAAGGTGGGTGGAGGTCACCCCTGAATGCCGGGCCAACGAGAAGGGACATTGTCTCCTGGGTGCCAGGGGGCTGGGAGGGGTCTGAGCAGGGGGCAGGGCTGGGAGAAAGATGGCAGAGTCTGAGGAGGGAGAGCTGATTCAGGAGGTGGGCCAGCAGGTGCAGGCTGAAGGGAGGGAGGACTCCCGGTGCCCAAGGGCCGGCGGGCTGAACCAGGAACTCGTGAACATAAGGATGTCCCAGAACCCGGGAGTAGCCACAGGCTTCACTCCCAGCCTCAGGCCCTGCGCCTGGCTCAGGCCTGGGACCCTCTGCCTCTTGGAGCTTACCATCCTTGGGGCAGCTGGACAAACAGTGAGTCAACAAATACGTGAGGGAGGTGATTTCAGAGAGTGGGAAGGGCTGTGGGGGTGGAGAGCTCCCTTAGGTGAGCAGTCAGGGAGGGCTTCCAGGAAGAGGCGGCTTCTGGGCAGAGAAGATTTCGGGGCCCGGGCAAAGGGAAGGATGTGTGTGCAAAGGCCTGGAGGTCAGGGCCTGATGTGCACAGGAGCCGGTGGGAGCCAGTGGCTGGAGAGCATGTGGCAGGGGGGGAGCTGGAGAGGGGCGGCCTCGCATGGAACAGTGCAGGCTAAGCCAAGGGGTTCAGTCTGACCTGAGGGGAAGTTCTACACCCCTGGCAGCCAGGGAGCCCCCCACACCAAGGCAGGAAAGCTAGCCCACCAAACTGGCTCTCCTGTGTGATTTTGAGCAAGCAGCCCACCCTCTCTGAGCTTCCAAGCTCTCCTGTGGCAGTGGAGAGGAAGAGGGGTATGCGCTCGGACCCCTCCCTGCTGTGACCAGCTGGGCATTTGGGCCTCGTAGGGAGGAGCAGATAGAGACAATTCAGTGGAATCAAGAGCCCTAGGGACACAGGGGATCCAGGAGGCCTTTGCTTCCATGGCCGATTGGCTCCCTGATACACCCCCAGACTCCTGCCCACGCGTCTCCCATTCAGCCCTGTCCTGTCACCGGGCTGGAGCAAAACACAGCCAAGGTTCCCCCAGGGCTACCCAATGATTGGCCACTCTGAAACCCTGCTGCTCTGGGAGGTTCCCTGGCAGCACTCCTAGCTGGGAATCCGAGGCCAGTGCTGAGCTGGGATCACTTATCACATGGCCTCAAATGGAGGCCTCTCGGGGGGGGGAGAAACATCCTTTCCCTGGGGTTCCAATCTGTATCATCTAAAATAGGTTAATCGGCAGCACCATTTCCCCCCAGGGGCCCCAGATCCTTCCTTATACCCCCCAACTTTCCCCAGGCAGCAGGAGGCCCTCGGGCGGGGGTGGCGGCCCGTAGAACTGTGAGTAGGGAGGAGAGGTGTAAGACCAGCGGCGGGAGCTGCGGGAGTTGGCACAGGAGCTTGGCCACTGCTGGGAGGGGGCCTGGAGAACCACCAGGCTCACAGCCTTCCGGCTGCACCTGGCTTTGTGATCGCTCACGTGGGAGCTGCCTTTGAGGTCCCCCCTGAGGAGCTGGAGGTCACGCCTGTGTGTCTTTGCTCCCCTCCTTGCTTGTTCTCATGGGAAATAATGATTGCTCACCGAGTCAACGCCTGCCTTCAAGGAGCCGCGGAAAGCAGCAAGAGAGGGGGGCCGCGGGATCCAGGAGGGGGAGCCACCACATGCGGCAGTCTGCCTGGGAGGCAGGGCAAGGGGGGGCATGCCGGGGAGTGCCAAAGACACAGGACATGAAAACCAAAAAGCAACAACAAAACCCAGTGCGTTTGTACAACTGACGTCCCAGCACGCTCACAGCCAGAATGTTTCCAGTTCGCAAAGCTGGAGAGGTCAGGGAACAGGCCACAGAGAGCCTTGAACGCCCAGTGTACTAGGCAGGATGGGCTAGTCGTGCCGCATAACAAACATCCCCGAAAGATTGGCACCTTCAAACAGGGTTTATCCCTCGTTGGTACCGTGTCTGTGGCCAGGCAGCAGAGGGACCGCTCATTGCTGTCACTGAGGGATCCAAGCAGATGGTGCAGCAGCCTTCCGGAACACTTGTGTGCCACAGAGGGAAAGAGACAGAGGCATATGGGTTTGTGCAGTTCTTCCCTAAACCAGCGCTTGTCACCGTCACTTGAATTCCATTGACCAACACGGGCGCCCCCCCCCATACCCTGACTTCTCGGGGGAAGGGGAGACACGCCATCCATGGCCGAGACGACCAGGAAATACTTGGTGGCGTGCCGACGTTGACCACACAGGCCAAGACGGGTTCTGTACTTCACCCCAAGCCAAGTGAGGAGCCTCGGGAGGCACCGAGGAAAGGAGGCTGAGGTCTCTGTTTTAATTTTGAACTTTTGATTGACTTGCGTACAGAGAAGGGCACAAATGAACAGCCCATGAATTGTTACCAACTGAACACACTTGTATATAACAGGCACTCAGAGCGACAGAAAGGGCAGCACCGGCCCCCCAAGTCTCAGGTGCCTCCGCCCGGGGCATTGTCTGCCCCGGATCTGTCCGCCAGCTTGAATTTCATCCCGAGGCAATCTCAGGGGCCTGATTTCTTTTACTGGGCAAGCGGTTCTGCCCGTGTTGTGTATGGCACTTGTCTTTTCCCATTGCTATGTAGCATTCCAGTATGTGCATACGCCAGTGGGTTCCTTCCACCTTTGGTGAACGTTTGGGTAGTTTACAGTTTGAGGATCTTAGGGGTAGACTTGCCCTGAACATTCTAGAACACGTGGTTTGGTGCCGTGTGTAGCATTCCCACTCGCTGTGTGCCTGGAAGTAGAATTTTCATGGTCTTGTGGTATTTAAGGCAGCCCCCGTGGGCACTGGGGAGACACCAAGAGAGTGAGCCAGGCCAGGAGCCAGAAGATGGGTGAAGGGTGGGCCAGGCCCTCAGCCCCCTCAACCTCAGAATCCAGAAACATCCCCAGTGCAGCCTCATCATCCACAGGACTGGGCCATCTATATTGTGAACATAAGATGAAAATCACATAGGGGCGCCTGGGTGGCTCAGTCGGTGAAGCGTCTGCCCTCAGCTCAGGTCGTGATCTCAAGGTCCTGGGATCGAGCCCCACATCGGGCTTCCTGCTCAGTGGGGAGTCTGCTTCTCCCTCTCCTTCTGCCCCTCACCCCCGCTCGTGCTCTCTCTCTCTCTCTCTGCTCTCTCAAATAAGATCTTTAAAAAAAAAGAAAGAAAATCACGTATAGTCGGTATCCCCTAAAATCCCATAAAAAACAAAGCCCACACACACGGGGCCGCGTGCTCAGCCCCGAACGACAGCCTGTAGGCCTTAACCGTGAGTCAGGCGGTGACATAGCACATTCTATTACGCAGGCAAGAAGAATCCTATCATCTTTTAATGCATGGAGCTCACATCTGCCAGGCGCATGTGTGAGGAGCATCCCCACCCCCAAGTCATCCAGTTGTGCCTCCTCACCCACCTGACGCGCAGGAAGCCTGAGGCCATCCAGTGAGTCAGCAGAGGGGACTCCCAGGGGAGCCTGGCTGGTTGAACCTCCCTCTGCTCCCTGCGCCGGGCTGCGCAGGACCAAGGGTCCCGGGTCATTTGCTCGCGGGGTGGTGAGACTTGCCCTGTTACTTCTTGGGGTGACATTTCTTAATAGACGAGCCAAGAGAGGCTAATTCTTTGCCCCGAATGAAGCCAGAACAGTGGGGTTTTAGGCTTTGGCCCTTGGGAGACAGGACTGTTTGGGAGCTTTACCTGGAGCCCACCCAGGCCTCTCTGCCTGGCCGGCCTGCGTTCACAAGAGCTGCGCAGGGGAGGCCATGGTCTCCAAGCTTGGGCCTGGAAAGTCCTGGCTTCTCGGCCTGGCCTGCGATGCTGGACAGGTGACTTGCTCAGGGGGGCGTGTCACATGTGAACTTACAGGTGCACATGAAGCCACTGTGTGTGGCCAGCCCTAGTCCTGCCAAGACCCCTTTATTCCTCTGAGACCAGAACAAGGCTCTACTGAGATCCTCAGACCCGGCTGGTTGGCCCTGAAGGGTTGGTGGGTTTTCCTTTTGTTTTTGTTTTAATAAAGATATGGCACGGTCATTCTTTGGGCTGGCCTCCCCTGGCCCGGGTCTGGGTGACCCAGGCATGAGGTGGTCCCCGAGACCCCCCACTCCTGGGGAAGTGGGCCAAGGCGCTGAAGGGGGGCGCCCGGGGAAGCAGGGGGCGGGGGACACTGGCCAGTCATGAGAAGAAATGGATCTTTGTCACAGACACATGTGGGGCTCTTTATGTAAATTGTTCAGTGCCTAACAGGAAGGAGAAAAATGAGGCTTTGATGCAAGCCGCCTCTCGGCCTGGCGCAATGTCACTCAGGCGCGTCTGTGGCCTGCTTCTATTAAGGAGCTGTCAGCTCTTCTCAGGCTAGACCCAGGGGGCTCTCCGGGCAGGAGGTGGCTCGGCGCTGTCTGCGGAAGGCCCCGCGTCAGCACAGGGGGTGCTGGGGGCCCCACCTCCGAAGGGCACAAGGGACTGTTGATGGATTCTTGGAGAACGGCCCGAGGCCCCGGGGGCTGGGAACCTGGAAGGACTGACACGGCCACCTGCTCTGGGCGGAGGGGGTGCGAGGGAAGGTGTTCCAGACGGGGGACTGCGAAGGTGTGGAGACAGGGAGCGAGCCGTGGTCTCCGAGGGGCCAGAGAACACTGGGGGCATGGGGTTGAGGCCAGCTGTGGGGGAGGGAGCAGGAGTCTGGTCTTCTGGGTCTCGGGGTCATGGGGATCTGACTGGCTGGGATGCGGGGGGATTCGAGGTTGAGGGAGGCGTCCGGGATAGGAGGACAGAGTGAGGTGGGGAGCAGTGAGGGCCAGAGTCGTGGTCCAGGTACACACTGGGTCACGCTTCAGAGCCAACCAGGGTGACGCCAAGACTCCCAGCTCCCGGAAGCCCACGCCATCCAGGGCACCCAGGCTTCCCTGGGGAGCCAGGCAGGGACAACACAGGAATAATTCCAGGCCTCCCAGGTCCTGAGGAACCTTCTGAACCCTCCAGAGGGAAGGGAAGAGAGACCCAGACCAGCACGGGCCCAAAACTAGTCTGCTATGCTCTGGTTCTTGGGGAGTATGTAAATCCCTGCTTGGTATCTATGGCAACTCTCTATTAACCAGAACTGGGTTCCACAGACTCCTGGCCCCTGTTCATTCTAAAAAACTCAGAGCTGTTGGTCTTTGAAAAAAAAATCTCATCTCACTGAAGAAAACACAGAAAATACCAAAGAGCGAAGAGAAGAAAACAGAAGCATTTTTGTGCATTTCCACCCAGTTTGTGGAACAAAATTAGGATCATGTTGAACATCCGCTTTTGCATCCTGCCGTTTTCATTATGCATCAGATCGTGAGCGTTTGCCGGAGGGGCGGGAAAGGGTCTTTGGAAACAGGGCTGCTGGGGGCTGGGACTTGGGGGTGCTGCTGTGCTCCCTGACCTTGCAAGAGTCGGGTCGCCCTCCCTGAGCCTGCTTCTGCATCTCTACAAGGAGAGGTTGAGGGCGGTGCGGATCAGGCTCCATTCAGAGCCAACATCAGAAGTGTAGACGTTTTACCTGCCGCGGTGGGCTGTCTGCTGCAGGCTTGTCCCCCAGGAGAGCCCGGTGATGTCTGGGGCAGGGTGGGCACAGGGCTGGCCCTCCTGCCTGGCGTGTGGGGGAGGTGGGAGCCAGCCCCTGCAGTCCCGGCCGCCTGGGCTCACTGCTGCTTCCAGCACTTTCCCGCTGTGTAGTCTTGGGCAAATGACACTGCCTCTCCAAATCTCCATCTCCATCTCCAAGCGCTAGAACGGGGGAGCTGTGATAGTTTGTCGACTTCATATGCACCGAGCACTTAGCACATAGTAAGTGCTCAGTCAGTGGGAGCTATCATGAATACTACGATTCACATTATGTGGGACCACTCAGGTGTGACTGCTGGATTAAGTCATAATCTTCCCGCAGCGTTCCGTAGGGTGCTTGGGGCCTAGGGGACATGGCCAGGGGGTGGCAGCAGGTGCCATGACCCTCTCCTAGAGCCGGGGCCAGCTTCGTGGGCCTGTGACCTGTGCAGCCACACGGGGCCCGGGCTCAGAAATGCCCTGTGCTCGCGCTGATGCCCTGCCGTCGCTGCCTTGAGACTCGTACTCTAGGAGCAGGGGCCCTGCTCATCACCAAGCGTGCCCTGTTCTCTGCGGGATTCCTCACACCAGCCCAGGGGCTCGCCTGGCTTGGCACCCCGCGCGTCGTCTGTGCTCAGAGCTCTTGGCGAGGGAAGAGCAAGGGCCAGGACGGCCCCCCGTTCAGGGGAGGACGCTGCCCCGTGAGGTCTGGGGCTGTGCCCGGGGTGCACCCGGAGGCGGGCGCCAAGGAGGGTCACGCCGGGGAAGGCTGCCGAGGGCAGGAGGTTGTCTTGGTGGAATGCCAGCCAGGGCAGGCAGGGCCGAGTGGGGGGCCTGCCGGACTGCGGCCAGACATACTGGGGAGACGCAAGACGACTCAGGTTGGAATCGATTGAAACGGAGCCAGGCACTCGGGCCGCTAAAGGGGCCGTGAGCAGGAGAGGGCGGCACACCCAGCGTGAAGGCGCTCCGAGGTCTGTTTCCTTCCCTCTGTTCTTGGGGAGGCGGGCCTGAGCCCCCCCCAGCCCGCCCCCCAGCACCCATCTGGGCGGGGAGCGAGGAAAGGAGCGGGGCGCAGGCCACGTGGTGCGCAGGAGGCCAGGGCAGCTGCCGCAGGACAAGTGGGACTTGGGTCGCCTGCGTGCGCAGGGAAGGGGCATCCAGGACGCCGTGGCTGGGCCGGCGGGGCCCGGGGCCTCTGGCTGCTAAAGGCCACTCAGCAGAGGGGAAAAGAGGAAGCGGAGGAAGGACGGAGAAGGAATACCTCCTGTGCTTTCACAAGGGGCACGGGTCTCCCCGGGAAGGGGCTGGGGTGTCGGAGCGGGTGTCTGCTGTCTCGGTGCCGGTTCGCCCCCAGGGGGTGGCAGCCCCAGAGTGAGAGTGGCAGGGGGGGTATGCAGAAAGGAGAGGGAGTCAAGGAGAGGCTCTGCCTTGGAACGGCCCATGTCGGCCTTTGTGGGGTGACGCTGATACAGGAAGCCAGGTGTCCATTCTGAGGGGACGAGGCACCCCACAAGGTGTAGGAGTCCTAGAAGGGGATTGTGTGGATCCAGAGGCAAGGGAAGAATTGCTTCTAGTGAGCAAACCGGGGAAGGCTCTCGGTGGTCCCTGCTGCCTTGCGTATGGACCGGCAGGGATGGGGAAGGGTAGCCCAGGAGGCGTGAACTGGCCTGGTGTTGGGACAGTCCCCGTTGGGGACAGCTGAGGTCTGATCTCAGACTGCAGGGCAGCTGGAGCTGGTTCTCCGCAGGGTGCCGGGGATGGAGACGTCTGAGCCCCACACTGGGAATGGGAACTCGAGCAGGTGAAAGTACTGAGGAGCCATTGAAGGCTTTATCGCAAGCAGAGCTTGTGAGAGGCCATTCGGGGCTGAGGCTGGGAACCTGGAAACCCAGCTTGGAGATGGGCACGGAATTCCCAGCAGAAGGTGATGAGGCCAGATTCTAGGCTGTGGCTATGAGGATGGGAAGGGGGGGGCTGGTGAGGAGACCTCGGGCAGGGCCCCCCCCCACCCCGAGGACTCTGAAACCTCCTCAGAGACAAGCCACAGAAGGACATGGGGCAGAAAGCAAGGTCTTTGGAGCAGAGGGGGCCTCAGGATGCCATGGATGCATTGGATCCAGGGGTCTGGAGCTGCGGGGGTTGTTGGGGCAGGGGGAAGGTGGGGGAGCTTTGTTCTCGGGAGCTGGCCAGGGCTCTGGGAGGAGAAGAGATCAGCCAGGAAGGGAGGCCAAGGGATGGGACTGACACTGGGGAGGTGGGCGTGGCCCAGGGCCAGAGCACTTTGCTAGGCCCTCCTGGACCCTGGGGTGGACGGGGGGACAAGACTGTGATGGGAGGGACAGGGGAGTTGGTGTCAGGAAGGCCTGGGGACCAGAAGTCTGCATCCACATGGCCGTCCTGAGCGAGTCCTCTGGCCGAGGTCCGTGTCCACCTGCTGGGGGAGGACAGCCTGTCTCCCAAAGGGCGGTGGGGCTGCCAGGCCTCAAGGACAAAGGCAGGCGGGGGCAGGGGAAGGAGCTTGTGGCTGGGAGCTTAATGGCCCCGAAAAAAACCATAAAACTGGAGAATTATGGGAGACATAAACAGAGCTGTCAGGGATTAGCCCGGGGAAGAGATACCAGCGGCTGAGCCGGGATTCTTGCGTGTGCATAAAAAAGACAGAAGTTATAAAAGGAGGGAGATTAAGAAGATGCTGCCTCCACGCTTGGGCTCCCTGGCCGATTCCTTTCTCACGCCCCGGCGGAGGCCCCAGCCGCACGTTGACCCCGGGGCCCCGGCCTGCATGGCCGGGCCAGGCCCCGGGCAGGGCCCGCCCGGCGACTCAGGGACAGGGGTGGGGGTGGGGACCTGGCCCAGGCCGGCGGAGGGGCCCCAGGAGCCAGGCCCAAGGATGGAGGCGGCGCCAGCTCTGACAATTTATGGGTGCTCACACACCCTGCCTTCATTTTCGCTGTTCTGCTGATGTCATTAGCCAAGCACTAATGGGCTTAAATTTCACCTTAAACCATCCCCACTGTCCTCAGCAGATGACAAACGGACTGCTCTCTTCGGCTCTGCAAAGCTGCCGGGCGGCCTCTGGCAGGCACCTTCCCCTTCTTTCTCACACGCCCTTCTGGCCCCCACGGGAGGGGCTCCCTGGGACCCCGGGCCTGGGGACACTCACAGGTCAGGGGAATTCCCCGGGGGTCTGTGGGAGCCACAAGGCGGGCAGGGTGCCAAAAAACGGGGACTTTGGAGGAGGTGGGATGACACAAGATGGGGAGGCAGGAGCCGGGGGGGCGGGTCCAGTGGCCCCTCCCTGTGTGGCCTGGCAGGCCTGCTCCCCTCTGAGTGTCCCAGCCCAGGTATCCTGAAAGGCAGCTGCAGAGGGGACTTGTGGGACCCCGGGAATTACCTGCCATGTTCTTACAAGCCTTAGGGAAATCGTATTTTGCTCAAGCTAACAAAAATAGCAATGGTTTTACTTGGGGCTAGCATTGCCTTCCACCCACCACCCACCCATCCAAGACCCACCCAGCCACCCACTCGCTCATTCATTCGACAAACACGCGGCCCACGAACCCCTGGCTTGCTCACGTCCATCAAAGGCCCCAATTAGCTATTGGAGCCCCGTGAGAGAGAACAAGTGGGTGATCTCTAAACACCGTTGGTTTGAGAAGACAAAATCTTTCCAGCGGTGGCTCGGGGGGTGGGGGGGGAAGGGAAGAGACAAAGGAGCTCAGGGGATGGGGGGGTGGGTGTCGCGTGGACCTGATGGCCCATCCAGTCCTCGAGAGGGGCATGCTCTCCTGAAAAGGAGGGACAGGAATAAAGACAGTGCCTCGGCAGAAGAAGGGCAAGGTCAGGCTGCTTGGTCGGCTGGGCTGGGGGGGGGCCCCTGCAAATGTTTCCACGGCCCCCACCTTTGTTTCCCAGTGAGGGGCAGATGCCCGACTTCTCTGCCAGTAAAGCTGGCCTAGAGGGGGCTAGGGCCCAGAGCCACCCCTTCCCCATGGGAATCACACTCCCTCCCGAGTCCCTAGCACCGGCGACAACGGGCCATGGCCCGAGCTGTGCCCCCACTCTGTCTGGCTCCCCTCGTTGCTCTCAGGAAACCAGTCCCAGCTTCCTGACTTCCTGTGCCCACCTTCACCACCCCACCGTCCGTCACTGAGGCTCTGGGAACTTACAGCATGTGTCTGATAGAGTCACTCACTCCCTTCCTTCCCCTCTGTGGCTCCCTATTGTCCTAGGCACGAAGTCCAAGATCTTCACATGGCCCGCAAGGCCTATCGCACGTGGACCCCGCCCCTTTCTGTCTCAGTCCCTGGCACGTGTAGGGTAAATGAATGGGAGGTCTGTGAGGGGAGCCCATAGGTACCAGGACGTAGTTCTGAGCCATGGCGCAAATCCCTGCCCCTCAGTGGGCCTCCATTTCCCTGTCTATAAAATGGTCCAGCCAGCACCTGGGGCTAGTCAGGAGGCTCAGGGTGAGCTGAAGTGAAGGCACAGGGCCAGAGACAGCAGAGCAGATGACCCAAGGACAGTGCGTGGGGACAGAACAAGCCTTCAGGGACTCCCTGCAGGTTCCAAAAGTCTCCCCTCCTCAGGGGGCTCTCTGGTGCCCACCGTTCTTGCTGGTGCCCAGGAACTGCACCCTGAGTAGCAGACTTGGAACCAGATGAGCGGGGTTGAAGTCCAAATGTTGCTGCTCATTCCCTTGGCCTCCAGGCCTTAATCGTGCTGTCTGCAAAATGTGGGTGCTCGTAGGTTGCTTGCACAGTTACCCTTGGAATTAAAATGATGTGGCAGGGAAGAAGGCACTTCTGTCGATGCCCAGCTTGTGGAGGGCACCCAGGAAATATGGGACTTAAAATCCCAGTGCCTGGAACCGCAACTCCTTGCCACAAAAATCACAGCCGACCACAACGCAGTGCTCCCTCCTGGACCTTCCTACCCTGGCCAAAGCTGCCTCCAGGAATTGAGTTCGGAGCTTCAGATCCTAGGTCTGACCTCACAGCCATGGATTCTAATAATAGTATTCGACTTCCCATCATTGACCTACTATTAGTCCTTCTGGCTCCTTATAAGCTGTGTGACTTTGGACAACTGACCTAACCTCTCTGTGTTTCTGTTGCCTCATCTGTAAGAGGGGTTAAAATATGTAAGCTGCTTCTTAAACCAGGGCCCTGTACGCATAAGCACTGCGTGAGAATTCACTGTGTGGGGGATGATGACAGAGCACCTTGATGTCCATTTTCCCGTCGGGTCCTGTGAGGAGGGTGCTTATCACGATCCACATGTAACGGGTGAAGGCACAGAGGCCCAGAGAAGTGGGGTGACTCACCTGGGGTCACACAGAAAGTCAGTGCATGGCCTCAGGGACTGGATGTTCTTTCCAAAGGCTCACGAGGCTCTGGTCTGGAAAAAGCCAGCCCTGGAGCAGGGTGGAACACAGGGCCCTTTCTGAGCCCTTTCTCCGTGGACCCGGGGCTGGAGGGGCCTCTGGCCAAGTCTGTCCCACCCAACCTGCTCTGGGCGCTGCCTGCCTATGCCCAGCTCGCGTGTCCGCCCACCCGGGGCAGGGACCAGCTGCTCCTGGGGCCGGGGTGCCAGAGCTAGGTTCCTGTCACTCCAAGGAGCTCCCGCCCCCCCGGCCCCACCTCCCAAGCCAGCTAGGACCCCTCAGGGATTTTCCTGAACTTTCCCTCTGTTATAAAAAATTATATAAATATTTACCCTTTAGAAATAACAGCTCACTTGTTGGGCTCTCCTCTGCCAGGCCTGGCTTGGATGACCATCCACCTTCTCAATTAATTCTTTTTTTTAAAATATTTTATTTATTTATTTGATAGAGAGAGACACAGCAAGAGAGGGAACGCAAGCAGGGGGAGTGGGAGAGGGAGAAGCAGGATCCCCGCCGAGCAGGGAGCCTGATGTGGGGCTCGATTCCAGGACCCTGGGATCATGACCCGAGCCAAAGGCAGACGCCCAGCGACTGAGCCACCCAGGCGCCCCTCAATTAATTCTTACCCACCCTCCGAGGGACTTACTTTTCCTCCTGCTTCACCAATGAGGAAACTGAGGCATGGTGCTGGAGTTGCGTGCCGAGGCCCCTCCCGTCTGTGGTGTCGAAACCAGGATTTGGCCCCAGACACTCCTGGACCACCACCTCCGTCTCAGCCAAGCCCAGATTGGCCTCTGCTTTTAAAGGCAATGTGTGTTGCCTTTGTTCTGATGATTGAAGGAAGCACGCTGCGGGTGGAAATGGACTGGAATGTTCAGCAACATATAGCGCCAGGAGAAGCCCATGGGAGTTGTGTGCCAGGGGTTCATCTTGAGCCAGTCCTGGTCTGTGTGCCCCCCAAGGCTGTGCACCCAGAAGTGATGATACAGACTATAGGGAGATTGAGGCTCACTCCCCCCACCACTTGGGGCCTCAGTTCCCCCACCTGTGTAGTGGCGGCATGGTCCCCATCATGCCCACTGCCCAGTGCGGGACACAGGGGTGCTGACTGCTCTTGGCAGCAGGGCCTCGTGCCATCCTACTTTTTTTTTTTAAGATTTTTTTATTTTGTTTATTTGAGAGAGAGAGAGAGCACGAGTGGGGGGAGGGGGAGAGGGAGAGGGAGAAGCAGACTCCCCGCTGAGCAGGGAGCCTGACACAGGGATCGATCCCAGGACCTTGGGATCATGACCCGAGCTGAAGGCAGACGCTTTACGGACTGAGCCACCCAGGTGCCCCTCGTGCCAGCCTACTGATGAGGAAGCTGCGATCACATGACCCTCTGGCCTATAATCCAACAGCTGGAACGGAGCCTGCCAGACTGGAGCCCAAAACCAGGCTCCTTCCTCAGCCACCTCGCATAGCCCAGGGGATGGAGATTTATCCATATAAGCTTTAAAATCTTTTTGTAAGGGTTATATGCTCATGGAAAAAACAAAAAAATCGAATACACTCTCCCCTTTTATACAGCAGAGCATCTCTGCACACTTTCTACACTGTGCTTTTCTCCCCGACTTGAAGACTACACCCCATCTGTGCACGGAGCCCTTCCTTACTCTCTAGACTCCACTGTGTGGAATTCCCCAAATGTGTGTCCTTCATCCTCCTCCTGTGGACACTGCAGGGGATCTCCAGGCTTTCAATGCTGCGAAGGACGTCAGGGTCCTCGCCCTGCGCAAAAGGCTCTGGGCCGGGCTGGGAGCAAGACTGCGGGGCCAGAGGGCACATGCGGTTTCCATTTGGGTCTGTATTGCCAAAAAACTCTCCTCGCTCCCCACATCCGCTCTTGCCCCACACCCTCAGTGGCCGGGTAGATGCAATGGGCCACGTCCACACCTGCTCCGGGCCTAGAAAATCAACTCGGCTATTTCCCGTAAGGAAATCCTCAAAAGGCTGTGTATGTCTGAGGGGCCCGGGCTGGAAAGAATGGGAGTCCGGTCACTGCAGGCCCTGCACCCCTGACCAATGGTGTGACCTCAAGTGGTGGGTTTCAGCTCTCGGTAAAAGAAGGGTAATGATGGTACCCAGGCACCCCCACCCCGAGGGTGTCGTGAGGACGGGGTATGTAGATGCAAAGTGCTCACTGGGACAGGGCCTGGCACGAAAGGGCAGCCAGCAAGAACTGGGCGCTGTTTATTGTCAGTCTGGGTGACCTTTGGATCCCCAGGAATGCAGCCCCCTAGGGTCTGCCCCTGGGGTCCGTGCTTGGGTTGAGATTTGCTGTACGTTTGGAAGGGGCCAGGGAACGGAAGAAGGCGTGGGGAACCACCGAGGGAAAGTGTGGAATCACTGTATCCCGGCTTCCCACTGTGCCGATGGGGACACTGAGGCCCAGGAAGCCCAGCCTGGAAGTGGTCACAAGCTTAGCAGAGTGAAGCTGCCTTTTATCATTGTGTTGCTGCCCGGAAGGCAATGCCAAATGCAGAGTCCTGGGGCCTGCTCACGCCACTGCAGGGACTCAGCTCTGAGACGTGGGGCCCAGAGCCGCAGAACCAGAGTCTGGTCCTGGGTCCTCAGGACAGGACAGGACCGGACCCGGAGCCCCTCACCGGCCCCAGCCTCCAGGACTCAGTGGGACCCGGAGCGTCCGAGGGCTGAGATCTCACTCCAGCCGGACTGGCCCATGATTCTGTTGGATTGCAGGATCCCAGGCCCCACCCCTGGCCCGCAGCATCAGAATCTGCCGTCTTCCTAAGACCTGCACAGTAGTGTGTGAGAAACACCGAAACGCCAGCTGGGAAGATAACGCACCTGCCATGGGGGACAGGACACTGTCTGGGGACAGACTTTAATTCTCAGTCCCAGAAGCCTCCCCAGCTGGGGGGGGGGGCATCATCCTCCCCCATAAAGCCCTACCTTCCAGAAGACCTGCTCTGTCTCAGATACACACAGCTCCCCAGGAGGCAGAGTACAGCACTTGGCCCTCGTCCCACCGCCCCCCCCCCCCAACGTGGACAGTGCCGAGGCAGGACCAGGTGCGAAGCTCAGCACAGCCTCCCATCTCGCGCTGACCCCGTAAGTGTGATGTGATTCAGGTTTCAGCTGAGGAACACGCAGAGCAGTTCAGTGACTTGCCCAGGGCCAGCCCGCAGATCGCGGGCAGAAGTGGGATTTGAACCCAGAGCCGTGTGCCGTCGGGGCACTGGCATTTACGGTCAGGGTGGGGCTGGGGGAGGGTGCTGCCTCCCTGCCCCCCAGAGCCACACGGCCGGCCGCCTGTGAGTCCTCCCAGTTGGCGGGCCTGGCCCTTGGGAATCAGACGTGTCTCGGGAGCTGGAGAGGCCTGTCGCTCCCCATGCGGTCACCAGCACCACAGAACCAGCCAGGAAAGATTCTCCCGAACAACTTCCCAGAACAAGACAGCACTGGGGTCAGGCGGAGTTAGCTGTGTACAGCCGGAAGAGGCTCTCTCCCCCAGATGCCGAGTGACTGGAAGCCAGCAGGGGGTGGTTCCAGCGGTGCAGGGTGGGGGTGAGGCCCGAGGGGGCTGGACCTGGGCAGAGGGAACTCGGGGTGCGGGCCAGCAGGCCGAAAGGATTCTCTTCACCTTGGGAGAAACGTAGTGCTGTTCAAAACGGCCAGCCACTGGCCTCGGACAGCTGCCCTCGCCCTCCCTTCCTTTTTACCCTTAAGCACCTCCACATTTCACAACTGTGTGGAAGAGGAAAATCGAGCAGGAGGAGGTGGCCTCTGAAAACCAAAGGCAAATATTTTCCGTCCTGAGGCAAGCAGGCCCAGGCCGCCTCGGCCCAGCTTCTGGGGCAGTGGCTGGTGGTTCACTTTCCCCACAGGTCAGTGCTTCTGGTCACCGGACTACGTGTCTGGGGGGCTGGCCAGGACTCCCCCCCTGCCCCAGGGATTGCTGGGGGCAGCAGGCCATCCATCCAAGCTTTGCTCAGAAATGGAAGTTCCCTTCCTGGCAATGGGGGGCAGCCAGGGCAGTGGGGGGCGGGGAATAGTGGTAACCAGGAGGACAGGGTCCCAGCCGTTCAACCACAGGGTAGCCCACTCCACACCCAGTCTTGGGCCAGAGATGCTTTTCATATCAAAATAGGAGCTGTTAGTGTGTTCTTGGGGGCAGGGGGCTATAACCCCCCAGAGCCACTAGGCCCTAAATGAATTTGTAACTTATCCATCACAACAGCTGTACTCATTGGAAGAGCAGTGGTACGTGGTGTGTGAGATTTCTATTTGGGCTACAGACGAATCCAGGAGGCCTAAGTGTGGACTCCACGCCTCCCTTAAAATAACTCTGCAGCCTCAGGAGCCAAACCCCCACCTGAGGTCCCTCAACAGGCAGTGGGTAACTGGATCTGCCGGAGGAATTGGGTGGGGGGAGTTGGTGGTGGTGGGCACTGTGGCTTCTCTCTCCAGTTCCCCACCGCACCAACTCCTTGCACTTTTTTTCTCCCAAGAAATCCAGTTTTCTGAAATTTCCGAAGGAGCAAACCAGGACCTCATTATCTTGCGCCCTCAAGCCCCTGGGCACCTCCCGGGTGCCCAGCTGTCAGGAAGCAAAGCTCAAGGCCCTACCCACAGCCCCAGATCGGGGGGACTGGCAAAGGCCTCCAGAATGGCCCCTTCCCCGCTCTGGAGCTCAGTTTCCACCGCTGTGAATTGAGAGGTGACGTCACCTCCTAGAAGGGCAATTTGAGGGTTAGAAGTAAAATCTATGAAGGCACCTTGGCCATAGGAGGGGGCCAGACAGCATGCTGGCTGACGCTGCTGCTGTTAAACCCCTTCTGATAGTCGGGGGTTACTGAGAACTTTCTAGATCTGAGGGTGGCCCCAGGCTCAGTATCTAGGCTGGCTGGCGGGGGGGGGGGGGTGGAGTCCCTGGAGAACCCCCACTCTGCCCTGCCAGGCCCTGCATGTGCTAGGGGACCCACTCTCTCCTGCCTCCTGGACCTGCGTCACCTGCAGGGCCAGCTGGGCCCCCCAGCTCCAGCTCCTGGCCCAAAGGTGTCATCAGATAAGCCCGGTGGCACCTGCTGTCCTCACATCTGTAGTCCACATGCATCTTCACACACACACACACACACACACACACACACACCCGCCAGCCTGCCAGGCTTACCATAATCCCAGCCAGAGGTGGCTCGCTTGGGGTGGGGGCCGGACCCTTCCCCCACCCTCCAGCTAAGCTGGGGAGAGAAATCCGGCTCAGATTCCCAAATACGCTGCGTTCTTTCCTGCCACTAAGCCAGGCAGCTCCTTGCGGCTGGAACGCCCTTCTCCCTCCTAAGCCCATCACTTCCTCCACAGTTTTCCCCTATATTTTGCAGCCGTTGTCTTTTACCCCACCTCATTCAGGAGGGGGGTCCTTAGGGGGCCCTGTGCCTGTGGGTCTCCAGGATTGGGCGTGAGCAGAGTCTGGAAAATGTCAAGTGACTGATCCAGTCAAAGCCTGGAGGGGGCTTCTGAGCTCAACCAGCTCCTCTGCTGCCCCCTCCTTTGGGGGTAAGGACAGGCTGGGGTTTGGGTGGGTGGCCTTTTGGAGAGCAAGGTAATGGGAATGGACATGAACTTCCTGCTGCCTCATTCCCCTGAGGAAGGGGGGTGGGGTGGGGGGTCTGGGCTGCTGGGCGCCAAGGGGAAGGGAATGGGAGGGAGGGGCGAGGGGGGCCCTTAAGGAGGCCAAGGCTGAGAAGGGAGACAAGGCTGGGGAAAGAGCCCCCCCCCCGTGCGCCTTTGGCACGGGCACGGGCGGGGTCCGCCTTGAAGTTGGTGTGCAAGCCCGCTGCTGTTTAAATGGTGTGTTTGTTTGGAGTGGCTCAGGGAGGAGGCCGAGATGGGGGAGGCAGCGCCCCACTTGGCGCCGCCGCTGCCGGAGGGTCGGTGTGTTAGAAGCTGCAGCTTTGTCGATGACTGAAGGGTGGGCGTTGAGGAGTGAAGGGCGAAAAGCAAAGGGGGGCTCGGCGCCCCGGCCTGGCCGCCCCCTGTTTTGCGGAGGGAGCGCCGGAGCCGCCTCTCGCAGTCACGGCGAGCAGGGAGGGAGGCGAGGGGACGAGAGCGCCGGGCTCCCCGCCCCCACCCCACCCGGTTCCAATATTTCGCAGAAAGGCACGCGGCTCCTAATCGGTCCTTTCCAGGCTGAGATTTAGCCGCGCGATGCCCGCGCAGGGGCGGGGGCCGCGGGCCGGGGGAGGCGCTCAGAGGCCGGAGCCGCCGAGCGAGGTGAGGAGCCCGCGTCCTCGGCTGGTGGAGCGGGCGGGCGGGCGCGCAAACCCGAGAGGCAGATATAGAAAGGGGGGCAGGTTAAAAATAACCCTCTCCGGCTGGGAAGCTCGCGCGCGCTCTCTCGCCTCGTTCGGTGCCAGAGGACTCCAGGGGAGGTGGCGTTGGGGAGGGCAGCGCGGGATTCCCCCTCCTCCGCGGGGCGGGGTGCCCGCCTGCGCGCCGCGGCTGCACGTGTGCGGGGCCGCGCGCCCGGGCCCCCTGCACCCGGCCGGGGTGGGGGGCGCCCCCTCCCCAGGCCGGGGCGCAGCTGGCAGCGGCCCCCGCCCGCCGCCCCGCGCGGCTGGAGGGAAGCGCTCCATTATTCATTATTTACGAGCGTTAATAGGTTTGAGGCACGGGGTGGGGGTGGGGGTGGGTGGGGGCGACGGCGCCGTGGGGACCGCGGCCTCAGGGGAAGGGGTGGGCCGGGCGGGGGCGGGGCCGCGGGCAAGAGGTCCCCGCCTCGGCCCGGGCGGCCCGGGCGCACCTCCGCCCGCCGCCGGCTCGCAGCCGGGAAGGGGGGCTGCGCCGGGCGCCGGGCGCCGGGAGGGAAGTGCGGCCCTTTGATTGTGCCCCTCGGCCTCTGTCCTCCGCGTCCTCGCCCTTTCCGAGGCGCGGGGAGGGGGGCTGCGGGCCGTACGCCCCGCCCTGCGCGCCCCTGGCGGCCGCCGCCGCGGCCCCGACGCAGCCCGGGCCTCATTTATCATCATCTTTGGTCAAGTGGAGTGTGCAAGGAACAGCTGCTTCACTCGGCTGACTTCCGAGGGCGGATACAGCGGGAATCAGGGAGATGAATGATGGGGGCTGGGGGGGCAGAGCCCCCCGGGGTCCCAGCGCAGGCAGGAGGGAGGCGCGGAGCGTCCAGCGCCGCCTCCGCCTCGTGGCGAGTGCAGCGCCCCCTTCCTGTCTCTCCTGGCGCCTCCAATTACCGCGGCTCGCGGCCGGGGGGCGGGGGGGAGGCGCCCCGGGAGGGGGCCGGGCGCGGAGAGGCACCGCTCGGCGGCGGAGGACGGGCGGGCGCGCTGCTGGCGGAGCCCGAGGTCGCCGTGACCTTGCTGGGGTCAGCGGGTTGGGCTGCGGCGGAGGCGGCGCGGCGTCTTTGGTGGCGCTTTCCGGATTGGCGCAGAGGCCGGGGAACCGGGCGGGGGCGAGCGGGGGGGTGTGTGTTGGGGGGAACACAAATAGAAGGTGAAATTTTACCTGCCCCTGAGGGAGTCCTGCGGATTTTCTCCCGGCAGCAGCCGGCGCTCTGCCTTTGTCTTACACGGCTGAAACATCTGTTGCAGAGGGGCGGCGAGGCCGCAAACAACCCCCACACACCCTGCGCGGCTCCCCCGCCATCCCCAGCTCGGCCCTCGCCGGGCTCCCGGACTCGCGGCAGCGCGTTAACCCTGCTCGCGCTGGGGCGCCCGCCCCGCAGCCCCCCTGCCGCAGTCGGCGCCTCCGCGGGGGGCTCCCAGCCCCCGGGCTCAGAATGGCTTCTCGCGGGGGTGCCCAGTGGCCCTCCCCCCACTTTCAGTGGCCGCGAGGTGTCCATCGGGGGCGGGGGGGCAGTGGCGGAAAGGGTTAATGGCCTAGTCGCAGACCCTAATTGTCAGACCTGGGCCCCGCTTCGTTTCAATTACCCTAAGTAGAGACTGAATGCGCAATTAACGAAGTCAGCTTGCCAACTGGAAAGCCGTCCCCGCTTTCACATTGAGCAGAATACTCCACCAGCTGACTTGGACTAAGCAATTTCCTCCTCTCTCCCTTTCTCTCTCTCTCTCTCTCTCCCTCTCTCTCCCCCTAAGCCCCCCTCCCTCTTTTTCTCTCTCCTTAATAATAAAATTATACCAAGCAGTTTGCGGTGTGGCAGGCGGCCAGAAAAGCGTTTCTTTAAACGCCGCCGTCTCACAATTAGGCAGCAAGAGGATTTGACACGCCGTGGCGGCCTGACAGGCGGCTTCCTCCCCTGGGGGCTGGCGGGGAGGGGGCGCCAATTCCCTGGCTCCCCCAGGTGGAACGGGGCTGGGAGGGGCTGGCTTGCTGAGCCTCCCCGACTGTCAGGATGCTGCGCAGAGGGGGTGTCAAAGGCAGGGAAGGGAGGGGTTCTTCCCGCCCAGGCTGGGGAAGGGGGAGACATTCCCTGGCTCCTCAGGAAAGCTGGGGTGTCCAACAGGAGGACCTTGACCCCTCCCCCTTTGGGCTTGCAGCTCCGAGTTCATTTTCTGGTGGACCAAGGGGCCCAGAGCTGTAGAGGGATCTCAGCCCTGCTGGGCCTCCTGGACAAGTCACTGTCCCTCTCTGGGCTTGTTAATCCCTCTGCAAAAGGAGGGGGACGCTTGACCTAGAATATGCTCTATAGAAAGTGGCTTCTGGTGGCTCAGTGCTGCTAGCAGCTGGCCTTGTGGGCGGGAGGTAGGGGGAGAGGTAGGCAGCACCAGGTCAGAAATGAGCCAGAGACCCCTCTCCAGCCTGGGCTGCAGACCAGTGGGTTCCAAAGGCACAGAGGAGAGTGCTGGCCCCCCAGCAGCCATACGGGGCAGCTAACAAATCCGGGTGACTTTGCAGGATTGCTGGGGATTGGTGCCATGAGAACAGAGGGCATCTGACCGGCTGCAGCCGGGCCCCCTGAGGTGGGGGAGGGGAGATACGCGCAGGTGACCCCCTTGCTGTGTTCTGCGTCCAGCCTCATTCAGGCCGCTCCTTCCACCCGGTGGGCCCTCACCCTTCCTCACATAATTACGCCCTCCTGCCAGCATGCCCAGACCGCCTCCACTCCCCACCCCACAGCCTCCTGGGTGTCTGTCAGCCTCAGGAGGGCAGGGGCCCTGCTGGGGCGTTTCCCTCTGTATCCTCAGCACCCAACTCCAGCCCACCCCACCTGACTGTAAGCTGAACAGAAATGGGCTGTGACCCAGGTGGTGTGGAGGACAGAGGGGAAGCCTGTGGGCTTTCCTTCCTGATTGGCTATTGCACGGGTCCTGGCTGGTCTTCAGGCCCGTCGTCATCATCCCTTAGAGCTGTGGGTAGGTTAAATGATGCACCCAAGCCAGCGCTGAGCCCCTCACCCATCCCATCTGCCCAGCCATCCAAGCAATATTTAATTGGCACCTGGTCGGGACAGTTTCTGCACTTAGGGCGTAGGACCAAACAGATGAAGAAGCCCCTGCCCTCATCAGGCTACATTCTGCCCAGGGAGGCACATGTAAAGCAGCTCATTATACCATTAATTATGTGATTACCACTGTGATAAGCGCCACCAAGGAGCCCTGCAGGGACCCAGCAAAGGGGGGGGGGGGCGGAGCGCAGATAGCAGGGCCTCATCTGGTGCCTGGGGTGGAATGCTCCGTAGGTTATTACCACCCCTGGGGGCCTAGGCCTCCTGCCTCCGAGCCTTTGCGGCTCCCCCACCTGGGTGCACCTCTGAGCTTTACCTTCCCCGTGGGGCCCCAGCCGCTCAGGCCCTGCCTCCCCCAGTCGCTCACCCTGCGGCCCCACTCCACGCTTCCCTGGGTCGTGCTGGTCTCAGGACTTCTCCCAGGGCCCAGGGAAGGTTCTGGGTGCTCCCCCGTTCTCATTCCTTCACACCGAGCGCCTGCCTGTGCCATGACCACCTGCTAGGTGCCCGAACTCTGCTCCCGCTGGCTCTGCCCTTGCAAAGTTCCGTGCGCACCAGTTACATCAGCGTGTGACACCCGGGGGCTTGTGATGAGCTGCAGCCCACAGACGGGCCCTCTTCAACTCTGGGGTGTTAAACTTTTTACTTGGTCGATACCATTTATTAAAACGAGAGACTTCCCTTTTAATTAGAAAAAAAAAAAACCTCCGAAGCTCTGGCGCTCTCCTTCCCAAAGCTCTGCTGGAGTTCGGTGGGGCGCCCCCTCACTTTATTTGGGACTGGGGACCCTCTACGTGCCTCCATCCCCACCTGCTGGCTTCGCTTAGGTGCATTACCTGCCACGCCAGAAGGAGCTTGTTCTCTGTGGAATGAACGAGGGGTTGTGGCGATAAGCCCCCTCCCATGTCTACCCAGTTGTTCTCTTCGCTGCCATCGACGGCTGGTTCTGGATATTTCCATAGGGTTAATGTGACACTGATACATTATTCATTCAATACATATTTATTGTTCGGGGATATGGGGGTAGAACTGTGAACAAAACCGGCCAAAACGCCTGCTCGGGGAACTGTAGTTCCAAAGAGGAGAGACCAGCCGTAAAGCCAGCGGGCCCCGTGGCTTAGGACAAGGAGGTGAGCACGTGATAGAAGTAGGGGAGGAGGCGTGCACGGGGTGCTCTTCCAAGCACAGTGGTCAGGGAGCCGTCCCTGGGAAGGTGACATGAGCAAAGTCCTGTTGGAGCCGAGACAGCAAGGCGTGCAGAGATCAGAATGGTCTTCCCAGCACAGGAAGCAGCCAGACAAGCCACTAGCTGATGAAGCCACTTCCGCAGGGAAGTCAGGGTCCCTCGGGGCACGCGGGGTGGCCCTCAAGGACAGGCTGGGGTGAGAGGTTGGGCTCTCTCACCTTTGCCTGCCCTCAGAGCCAGTGGACACATAGATCCTGTCTGATCCACATTGTCCGGCGGCCCGCAAGGCCAGAAACATCTGGGGCTTTGGTTGGAAGGATCACAGAGCAGACCGGGAGCCCCTCCCCGCTCTCCCCGCGCCCCCGCCCCGTGGGCCCCCTCCGATGACCACGGCAGCCTCTGAGCCAGCCCATTGGCTTGCTGACCTGGCGTCCCTGAATGTGTGGGCCACCAGACCCCAGCCCTCCTAGCTGATGACATCTCAGGAGTCAGGAACCCCCCGCCCCCCTTCTTATCCTCATTTTGACAGCGAGGGGGGGAGGTGGTGCCATCTTTTTTGTTGAATGGTGAATAAAATGATCTAAAAACAATTACTGTCCACAAGAGACTGGTAAGTATGGAGCTGATAATAGGTGGGTGTCCCCCCGCCCCAGAGCGGGGGCTCTGGAATGCCCACAGTACTGCTTCTGAATCCCCTCTTGCACCCCACAGCTATCCCAGCTGGTCACCTGGACCGCAGGCCCCTCCGTCTTGGACGGCCCAGGTCTGGGGGCCCGTTGACCACCGCATCCCAGAAACTGCGCCGTGGGGCAGTGGGGTGTGGCTGCGGAGCGGGGCTCAGCTTTAGAAGTCAGGCACCCAATGGGAGATCTGGGTCCTGTTGCCCAGTTCCTGGGCTGTGGGACTTCCACGGGTTACTGCTCCTAGAAATGGTTTTGTGGCTTCCTAACTGGACCTGGGGCTTCCAGAAACTAGCACAGTCCACGCTCCACGCACCCCGTGATGCCCCAGGAGCGGGGCATCCTCTTAGTGGTAAGACTCTGAGGACAGGATCTTCACGGGCCTTAGGAGGGTCTCTGAGGCCTCTGCAGCTGGGGCCTTGGAGGAAACAGCATTGGTGGGCTTCGAGGGGAGGCTTTCCAAATGTCTGGAGAGTCCAGAAGCTTCTGCTCCCCATTCAGACCTCCTCCAAAGAGCCCTGAGATCTCGCCTCACCTGGGGTTCCTAGCCTCAGAGACAGAGCCTGGCTGGGGACCCACCCCGCATCTGGAGAGAGTGCAAGGCGGTCTTCCAGCGTCTTGCCCTTCTAACCCCATAGCTTGTCTCTGAGTATTCAGGACCCCCAGCCCCCGGGTCCTCCCACCCGAGCGAGGCCCTGCAGAGGCATATGGAGCCTGCGTGGGTACCCATGAATGAGGAGGGGTGCGTGTCAAGTGTTGGGGGTGCTGCCCACATGGAGTGGTCTTGAGAGGCCATCCTTTGAGGTGGGGGCTGCCTTGTTCTCTGGGATTCTGTATGCCCCAGGATTGTCCCCCTCTGCCCTAGCAGGGCTCTCCCCTCTGGCTCGGTCCCTCCCTCCCCACTAGCCCCTAGGCCAAGGACCCTAACCCTTCCCTGGGGCCTGCAGGGACTGAGTTGTTTGTCTTGTGGACTCCTTGGAAGCTCATCCCTTCCCCTATTTAAGCCAGGCCCTTAGGATTCAAAGTAGACCCCACAGGTCAGCAGGAAAGCTGGCTAGCGATTTATCATTTTAATCGAGGTTTCCTACTTAGTATTCATCACTCACCCCAGACGGATGGGGAGGTACAGGGTGGTCCTACCTTCTTCACTCCTCGCTGGACACCCCCGGCCCCATCCCCAGCCTCCTGCCCCAGGGAACTTTATCCTTCTTCCTAGTTCCCAGGCCTTGAGTGGGTTGGCTTTTTGCGTTTTTCCCTGCAGCTACAAATCAGGAAACCGGGTCATAAAACAACCTTGGGTAAGTGGGTAGGATGGAACCAGCAGTCTCACAGCCGCTGCTGGGGAACAGAAAGCTTCCTTCTGTCTTCCTCCCTCTCTCTTCCTCCGTCTCCCACCCTGCCCCTCTCCCACCACCCCTCTCCCTCAGGAAAACCTCCAGCCACAGCCTCCCAGCTGGGCTCCACCGGGTCCCCTATGGGAGCTGCGGCTGCTCTGGCCCACGCTGTGCCCATTTCCCTGATCCAGGGCACTGGAGGGGCTGTGGGCCCAGGGACAGCAGTTACGGGGTGACAGCAGGTGGCCAGTGACCAGCACTGCTCATGAGTGGACCTCCCTGAGGTGGGTCCGGCTCCCCAAATAAGAGGGGGGGTCCTGACCTGGCCTTCAGGGCCTCAGAGGCTGCAGAGGGGCCCTCTGCCCTCCCCTTCCAGCACCTTCTTGCTGCCACGCTCCAAGATGCCTTCCTATAGGTGGGAGTTCTTGGTGTGGGGTCCAAGGAAGGGAACGTGCACCCTCGGTCTGGTCATCCAGCAAAAGGAACTTCACTGTGGGTGGGCTCAAAGGTCGGTCTCTTGCTCTCTGAACCTCACCTTTTTTCTCTGGAAGGGCGGGATAGTCAAAGTGTTAACTGAGCAAACCTGCACAAGAGTAAGCATTCCCGGCCAATGCCAAGGGTCCCCCACCACCCCCACCACCCCCCACCCCGTCCTCCTCTGCTCCCTCGGTCCAGGAGCCTGGGTCCAGGAGCCTGCCTTCCAAGAGTTGTCATAAGGGACTTCTGTCCTAAGCATCGTATCTGGTGCCTAGAGGACGCTCAAGGCTGACTTCCTCCCTCCCCTCAGGAACTTCAGAGATCAGGCCTTGACCCAGTGTCCCCAAGACCCAGGTGGGGGAAGCAAGGAGGGGGAGGCTAGACTGGACCCGAAGGAGCCCCGCAAGGATGTGTTAGGGGGTGCCCTTCTTCTTTTTTTTTTTTAAAGATTTTATTTGTTTGAGAGAGAGAGAGAGAGCACAAGAGGGGAGAGAGGGAGAGGGAGAAGCAGACTCCCTGCTGAGCAGGGAGCCCGATGCGGGACTCGATCCCGGGACTCCAGGATCATGACCTGAGCCGAAGGCAGTCGCTTAACCAACTGAGCCACCCAGGCGCCCCAGGGGGTGCCCTTCTCCGTCCAGCCGAACCCACTGAGGCCAGACCCCGGGTCTGTCCCCCTCTGCTCCCCTCCTCCCCTCCCGAGGTTCAGAGGTCATCATCTCTGCCAAAGGGGCCCCTCCTGCTGCCGCCCACCCCTGCCTAGTGCGTGCCTCTCTCCCCCTCCTTGTCCTGTCCTAGTGCTCTTGAAAAGTAATCATAATCATAATAATTAATAACAACAGAGCCTGTGGCAGGCCTGAGGCAGCTCTTAAAGAGGCAGAGCCCTGTTTTCTCCTGGCTGAGCTGGCGGACCTCAAGCCCGACTTTGATGCCATGCCTTTGTTCCTGCAACCGTCCCTTTCCCCCCTCCCGCCGCCTGGGGTTGGAGGGTGGTGTTGGGGTGAGCATTTTTGCCTGCGTTCTCCATCAGGCACTGGGCTTCTCGTATTTTAATTGAACTGTCTTTTCTTAGAGATAGATGCTTTCACCGCATCCAGGGCTTGTGTGTATTGGGAAACCCGCCTTTAATACAGCTCGGCTAAATTAAAAGACACAGCAGCTGGACTGATTAAAGGTGGGGGGAAAGGACACTGGCCATAGCACTCTCTCTTTTTAAGTAATGTTTCCGGTAATGCATTTTGGAGAATGTGAAGAAAAATAAAAAAATAAAGCTGTAGAAATGTTAATGATATCCACAGGACACTCAGCAGGAAATGGGAGCGATCTGGGACTAATAAAAGCCGAAATGTAATTTGTGCAGATATATGACGCGCAGCTCAGCTCCCGTGCCTCCAGAGCAGGCCTGGGTTTGTGCATTCCGGGCTCAGAAACACAGGCCGGGGGGACGGAGGCGGAGCGCTGTGTCGTGTCCTCCGGAGCAGGCCCTCCTGGCCAGGGCCTGCTGCCGACCCCGCCTGCCAGCCGGTGACACCCTAATAAAAGTGACTTCCACTGCCAGCCGGGTTGTGCGCCTGCTCATTTCCTCTGCCCAAGGGTGGAAGGGGACGGCCCCTAAGCCTTCTCCGCAGAGCTCAGGAGGCCCAGGGCCGCCTGCCTGGCTGACAGCCACCAGGCCAGAACCGAGTGCCGCCTCCAGCCCCTATGGGCCTGGCGCATCGGCAGGCACCTCCTGTAACGTTTGATCCAAGCCGCCAGGGATGGGACTGAAGTGGGTCAGAAGGGCGGGCACATTTCTCCTTGTTGGGGATGCCTGTGAAGAATCCGGGGGGAGGAGGGAGGGGAGGCCGCCGGGCTGTGTTCGTCTCGGGGCCTGGTGGGCAGGGGTTCGCCCTGTGGGACGCTGGTCCCCTCTCACAGCAGCCCCGGGCACATCTACCCCTGAGTCAGGGTCAGCTGACTGCCGAGCTCAGGGGAGGTGGGCCCCGGGCTGTGCTAACAGGGCTCCTGGGGGCTTCTGGCTGCCCTGCTCAGCTGGATGGGGCCCCTCCCCTGGCCCCCACCCTGGTCAGCCCCAACACTGAGAAAGGCGTCTAAGGGGGATCCGGGCAGAGAATAGAGGAGTGAGTTGGACCTCCTGGGGGAGCCCCCATCCTCCCCCACATCTCTGCCCTCTTTCTCACGTCTGTGTGTGTCTCTCTCTCTTCTGTGCCTCTTTATTCCTTTCTGGTCCCTCCTATAACCCTGGAATCTTGTGGCCTGAAGCAGGCCACCCCTTCCTCTTTCACCTTGGGAATGGCTGGGAACTGGACCGTCCCTGGTGCCCTCCTGGGGGCCCGGGCCTTTCTTTCTGCCTCTTGCCCACCCCCCACCAGTGGCAGGGTTGTGGGTAAATCCTGATCCCCCGCCCCCGCCGCCCCCCGGGCATCTGGCTGACTGCCAGACTCCTCGATGTGATTTCTCCTGAGCCTGGAACATTCCTTGCTCCTCCCCTCTCCCTCCTTTGGGGGCCTTCTGGGGTGACCTGGCCCCCAGTCAGGGAAACCTTCAGCCTGGACGCTGTTGTGTGAATCCAGTTGCTCTGCCCTGAAGGGCCCACCGTTTCTCCGGGGTCATTTCCTGATCCCAAATCCTGCGTTGGGGCTGGTTAGACCTCGCCGGGGGCCCGAGCCCCTGAAATCATAAACAGATGGTCTCTTGGCCTGGCGTGCCCCGGTGCTGACCCTGTGAGATGGAGACGGGAGGGGCCTCGGGGGCTGCCTCACGCCCAGCTGTGGGGCGCTCCTCTGTGGCCAAGGGACTGCGGCTCTGTACCCCCATTAGCATGCACTCCCTCACTCTGGGCCACGTAATCTGTTTACGCACCTATGATACCAAACCAGGAGGCAGGTGCTGCTGTCCTGCGTTACTGGGAGTCGGAGAAGGGGACGTTTTATGCCTACAGTGGCTCACAGCCCCTAATCGACGTCTGCTAGGAGGAACAGACAGCTTCCAGATGGCATGGCCGTGATGGAGGTGCGCGCGTGCGTCTGTGTGTGTGTGTGTGTGTGTGTATGCGCGCCCGCTCTCCGCAGGCCCTGGTGAGTGGCTCCTCTGGGCAGGGGCAGACCTTCCCGGCTGCCCGCACGGCTGGGTCCCGCTCGAACACTGCCGCACTGGGACTCGATTGCAGGACCCAGCCGGCCCCCCGGGGACCGGAGAGCGGGAAGCGCTCTGCTAAATGGTTCTGCGGGCAGGGAAGCGCTGGGAGTGGTGGGTGGGGTGGAGGGGAGGAGCTGACCCCGAGCAGGGTGGGGTGGCCCCCGCGGGCGCGTGGGGCGGTGGGTCCGCGCCTCGCCTCGCCGCAGCGGTGGCCATCCTGGGCCAGGCCCAGCGGGCCGCGGGGCCGATGTCGGGCCAGGAATTACAGAGCACACCCCCCTGCCACAGAAGTTGTCAATATGTGCACAGCTGGTGGGGAGGCTCGGGCAAAGGGGAGACCATTAAGAGCTGCAGGGGAGAGGGCAGGGCGGGAGAGGGGTGGGAGGCCGGCGGCTTTCGGAGGGGAAGGGAAATGGCCCGTCTGAATCCCTCTCCCTCTCCCTCTCGCCCTCCCCTCCCCGCCCTCCCTCTCTCCCTTTCTCTTTTCACAGATAACCAGCCCGAGTCATGCAGTCTTTTCGAGAAAGGTGTGGTTTCCATGGCAAACAACAGAACTACCAGCAGACCTCACAGGAGACCTCGCGCCTGGAGAATTACCGGCAGCCGAGCCAGGCCGGGCTGAGCTGCGACCGACAGCGGCTGCTGGCCAAGGACTACTACAGCCCGCAGCCCTACCCGGCCTACGAGGGCGGCGCGGGCACTGCCCCCGGCCCGGCGCGGGGCGGCAAGGGCCTGGCCTCGCAGCAGTCCCTGCAGGGCAGGCCGGCCTTCTCGGGCTACAGCGTGCAGGACAGCAGCGCGTACCCCGGCCGCTACTCGGGCGAGGAGAGCCTGCAGGCCTGGGGGGCCCCCCAGCCGCCGCCCCCGCAGCCGCAGCCCCTGCCGGGGGGCATGGGCAAATATGACGACAGCTTGATGAAAAAGGCGGCAGTGCCCCCTGGCAGGCAGTACCCGGAGCAGGGCGCCCAGCTGCCCTTCCGGACTCACTCGCTGCACGTCCAGCAGCAGCTGCCGCAGCCCCAGCAGCCCCTGGCGTACCCCAAACTGCAAAGGCAGAAGCTGCAGAACGACATGGCCTCGCCGCTGCCCTTCCCGCAGGGCGGCCACTTCCCCCAGCACTCCCAGTCCTTCCCCGCTTCCTCCAGCTACTCCTCCAGCGCCCAGGGCGCCCAGGGCGGCGGCGGCGGGGGCAGCGGCCAGGGCGCCCACTCCTATAAGAGCTGCACCGCGCCGTCCGCCCAGCCCCACGACCGGCCGCTGACGGCCAGCGCCAGCCTGGCGCCGGGGCCGCGGGTGCAGAGCCTTCACGCCTACCAGTCCGGCCGCCTCGGCTACGACCAGCAGAAGCAGCAGCAGGCGGCGCTCCAGAGCCGGCACCACGCGCAGGAGACCCTCCATTACCAAAACCTTGCCAAGTACCAGCACTACGGGCAGCAGGGCCCGGGCTACTGCCAGCCGGACGCGGCCGTCAGGACTCCCGAGCAGTACTACCAGACCTTCAGCCCCAGCTCCGGCCACTCGCCCGCGCGCTCCGTGGGCCGCTCGCCCTCCTACAGCTCCACCCCGTCGCCGCTGATGCCCAACCTAGAGAACTTCCCCTACAACCAGCAGCCGCTCGGCGCCGGCGCCTTCCCCGCGGGCATCACGGACCACAGCCACTTCATGCCCCTGCTCAACCCCTCCCCGACCGATGCCGCCGGCTCGGTGGACAGCCAGGCGGGCAACGGCAAGCCGCCGCCGAAGGACAAGCTGCCCGAGAACCTGCTGTCGGACCTCAGCCTGCAGAGCCTCACGGCCCTGACGTCCCAGGTGGAGAACATCTCCAACACGGTGCAGCAGCTGCTGCTGTCCAAGGCCGCCGTGCCGCAGAAGAAGGGCGCCAAGAACCTGGCGTCCAGGACGCCGGAGCAGCACCGGAGTCAGCACTGCAGCCCCGAGGGCAGCGGCTACTCGGCCGAGGCGGCCGGCACGCCGCTGTCCGAGCCGCCGAGCAGCACGCCGCAGTCCACGCACGCTGAGCCGCCCGACGCCGACTACCTGAGCGGCTCCGAGGACCCGCTGGAGCGCAGCTTCCTCTACTGCAGCCAGGCCCGCGGCAGCCCCGCCAGGGTGCACGGCAACTCCAAGGCCAAGCCCGAGTCGGTGTCCACCTGCTCGGTGACCTCGCCCGACGACATGTCCACCAAGTCCGACGACTCCTTCCAGAGCCTGCATGGCAGCCTGCCGCTCGACAGCTTCTCCAAGTTTGTGGCGGCCGAGCGGGACTGCCCGCGGCTCCTGCTCAGCGCCCTGGCGCAGGAGGACCTGGCCTCCGAGATCCTCGGGCTGCAGGAGGCCATCGGCGAGAAGGCCGAGAAGGCCTGGGCCGAGGCGCCTGGCCCGGCCAAGGACGTCGGCAAGCCTCCCTTCTCGCTGGAGAACCACAGCGCCTGCCTGGACGCCGTGGCCAAGAACGCGTGGCCGCGGCCGGGGGAGCCGGAGGCCCTGCCCGAGGCCCTGCAGCTCGACAAGGGTGGAGGTGCCAAGGACTTCAGCCCGGGGCTCTTCGAAGACCCTTCCGTGGGCTTCGCCGCCCCGGACCCCAAGAAGACGGCCGGTCCCCTCGCCTTTAGCCCCAAGACCACGCTCGGGGCCGCCACGCCGGACCCTGCCGCGGCAGCCTTCGACTGCTTCCCGGACACGACCAGCGCCAGCTCGGCAGATGGCGCCAACCCCTTCGCCTGGCCCGAGGAAAACCTGGGCGATGCTTGTCCCCGCTGGGGCCTGCACCCCGGCGAGCTCACCAAGGGCCTGGAGCAGGGCGGGAAGGCCTCCGACGGCGTGGGCAAGGACAATGCCCATGAGGCTTCGGGCTGCCCGGGCTTCCAGGAGGGGGAGCCGCCCGGGGACGAGGCCGCCGGGCCTCGGGCCTCGGCGCAGGAGGCGGCGGGCGGGGTGAAGGAGGAGGTGGGCGGGCTGCTGCAGTGCCCCGAGGTGGGCAAGGCCGACCGCTGGCTGGAGGACAGCCGGCACTGCTGCTCCGCCGCGGACTTCGGGGACCTGCCCCTGCTACCACCGCCCGGCAGGAAAGAGGACCTGGAGGCGGAGGAGGAGTACTCCTCCCTGTGCGAGCTCCTGGGCAGCCCCGAGCAGAGGCCCGGCCTGCCGGACCCGCTGTCGCCGAAGGCCCCCCTGCTGTGCACCAAGGAGGAGGTGGAAGAGGTGCTGGACACCAAGACCGGCTGGGGCTCCCCGTGCCACCTGTCCGGCGACTCCGTCATCTTGCTGGGCCCCACCGTGGGCGCCGAGTCGAAGGTCCAGAGCTGGTTTGAGTCCTCCCTGTCCCACATGAAGCCGGGCGAAGGAGGCCCCGACGGGGTGCTGGCGCCCGGGGACTCCGCCACGCTGGCCCCAGATGCCTCCCTGGCACAGAAGCCCAACAAGCCGGCCGTGCCCGAGGCGCCCATCGCTAAGAAGGAGCCCGTGCCCCGTGGCAAAAGCTTACGGAGCCGGCGGGTGCACCGGGGGCTGCCGGAGGCTGAGGACTCCCCGTGCCGGGCGCCCGTGCTGCCCAAGGACCTCTTGCTCCCCGAATCCTGCACTGGGCCCCCGCAGGGACAGATGGAAGGAGCGGGAGCCCCAGGCCGGGGGGCCTCGGAAGGGCTCCCCAGGATGTGCACGCGCTCCTTCACGGCCCTGAGCGAGCCCCGCACACCTGGACCCCCAGGCCTGACCACCACCCCCGCCCCCCCGGACAAACTGGGGGGCAAGCAGCGAGCCGCCTTCAAGTCCGGCAAGCGGGTGGGCAAGCCGTCACCCAAGGCAGCCTCCAGCCCCAGTAACCCGGCCGCCCTGCCCGTGGCCTCGGACAGCAGCCCCATGGGCTCCAAGACCAAGGAGACAGACTCGCCCGGCACCCCGGGCAAGGACCAGCGCTCTATGATCCTGCGGTCCCGCACGAAAACCCAGGAGGCGTTCCACTCCAAGAGGCGGCGGCCCTCGGAGAGCCGCCTCCCCAACTGCCGCGCTGCCAAGAAGCTGCTGGCCAACAACCACCTGCCTGCCTCGTTCAAGGTCTCGGGCAGCCCCCAGAAGGAGGGCAGGGCCAGCCAGCGGGCCCGGGTCCCCAAGCCGGGCGCAGGCAGCAAGCTCTCTGACCGGCCCCTCCACGCGCTCAAGAGGAAGTCGGCCTTCCTGGCGCCAGTCCCCACCAAGAAGCGGAACCTGGTTCTACGGAGCGGCAGTGGGGGGGACGTGAAGGAGGAGGGAGCCGAGGACCCCTCCGCCCTCTTCAAGAGGATGTCTTCGCCCAAGAAGGCCAAGCCGGCCAAGGGCAACGGCGGCGAGCCCGCCGTGAAGCCCCCGCCCCCGGAGACCCCTGACGCCTGCCTGAAGCTCGCCTCGCGGGCGGCCTTCCAGGGGGCCATGAAGACCAAGGTGCTTCCGCCCCGGAAAGGCAGGGGCCTGAAGCTGGAGGCCATCGTGCAGAAGATCACCTCGCCCAGCCTGAAGAAGTTTGCGTGCAAGGCGCCGGGGGCCCCTCCCGGTAACCCTCTGAGCCCCTCTCTCCCTGAGAAGGACCGTGGGCTCAAGAGTGCGGGCGGCAGCCCAATTGGGGCAGGAGAAGGTCTCTTAAATGTGGGCCCTGGGCAGAAGCTCCCGGCAGCTCCGGGGGCCGACCCGTTATGCAGAAATCCGACCAACAGATCCTTAAAAGGCAAACTCCTAAACAGTAAGAAACTGTCCTCAACTGACTGTTTCAAAACTGAGGCCTTCACGTCCCCCGAGGCCCTGCTGCCTGGGGGGACTGCCCTGGCACCTAAGAAGAGAAGCCGGAAAGGCAGGGCTGGAGCCCTCGGACTCCCCAAAGGTCCCTTGGAGAAGCGGCCCCATCTAGGCCCGGCTCTGCTCCTGACCCCCCGAGACAGGGCCAATGGCACTCAGGGGGCCAGTGAGGACAGCTCTGGTGGAGGAGGCAAGAAGCCAAAGACGGAGGAGCTGGGCCTGGCCTCCCAGTCCCCTGAGGGCCGGCCCTGCCAGGCCCAGACGAGGGCGCAGAAGCAGCCGGGCCACGCCAACTACAGCAGCTATTCCAAGCGAAAGCGCCTCACCCGGGGCCGGGCCAAGAACACCACCTCCTCACCCTGTAAGGGGCGTGCCAAGCGGCGGCGGCAGCAGCAGGTGCTGCCCCTGGATCCCGCCGAGCCTGAAATCCGCCTCAAGTACATTTCCTCGTGCAAGCGGCTTCGGGCAGACAGCCGCACCCCGGCCTTCTCGCCCTTTGTGCGAGTGGAGAAGCGAGACGCGTTCACCACCATATGCACTGTGGTCAACTCCCCTGGGGAGGAGCCCAAGCCCCACAGGAAGCCTTCCTCCTCCGCCTCCTCTTCCTCATCCTCATGCTCATTCTCCTTGGATGCGACCGGGGCCTCCTTGGCCACGCTCCCTGGAGGCTCTGTCCTGCAGCCACGGCCCTCCCTGCCCCTCTCCTCCACCATGCATCTGGGGCCCGTGGTCTCCAAGGCCCTGAGTACCTCTTGCCTTGTTTGCTGCCTCTGCCAAAACCCGGCCAACTTCAAGGACCTCGGGGACCTCTGTGGGCCCTACTACCCCGAACACTGCCTCCCCAAAAAGAAGCCAAAACTCAAGGAGAAGGTGCGGCCGGAGGGCACCTGCGAGGAGGTCTCGCTGCCCCTCGAGAGAACGCTCAAAGACCTCGAGTGCACAGCCACTGTTGCCACTGGCAAGCCCCCGAGGCCCGAGGGCCCGGCCGACCCCGGCAAGCAGGGCTCGCTGCGCACCAGCGCCCGGGGCCTGTCCCGGCGGCTGCAGAGCTGTTACTGCTGTGACAGTCGGGGGGACGGTGGCGAGGAGGCGGCCCCAGCTGACAAGAGCCGCAAGCACGAGTGCAGCAAGGAGCCACCGGCCGAGCCTGGCGGGGACACCCAGGAACACTGGGTGCACGAGGCCTGCGCTGTGTGGACGGGCGGGGTCTACCTGGTAGCCGGGAAACTCTTTGGGCTGCAGGAGGCCATGAAGGTGGCCGTGGACATGGTAAGAGGCCAGCCCGGCTGGGGCGGGGAGCCCGGGGTGCGCAGGACGGGCAGGCAGGCAGGCCATTGGGAAGCCCCCCCCCCCCCGCATCTTTGCCGGCGCCACGGTTTGGGCCAAACATACCTGCCATCACCAGTTCCTCTCCGGGGAGCTTTGGGGTGGAGTTGAGGCCGAGGCAGGACATGCTCGCCCACCCCTGTCCCCAACTTGCCCTGCCCAGCCCGGCCCCCCGCACCTTCCGGCTCCAGGTCCCCCCCACCCCACCCCCGTCCCAGCACTTACCTGTCCCCTTGGGCTCTGGGAAGGAGCCTCTCTGCACACGGTGGGTCGGCACGTGTCCCCTCGGGCAGGGTGGTCTGGGGACCTCTCCGCAACGGTCATAACGTGCTCCTTGAGGACCTCCAGTCCCCAAGGTCTGTGAGCAGGAACTCAGGCTGCCTTCTCGGTTCAGATCCCAGCACGGTCCATCCCTCCCCGTGGGACTCGGGGCCTGCGGCTTCGCGCCTCCGTATCCCCGCGTCCTCATGGCTGGCGTGGGCCGCGCAGCGGGGCTGTGAGGGCTGAGGGAGTTCACGCCGTGAAGCCGCCAGGCCTGTCTGAGCGCCCGCCGACGGCCCTCTGCTAGGACGGGGGACGTCGGTCGGGCCTCGGCTCACCAGCACTGTTACTCCCACTCCAGCTACCAGGGCTTCGTGTTCCTCACGCTCCCGCCTGAGGGGTGCAGGTGGCGGAGTGAGCAGGCAGCTAGACGGGGTGCTGGGGTCAGCAGGCTCTTCCTGGGGTCTGTGCTCTTGCCCACCTCCCCCCGACACACACACATGCACACGGACAGCCACACCTGGGACGGACACTCCCTCGCACCGCCTGTGCCCAAGGGCCTCGGCCTCGCCTGAGTTCCTGCACCCACCTTCCACTGCCGCGGGGCATGGTGGGAGACCTCTGCAGGCCCAGACATCCTGCCCAGGGGCCTCCAGCCTGACTGAGGAAACCCCACCTCCAAGAGGACACCTGCACTTTCCGTGCCCCTCCCTCCCTCTCTCTCTCTGTCTCTCTCTCTGTCACTGGCTCTTGGCTCCTTCCCAGCCATCCTGAAATAGGCTCAAGTCTCTTCCATCATTAAAAAGTAATACCCTCAGATCACCAATCCCCTCCTCCGACACCCACGCCCCACCAGGCCCCCCATCCAGGCCTCCCCTGCCTCCATGGCTCTGGGCCAGGCTGTGCTGCTTCTCCATCCTTCTCTGAGCCGGGGCCCGATCCAGTCTTTTCCATGGTGGTAGGCTAATCAAGCATGGGCTAAGCCTGTCCCAGGAGCTCTGGTCTCGCCTCATGGACCTGCACTAAAGTCCTGCCGGACTGACGAGAAAGCTGGGGGTCAGAGTGGCACCCTGCTTCCCTGCTGTCGCACAGCTCTTGAGCGCTGGAGCTGGAACTCCGCCCATCTCCGCCCGCTCTGCCCTATACCTCCTGCCACTGGGGCATCCCTGGGAAGGTCAGCCTGCGGTGGGGGATGCTGGGGGGGTTAGGACACACACCAGCAGGGCTTCGCTGCTCCCCGGCCGCATCTTCCTACGTCCCCCAAGGCAGCTCAGATGGGGTCTAAAAGGCCTCCCTGCGTCCGATGGCCCTGGGCCAGGCCCGAGCTGGCAGCCGGGCTGAGCCTCACAGGGGCCCAGCAAAGCAGCGTCCCCCCACCGGACGCTCAGAACACTCTGGAGAAACGGCCAGGCTCTGAGACTTCTGAGCTCGAGACCAGAGCTCCTGGGACAGGCTTAGCCCATGCTTGATTAGCCTACCACCATGGAAAAGACTGGATCGGGCCCCGGCTCAGAGAAGGATGGAGAAGCAGCACAGCCTGGCCCAGAGGGTCCCGGCTCCATGCCCTCGCCTCCTACAGCCTTGGCTCCCTTGGAGACACACAGACCCGGGTTCAAATCTCAGCTCTGCTGACAGTGGGTTCTGTGACTCCAGCAAGTCACTGCCCTCTGGGAGCTTCGGAAGGCCACACCCCATTAGCGGGGTGGTAGGGCTACCTCCCCCGTGCACAGGAGGGGCCCCGTGCGGCAGGGTCCCCAGCCCCGGCACGCCTGTTAGTACCTTGGCCTCACTCTCGCTCTCGGGGGCACAGAAGTTCTGTGGGGGCCACTCAGGGACAGCCCTCTTTCTTCTCTGACCCCTCCCGAGAACCCCCACACAAACTGTTGTCCCTCAGCCCTCCCATGCCCACCTCCCGGGACCTCAGTTTCTCAGTCTGCCCAGAACCACTGCAGGCCCTATGTCCTATCCAGGTGAGGCCTGGCCATGGATGCCAAGGATGGGGGCATGCACCTCTCACTGGGTGTTATTTAGAAGCTGCAAGCAAGGGCTCAGACCCCAGTTTGGGCCCCCCCACCAGCCTGGGATCCTTTGGCAGGTTCACAAGCCCGGCTAGGGGAGCAGGGGGTCAGAGCTCGGGTGCTGGGCTCAGAAGGGCCCAACGCCTCTGTCTCTCTGTCCCTCAGTTTCTTCGTGTCCGGAACGCCGCCCACCAGTTTTTGGGGGGGGGCGGGCCTCAGTGCAGGCAGGGTGGTGTGAAGCCGCCCCTCTGGCTATTCCCCTTTAACCAACAAAACACCTGAGGGCCTGGGCCTGGCCCTGGCCCCCCTCCCGCTCCGTCACTTCTTTGTGGGCCGGAAATTGAGGCACTGTGGGGTCCCAGAGCCCCAGGAGATCTCAGCCTTGACCGGAAGGCAGCTGCCCATCTGAAGGCATGTATGGACACCCGATGTTCCAGAACACACACAGCCCATCTCCCTGTACCTCCCGCCTCCCAGCATGATGCCACAGGGAGCGTCCCCAGGCCTTATTCCCCAGGAAGGTGGGAGAAGACTTTCTCACTCATGGTCTCTCCCAGATGCTGGAGGTGGGGTCTCTCTCTCAGTCGTGGACGCGGGATGGAGCCCACCCCCGGCCCCGAGCAGTACGGGGAGATTTTTGCCAGCTCAAAGCCCAGCTCAGCTACCTGGGAGCTGTGTGCCCTCAGGCAGGTTACTCAGCCTCGGTAGGTAACCTGGGTAGAATTATGATAATACCAACATCATAAGGCTATGAGGTGCCTGCTTCCAGGCCCGCGGGGCACCGCATGAGGGACCCGTCCCGGTGGCTTAGCGCTGGGGCCTGGGCCTACCACTGCTCTGCTTCCCCGCAGTATGTACCTCCCGCCTGGTACGGCGGGGCTGTAGTTCTGGAGTCTGCGGGACTTGGGGCCCAGCCTGTCCCTCTGCAGGCCGCAGGGTTTCTCTCGCTCTTCGGAGGGCCTTCTCCGGGTGGCCCAGCTGTCCCGGTCACGTCCCTCTGCGGACAGCTGGGCCAGGTGTGGGACACCGCGTGCATCTACAGCCACTCTGCCTGTCCCCTCCTCCGCGCACCTGGGCAGGGCGGGGGGCCCCTCGGAGGGTGGGACAGGTCCATTCTGGGCTCCGTGCTCGCGTGGCTGCCAGACAGGGTAGAAGACGGTGCTCATTGCCTTCACGCTCGCCTGGAGTGGAGGCCTCAGTTTCACCATCTAGAAAATGGGGCTCATGACAGTCCCCAACCCCCTGGGAGGAGCCAGTGGGTAAGGGACACGCCCTGTGCCCTGCACACCGAACCCCTGCTCAGCCCCAGCCAGGAGCCACACCCACAGCGGCCTCACCGCTTCTTGTCGTCTGCTGGGCACATGGTGTCTCCCGTGTGGAGGGTTAGGGGGGCCCGTAGGGTGGGGGGGCCCTCCCTCCTCACCCAGGTAGGGCCTGGAGACTTCGGGTGACCGGCTGAGGTCACCCAGCGCAGAATGGCAGAGCTGGGATGCGAACCCGTGAGGTTCGACATTTATCCGTGAGGTTCGACATGCCCCTGCCCCAAGAGGGTCCCCTCATCCGAGCCCGGGGCTGCCACAGAACCAGCCCTCGGGCCACCTGCAACCTCCTTCCAACTGATTCCTGGGGTGGGGGAGGTGGGGTCCGTGAGGGGCCCACTGCAGACTCACCGCAGCTTCCCTCTCTCCTCGCCAGACCTGTTCCAGCTGCCAGGAAGCCGGGGCCACCATCGGGTGCTGCCACAAAGGATGTACCCACACCTACCATTACCCATGTGCCACCGATGCGGGTAAGAGCCAGCCCCAGGGGACAGGGAGGACAGGGAGGCCCCGGAGGCCTGGAGGCAGGATCAGGCCTCCCCTGCACCCCACCCGCCCCCGGAGTGGGGCCGGGTCCTTGGCCAGGGCTGGGATGCGAGCACGAGCTGCACCCCTCCTTCTGCAGGGATTAATTCACACCCACTCCGCGCCCGGCCCGGCGTCAGGCCCTGGCTCTGTCCCCAGTTGCATCTTTACAGATAGGCTGCCTTCCCCACGGCCACACACAGCAGCACGGACAGACTTTGCCTGTCTGGCTCCACATCCCGTGCTCTCTCTCTCTCACCCCAGTACTGTCCAGCCCCCTGGGGCCTCACCTGTGAGCGGGACAGACAGGAAAATCATGATCCTTGCCCAGAGTTATGGAGACCAGACAGGGTGGAGAGAGTGTGTGCCGTGGGAGAGATTCATCCTGTCTGAGCTGGGAGGGAATGCAGGAGGACTTCCTGGAGGAGGCGGCATTGGCGCCAGGCCCCCCCAAGCTCAGGGGAGGTGCGCAGCAGCTGGTTAGTGGCTTGGAGCAATACAGGTTCTGTTCCGAATGAAGTGTCCGGAGGATTCCCCACATAGTAGGGATGTCTGCAGGGCCCTGGGGATTGTCACAGGAGGAGGAGACGCTGACTCAGGGAGAAGGGGCTTGCAGAGACCTCATGGGCGCTGAGTGCGCAGGCCTTAGGGGAGGGGCAGGGAGAGGGAGGTGCGGAGCCAGGGGCCAACTTCCCCGTGTTGGGAGGCAGGTGTGAGGCCGGCCAGGGGTGTGCTGAGGCCTGTGCTGCTCGGCTGGCCCGCTCATGGACCCCCGCACCACTCACTGCGGTGGGGTGGCGGGGGGGGGGGGGAGGGCGAGGCACGTGGTTGGCGGCCCGGTCAGCTCTGCCCTGCTCCACGCGGGCTCTCCCGCCCAGCGGGCCGGCCCCCCACAGTTGACCCCACCAAGTCCCCCAGGCCGCCCAGATTCACGGGCTGGGGCCTCTTCTGCATGGGCGGAGCTACGGAGCCACCCTGCCGAGGCTGGCGGCCCAGGGAGGGCGCTTGGAGCGAAACTCTTGGCCATCCGTCCACGACACGTGGCTGCTTCCCTGTGCACAGGTTGGGGAGCTCAGGACAGAGACCCGCTGGCTGTCAGCCCAAGGGGTCGTCAGATCGCGGGAGGGGGCCGCGTGGGGGGAGTGGGCGCCAGCACTTCACAGCTGTGGGGGGCGACAGCCAGAGAAGCTGGGAGAACAAGTGAGCCCGGAGGCCGGAAGGGCGGGCTGGCCGGGGCACCTCTGGCCAGGCAGGAGGGGTGGAGGGCAGAAGGCCTGAGGCAGGGGGCTAGGCGGGACATCCAGCGTTTGGCAGACGGGAGCCCCGGGCCTCCGTGTGCACCGTGCACCTACCCAGGCCCTGGGTCTCCAGGTGTGGGCTCTCGGACCGCAGGGCACCGGGGCTGCCCCCCTCTGCCCTTCCCTGCCGCCCTGGCCCACTAACCCTGTGCGTTCAACCCCATTAACGAGCACCTCCCTGGGGCTAAGTGACTCGGAATTGCTGGCCAAAGCCAGCGCACCACGGGTCCTGTCTGAGCCTTTCCACACTCAGGCCGCGGGGGCCCCAGGATCCCCAGGTGCAGACACCAAGAGAGGCACCGAGAATCGATGACCCAGCTCCTTCCTATGGTCCCCCTTCTGCATGTCCGGGTGGGATGCTGGGGGGTGGCTGAGCAAGCTGGTTTGGGACGTGGTGACCTCCTGCCCTTCGCTTGCGGAGACCCAAGCCCTTGACCGTCAGGCCTGCAGTGGGATGTGGGGCGGGGAGGACACCACGTGTGCAGCCGGCCTGGGGTTTGAGCTCAGTGCTCTTTGGAAGGCGTGCGTTCAGTCGCAGAACCGTGTCTCGCTTGCCTGAGCAGAGGGAAGAGGACACACGGAGGATCTCCCCCCAGACGCTGGCCCCAAAGTGCAGAAACTCAGGGGCACTTTGCAGCCTGAGTTTACAGCTTCTGGCCGGGGCTGGTCGGAAAAAAAGGGGAGCCAGCTGTAGGCCTGGAGCCTTCCCAACCCTGCTCTCGGGCCTGCGGATCTGCCCTTGCCTCCCCGCCCTGCCTACCAGCCACCATGCTGTCGCGATGCCACGGCACGAGCCACAGCGTGAGCAGGAGGAATGTGCTGGAAGGAGAGGACTTGCTTGGCCAGCTCAGGCCTCCGGCTATTTATGGGTTTGGGGTTTGTTCAGAACCATGGCCATGGGGCATGGGAGGGAGGGGGGTGAGCCCAGAAGGGGACTGGGTGTTGTGGACGGGGACTCCTGGGGGAGAAGCCAGGGCATCCGTAGGTGACAGCGGGCCGCGGAGTGGGGACTTGCTGAGATGCCAGTGAACCCCTGGGCTGAGGCGGGCAGCAGGAACCAGCCATGCTCAGCCATCCTCTGTCCCCCAAGGGTGGCCAGTGCTGTGGGCACCCAAATACCTGCTGGGATTCACCCAGATCCAAGACCTCAGTCTTCCCCCTGCCCCCAGACTCAGGTCTGCGTCGCCTTCGAGGCCCCCCACAAGGACAAGCCCATATCCTGAGTGCCTGCTCTGAGCCACGCACGTGCAGGTGGCTTATATTCATTGCCCTCATCAGTCCCCATGATAGAGACAGACACAGTAGGTGGCATAAGGCCCATTTCACAGATGTGGACACCGAGGCTCAAAGAAGCAGCTGATTCTTGAATCCAGACCTGGGACCGCACCGCCCAGTCCATCAGCCCACTCGGTCTCAAGGCCTTCTAGGGGCTGGGCATGCATCCAGGGAAGAGGGCAAAGCAGGCACACGGAGCTGGCCTTCCAGTGGGGCAGAGCATGAGCAAGTCCACGGTATTTAGACCACTAGGAGGAAGTGACGAGTGTGGCCAAGCGAAGTGAGGCAGGGGCAGGGGAGAGACGGGCATAGGGGGTCTGCTGCAGCTAGGGAGTCAGGGACGTCCTCCCAAGTGACAAGAAGGCCTTCCGGGTGGGGGGAAGAACAGGAACACACGGGCCAGGAGGGCTGGAGGCAGATGGAGGCCAGTTCAGCCGGGATGGGGTTCAGACCCTGGAGAACCTCAAGCAGGGTCTGCTCTACTTTGTGCAAAGAAGCCCTGTAGCCTAGGGTCTCAGGGGCGCTAGGTCCCCCTCCCCGCCTGGCCCCCTGACGAGACACCAGCAGCCACCCTAACCACCCACACTTCTTTTTGGTGGCAGGTTGCATATTCATCGAAGAGAACTTTTCTTTGAAGTGTCCCAAACATAAGGTAGGTAACCACAAGCCTTCCCTGGAGGGGAGCCCCTCCCCTCGCCCCACCCCCTGCCCTGCGGACCCTCAGCGGGGCCCAGCCCCCACCTGTCCGCCTCCAAAACCTTACTATTCGCGGTGTATCCGAAGCCTTTGGGGCAGGTTGGCACACGCTGGTCAGAAAGACCGCCTTATAACGAGACAGGTCCTGAAGGAGGGAGCCATCCCAGGTGGGCGACAGGAAGGGCAGGCAGGGGCACAGGACGATGGGCGCGGAGGGAGGTGACGGTGGCAGAGTGGGGGTAGAGAAAAGTTAAGGCCTAAGGTGAGGCCTGGTGCCTCCGGGGGCGGTGCGGGCAAGGGCGGAGCCTCTCGGGGGGCGGGGCCACGCCGGGAGGGGCGGGGCCGGGATTTATTAGCCCCCAGCACGTGCCCACCACCCGCAATGACGGGCGCTCGGGCGTCTCTTCTCCTGCAGAGGCTGCCGTTGTAATCCACCCCAGCGGCCGGAGAAGCCACCGAAGCCCGCCTGCCCGCCCGCCGCCGAAGGAGAGGAGCCGCCTGCGCAGCCCCCGGGCCTTTGAGCTGCTCCCCGCGCGGGTCCAGAGCCGATCCTTGATCCGGACTCCGGATCTTGGATCTGGCCGCCTAGGGCTGAAACTTGCGATCCCGGGTTGGGAAGAAAACACGTTCCGGAGCCGCCTGCTCCCGGAACAGGAGGACACAGGACGTTCCCGCCTACACCCCCCAGGGCCAGGCTTGGAGAGGGGGAGCCCGCGGAGCGGCCAGACTCCCTGGGGCACCCAGGCTCCGGCGGGGATTGGAGACGCCTTTAGCCTGGGGACACGCTTCTCCCCCTGGTAGTTCCAAGAGGACGTGGCACACATTCGACGTGGGTGCTGCCGCCACCGCAGCCGGCGTGGCTTGCAGCTGGGGGCCCTGGGGGTGGGGGGTGGGGTCCAAAGGGCCCTGGAAGTGGCCAGGGCGGCTCCAGGCTCCGAGGCGGGGGGCTGGGGGGGGAGAGGGAGCCGAAGCCTTGCTGGGGAGGACTAGGCCGGCGGGGTAGGAGGCCGGAGGCTTTGGAAGGAACCTTTCGAATCGTGTCCTAGTGCCCTTCCCACCCACCCAGCCTCGGCCGACACTTTCGAGCGGTTTGGGCAGAGCCGGGGGAGTCCGGGACCCATGCTCAGGGGATGCGGGCTCCCCGGGTGTGGGCGGGACTGGCCCCCGCCCTTTGGCCTCTGTCGTCCCCTTTCCAGTCCTCCGCCCCACCCCTGGAGCGCCACCTGGGAAGGCAAAGGAAGGGAGTGGCGACCAGAGCGCACCTCCGGTGGATGCGTGACCGTCCCTCTGCACGACCACCCAGTCTCCAGGGACAGCAGCGCCCACCCGGCACGGGAGCAGAGACAGCGCTAGATTCGTGTACAAACCTGTGTACCCCTCTATATATATGTTACATAGAATGTATATATGTTGGGAACATGCTCGCTTCTCCCGTGTGTCGCCGCCGCCGTGCGTCGTGCGTCCCTCAGCACGGGGCCCTTTCCGGGAAGGGGGCTACGGCGATGCCCGCCCTCCCCGCGCAGCCACCACCGGCCCAAGCCAGTCCCCGCCAGTCCGTCCGCCTGTCCGTCTGTGTCCTCAGCTCTGTCCACGCTTCGATAGGCCTGACGCAGCCCCCAGACTGGGGCCGCCCTAGCAACTTCCTGTACATATGACTGTAAAATGGTAAACGTGTGTATTATATCTGGCCTCGTTATATAGTGTATATATATGTATACATATACATATATATAATATATATGAAGACTGTAAATGTTAAGACGACTAGTGTTCTTATTAGTATATTGCTTCACACTGAAGATTGTGTGTATCGAGCTGTTTCTAAAAGATGTTTATTTTCCTTAAGAGTAAAAAACAGTCATTGCATTCAGAAAAAAAAAAAGTCAATAAAGATACAACGATTGTTTTGGAAGTTTGCAGCCCGTGGATTCTAACCAGATTCCGCTGGGAGAGGGGGCCAGGCCTGGGGGGGCGGGGGGAATGGAGAGGAAGGCTCGGCGGGACACCAAGGGACAGTCAAGGGTTCTAGTCGGTACCGTAAGGGCAGGAACAGGAGACAAGCCCCCTGCTGCGTAGACAACCCCCCCAGCCACCCCACACCCCATGCGGCCTCAGGGTCTCAGGTTATGATGGGGGCTGGAGACCTCCCCAAGCTTGGGAGAGGGAGAACCCGCGAAGGGGTGGGGGAGGGGAGACGAAAGGCCCAAACAGCGATACCAGGCTGTAGCTCCTATCACAACAGATCCTTAAGGACACGGAGTCACCCTCTCATGTCACCCTGGGAACTGATAGGGGTAGAAGCAGAGAGGTGGGAAGGGACAGCTGAGACCACAACAGCCCTTAAGGATTAAGGGTTGATAACAGCCCAACCGTGTGGCACGGAAATTGGTGGAATCCAGGTCACCTGGAGGTCACAGCAACAGGCCTCCCACAGCGACAGGCCTCCCACATCGAAGGGGACATTTGGGTCTCTTAGGACCGATGGGAGCGGGAAACCTTTGGGTGCTGGGGTGGGAGGAGAGGGGGAGGCTCAAAGGACCCCCTCCAGTCGGCTGGTCTATCAGCTAAAGTACACACCCTCCTCCCCAAAGGAACAACACCCAGATTATAAATAATTTCATCTTTTATTCTCTGTACAAAACTTCTCAACCTATGAAAATAAAGTTTGCAAAAGGCAAAGTAACACTTGAGCCTCAGAGGCCAGGAGGCTGGTGCGCCCTCATCTACAGTATGTACAAGTCTCTCCAGAAGGGAGAGAGGCGCCTCGGAGTAGGACCCCCTTGCTGGCTGGGAAAGCCAAGAAGGCCCCCCTCAGCTCAGTGAAATGTACCCCTCTGTGAGACGGGAGAGGGCAAAGCCACTGGGTACCTGCAGAGCAAGGTCCCGTCGGCCGGCCCGGCCCCTGCAATCCCCCGACGGGCCACCAGAGGTCAGCACATGCTGGCCGCCGCTCGTCGGGTTGGGGCGCAGTGGGGGGCGGGGCGGCTAGGGTCGCGCCCCCTCCGGCCTCCCAGGTCGAGGCAGCAAAAGCCCCTGAGTGCCTCCCATCCCCCCAGGAGACAGAGCAGTACGTGGGCGGACCGTGGACACTTCGGGGCCCCAGCGCTGCCTTCGGCCGTCGAGGCTCCGGCCCTGCACACAGGCCCCGCGGGGGCCGCCGACGGGGACCTAGCTGGAGGTGACGGTGGTCCCGCCGCCCAGGCGCATGAGCATCTGCTGGCAGTCGTGCAGCAGGCGGCGGTCGCCGAGCTTCTCGAGCGTGCGCGCCGCCTCGGCCAGCATGCCCACGCGCTGCCCCGGCGCCGACAGGAAGCCGGGCGGCAAGTAGCAGGAGGCCAGCAGCAGGGCCTCGGCGTGCTCCCGCCGCGTGGGCCGCGGCTCCAGCTCCGCCGCCGCGCCTGCGCACACCGCAGGGGCGTCAGGGGCGTCAGGGGCGGGGCTCCGGGCCTGGCCCCGCCCCTCTCGGGCGCACCCGGGGAGCCTCAGACCCCTCCCCTCGGCACAGTCTCCTTTCCCTGCAGGGGACAGTGGCCCCCGGCGGGTTTCTCAGGTGGGATATCGCCCTCTGGCAACCGCCACGAAGTCCCTCGGTCTCTGCCCCTCCCACAGCGGCGCTCGGCACCCATCACCCCCGTCTGGGCCTTCCCGCCCCGGCGGGGCCCGAGCCCGCCCCGACCACGGCAGCGCCCCGCTCACCTTTGCCACAGGGGCCTGCCCTCCTCCGCAGACTGCGGTCCAGGAGCTGGTGTGTCCGCGTGGGGCTGGCCCCCGCCATCAGCCGGGCCGTGGCCTCGTGCAGGAACACCTGGGCAGGAGGGGGCCCGCAGAGTCGGGGTTCGGGCCGGGCCCCCACTCTCCCCGCACCTGCTGGGGAAGGGCCCCGCGGGCACTCACCCTCCGCATGGCGGGCCGGAAGCTCTGCGCCAGCCGCCTCAGGCCGCTCAGGTCCCGCTGGAAGCCGCGCAGTTCGAGGGCGGAGGCCTGGGCCCCAGCGCCGGGGCCCAGCGACGCCTGGGGGGCTGCAGGCAGCTGCTGCCGCCGCCACAGGCTAGTTCGCGCCACCAGGAGCAAGTCACACAGGAGCAGCTGCATGGCCTGGGGGGAGGGGGGGAGGGCAGGGCAGGGCAGGGGTCACGGGGGGCTCCGGCCGCGGGAGGGGACGGCTGGGGGCCCGCGGTGCCAGGGGCCGGCTCCGGGCTGCACTGCGGAGGCACTGCACCCGCGTCACTCACGTGCAATGCAACAGCAATGCACCGCGGGGCCGCCCGCCTCTCCAGGCCCCCACGCCTGCCGCCTGCCGCGGGCGCGGCCTCCCAGGAGGGCTCCGCCAGCCCCCTCACCCCGCCTCGCCTCCTGGGGCTGGGGAGACTGGGGCCTTAGCGAGTGCGCCCCCCATCCGGTACTGCGGCGCAGGGGAGAAGGTCCAGGGACGGAAAGGGTGGTGACACCCCCCCAAGACCGGCCAGGCCCCCGGCAGCACCCCTCACCTTGTCAATGGAGCTGCCAGCTGGGGTGGTGGCCAGGCTGTCCTGCAGGTACCCACTGGCCTTCTCACAGATGGCCAGGCTGGCCGGGCCAGACTCTGCCTTCCCGCGGCCCAGCACGGCCCGGGCAGCCTTGAAGGAATGCAGGGCCGCCCTGGGCAGGGGTCTCCTGTTGGGGCCAGGGCAGAGGACTGATGGTCAGACCGGGCGCAGACCCACACTGAGCTCCCCGCTGCCCTGCTTCTGGCTTCCCGCGACCCCAACCGCACAGAACCAAGGCCCGGGGGGAGCAGCACCGCGCTGGGGGGCCCGGAGAACCTGGCGGATACTCACTCCGACTCCTGCAGGGCACGGGGCAAGTGCTCCACCAGCGGGTACAGCCGCTCAGCCGCCTCCTCATCACGCCGCAGCCAGTGGGTCACCACGGCCGTCAGGGAGGCCCACCACTTGGCCACGGGGTCTGTGCCTGCAGGGAGCACGGGGCGGGGAGGGGGGCTCCCTGAAGCTCAGCCACACTGCAGCTGAGGCGGAGCCGGGGGTCCCAGGGCGCGGGGCTGGGGGCTCACCGGCGGCGGTGGCCATGCTGGAGCTGATGGAGAAGCTGCAGGCAGGAGCCCCGGCGGCATCGGAACAGCTGTTGAGCAGCTGCAGGTACCCCAGGGCGTCCAAGAACTCCCTGTGGCCGAAAAGAGACCTCGCTGTCAGGACAGGCCCCGGCCCTCCTCCCGGCGCACCAGAGCCCAGCCTGACCTCCCAGCTCGCTTCCTGGCGAGCTGCTAGGGAGACAGACCCAGGGAGGAACTGAGATGCGCCCGAGGCCACACGGCAGGTGGACAGGAGCCCGGCTCTGGCCACCCACCCATGGCCCTGGACACAGCCACTCCCAGACTTACTGTGGAGGGTGCTTGCCTGGGGGGGGCGGCGCAGGGCCACTCACCTGTCCCCATCAGCCGATCCAGGGCTGGGACTGGGCTGAGCCACACAATTCAGTGCTCGCTCCAAGAGATGTTCGCGGAATAGCTGAGTCACCTGGGCCAAGGGGTCCACTGTGGGGAGGAGCGGGTGAGCGGGGTGGCAGGAAGGGCCCCACGCCTCCTCCCCACATTCACCTCTCCACACCAACGGCTCTCTCCTGGGCACGCGGGTGGGATAGATAAATACCCGAGGCTGCCCTTGGATAGGATAACCTACCCCGGACAGTGTAATCTGCTTACTAACACGCGTCTACCAGCTCTGTCTCTTCCATCTGATCTCCTTAGTCAACACTGGTCTCGCCTGGGATCACCTCCCAAATCAACCACCTGCCCCCAAATTCCTCTTTGTTTCTGAAGAGCCCCAACCGAGACAGACCCAGCTTCCTGCTCCTGCAGCCTCAGCAACAACAGACAGACTGGGGTGGGCAGGGACAAGCAGAGAGGCAGGGACAAGCAGAGAGGCAGGGACATGCGGAGAGGCAGGGACATGCGGAGAGGCAGGGACAAGCAGAGATGCAGGGACAAGCAGAGATGCAGGGACATGCGGAGATGCAGGGACAAGCGGAAATGCAGGGACAAGCAGAGATGCAGGGACAAGCGGAGATGCGGGATAGGAAGGGGAATGGGCCACAAAGGATGTCGGGAAGCAGGGGATGGGCACGGCGCTGAGAGAGCACCTGGGTTGCCGGCCAAACTGTACAGGCTTTCCCTCGGGGCGCTGCTCACGGCCCAGTCCCCATCCACGAAGAAACGGTGGCCCACCGGGTGGCAGAGCCAGTGCATGGCAAGAGGCACCGAGCCGCTGTGTGCCAGGCAGGCCTGGCGGGCGCTACTCAGGAAGAAGCGCTGTGGGGGAGGGGAGCGGGGCTGTCACACTGGACCCAGACAGGGGCTCAAACCCAACCCTAGGTCTGAGACGGGCCTGGAGTCCCCCCGCCCCCCGTAACCAGCTGCCTCCTCCTGTGAGCCCCATGCCCAGGGAGCCACCGGAAAGAGCTGCAGAGACAAGCCCCCCAGCCCTGTCCCCATCGGCCCAGCACCCACTCACTGTCAGAAAATGCAAGGCCCGCGGGAGACTGGTCTTGACCCTCAGCGCGGCGGCCACATAGATCTCGGCCAGCGTGGCCACGGACACGGCGTCCCCCGCACATTCCGCCAGGTTCAGGGCGCTCAGTGCCAGATTGGCAGCGGCAAGGTGCCCTCCCGTGTACTTCCCTGGAAAACGGGCAGGACGTGAGGCAGGGGGGCGGCAGGAGCCCCTCGGGCCCGGCCCCTCGCCCCACATACCCATGGCGTGCAGCTGGTGCAGCTTGTGGTAGACGAACGCGGCATCCCGGGCGCTGGTGCGGGCGTCCGCCCGCAGGGCGCAGTCCCTCTGCAGGCCCCCTGCCCGGCCTGCCAGCCAGCGGCCCACCCAGAGACGCTGCAGCAGGTGGCGGATGAGGTTCCAGAGCAGGCTGCAGGCCAGGTCCAGGTGGGAGGTGGGCAGCGGGCGGCCCAGGGCCCGCAGGGCCAGCCACAGCTGCTGGGCAGCTTGGGCAAAGTCCCCCTGCGGATGAGGGTTTTCCAGGTGAGAAGAGGTGGATCAGAGCATGTGAGCGCACGATACCCCTCCTGCTCTGAAGGTCCTTCCACCTTGGGCCCCCCACCATGACGCTGGTGTCCCCTTCCCGCCCCTCTGCCCACCCCCGGCAGTGCGAGTCTGAGGGGACGACAGGGCAGGGCAGGGCCCCCCAGCACCTTCCCAGGTGCCGCCCAGGTCCTGGCCCTGCCCCATCCCCCGAGCCCACCCCCGGGATCCGGCCCCTTACCCGGGCCAGGTCCAGGTCAGCCTGCTTGCGATGTCTCCAGAAGTGCACGGCGGGGCCTGAGTGGGGCCGCGTGACTGGCTCTCCGTAGACAAAAAGAAGCGCCAAGCAGGCCAGCACCAGCAGCCCATTGGGCAGCCACACCAGTGGGGTCAGCAGCCACGGGGCCCAGCCAGGGCCGTCTGGGGGCAGACAGAGGGGCTGGGACCACAGCACCCCGGAAATCCAGAGTCCCAGCTACACGCCCCGAGCTCCCCACCCCCGCCCCTCCGTCCCAAGGATACCCACGCTGGGGCCTGTCCTACCTCTGCCCTCGGTGCCCAGCACGCTGCGGCCAGGACGGTGGTAGGTGCTGCCGGCATCCGAGGGGCTGGGGAGGGCCCGGCTGCCCAGCAGGGCGGCCAACGGGTTGCAGGAGAGGCAGAGGAAGACGAGCGTGCACAGGACCAGGCGGGAGCGGTCCAGCATGCCCCGGCTGCGGGGGGACAGCAGCTGCTCGGGCTTCACCTGGCAGAGGTGGGCAGGTCGGCGAGGGCAGAGCGGGAGTGGCCCCGGGAGGATGCGACAGGGAAGGAGGGATCAGCCCTCCACGCCGCCTTACTGTGGGACCCCACGTGGCTACAGGCCTCCGTTTCTCTATCAAATGGGAGGTGGGCTATGTTAGGGGCCTCTTCCTGACCGAGTCCTGGGGCTCAGATATCGAAGGGAGATGGACCGGGGGTGGGGGCTGGGGAACAGGGCCGGGCCCAACCTGGCTGTCCTCAAAGACCGGGCTGTCGGGCTCCGAGTCACTGCCGCTGCCACCACTAGCCCTGCCTCCAAGGGACAAGGGGCTGCTCTGGGACGGCGAACCGGCGTCCGACGGGGGCGGGCTCAGCGTGTCCACCAGCTCGGGCTTCGTGCCCTCCATGGGCACGTCTGTGTTCCCTCTGCTGCTGCAGGCTGAGACCAGGTCCTTCAGAGACTCTGGAGGCCGGAAAGGAGCAGGGCCGGGGGTGAAGGCTAGATACCCCACCCACAATCAGCTTAGGGCCCCCTGGAGAGGGGCGCACGGGAGTTGGTCTAGCTCTTGAGGGCCAAGTTGGGACCAGAGGAGGGGCTAAGGGCCCTTGTAGGGTTAGGGCTTAAAGGGCAGGTGCGGGAGCTGGGGGGTGGGGCAGTGCAGGGCCAGGGGCGGGGGCGGGGGGAGCACCAGGACTCACTGCTTTTGTGGGCAGCAGTGCGGAGACTCAGGTTCTCCTGCTTGAGCTTCTGGTTGCTCTGTTGTAGGAAGCGGATGTAATCGATGGCCTTTCGCAAGACGGCAGACTTATTCAGCTGCAGGGGGTGGGAGGGAGATGGCACAAGGGGCTGGTCAGGCCTGGCCAGTGGGCACCTAAGCAAAGGGCGGGGGCTGGGGGGCGCTACTTCACAGCACGGCTGCCTCAGGACCGTTGCACTTGCTGTTCTCTCTACGTGGAACGTTCTTCCCCTGGTAGAAGCTATCTCCCAGGCTGGGCACGAGGATTCATACCCCAAAGGCATCCAACAGCGTCCAGCTACCTCCCTCCCCTCCTTCAGGTCTTTGCTGCTGTCATGTCACCTTGGTGAGGTGCTTCGGACGTGTAGCCTCTTCGTCCCTCTCCCTGTGTTGTCTTCCTCCATGGCACTTATCCCCAGCTGGCGACTCTAACACTTCCTTCTTTATCCTGTGTATGGTCATCCCCTGTCCCCCACTAGAACGTTCAGTCTCCAGACAGCAGGATGTTTGTCTGTCTGTTCCCTGTAGAGTCCCCAGGGCCCAGGCTCAGTCCCAAGCCTCCTGGGTCTTCCGGTCCCCTGCTTCCCCGGGGTCACCCCCAGAGTGTGCCTCTGAACGCCATTGCCCGCACCTTCGCCTCAGCGCCCACCACCAGGTCCTTGAGCTCGACGATTTTGTCGTTGATGGAGGAACGGTAGCGTTTTTCAATGGCGTTGTGGGCCGTGCGCTTCTCCCCGCGGCTCTGCGCCGAGCCCAGGGCCTTGCCACCAGCTGCCAGCCGGTTGATGGGCAGCTTCTCGGCGTCCACGACCAGCGGCACCGTCGCCAGGATGGTTCCTCCACTCACCAGGGTCTGAGGGGCCAGGCGCAGGTTACCGGCCGGGCTTGCCCGCGCGCAGAGCCCCGGCCTTCGGCCCCACGCCACCCACCTGCAAGGGCGCCGTCTGTATGGCTGCGCCAGGGGCCAGCGAGCCGATACCCGCCGCCTTCACGGTGGTTGCCATGTCTGTTTTCATGGCTGTCAGGAGCAGAGAGTCTGCCTTGATGAAGTGGGGCTGCAGCAGGACCTGGGGGTGGGGGAGGGCGGTCTCAGCCAAGAGCGGGGAGTCTGGACCGCGGCCTGCCACCTCCCCGACGCCTGGCCAGACCTCCTCACCGGGACCTGCTGGATCTGCGAGGTCACCGTGGTTGTTCCGGGCGCTGCTGTGGGGTTGGCTGTGGCCGTCAACAGCTGCTGGGGGGCTGTGCTCTGGACCTGGGTGTGCAAGGAGACGGGCGGGACCCCTGGCAGGGAAGCCAGTGGCAGGCCAGGCAGCGGCTGCGGGGTGCTCCCTGGAGGGGTCCCTGCAGAGATAAAGGCTGGGGCTGCAGGTACAGGCCACCCTCACCCACTTTCAACCCACCCCTCGGGGCCCTATCACCCTATGACCTGGGATGAGTCATCAGCCCTCACGGCTTTGGGTTCCAGGGTGGCCAACCCCTGCCGGGAGTTCTGATGCAGATGTGCTAGCTTTCCAGCCACACATTCGTCCCTGGAAGGGCGGCCCTGATGTCGCCACCGGGGCAGAGTGGGAGACAGGGCTTCACCCGGCACCAATACCCAAGTCCTGTTAAGAACAGGGGCGCCGGGGCAGTGCAGCAGAGGCCCCCCATGTCTAAAGCCTGCAAACTCCTCCACTGAGGCCACGGTAGACCCTCCTCTCTGTGCTCCTGTTGTCCCCTCGCCCCACACCCCCCTTACCTGTGGAGAAGCCTCCCGTGGGGCTGGGGTAGCCCAACACAGGGGCAGAGCTCAACTGTGGCGGGGCCGGGGCCAGGAAGCTCTGGGGCAGGAGGGACCCCGGCAGGGGCTGCGGGGTCGGGGCCCGCAGGATGGTCAGCGGCAGGGGTTCCTCCTTGATACCAGGCCCGGGGGAGAAGGCTGGCCCAGGGGGGTACATCTTCAGGGAGGTGGGCGCAGGCTGGGGAGGGGACAAGGGTGGAGGTGTCGCCTTGGGTCCCCCCAGGAAGCCTTCGAGTGGGGAGCTCATTGTGGCATGAGGTGGGGACAAGCTGCCTGGGGAGCTGGCATCAGGACTCGCGGGGTCTGTGCCCCCTGCCCCGCCGCTGCCGCCGCCGCCGCCGGCATAGGGTGGGTCAAACAGGCCCGGGAAGTCGCTCTCTTGGTTGTTGATGAGCTGCAGCATGTCTGGGGAACAGAGAAGAGGCTGGGTCAGTGACCGGAGGGCGGGGGCTGGCCCCTGTACAGGGCATCACATACTTCATGCCTCGGGTCCACACAGCTGTATGTGTGGGGCAAGATGCAGAAACAAAGCGACCCGCATGAGCCCGGGCTCCCAGACACACAGCCGTTTCTTGGGCACCTGTGACATCTGGAGCAATGCCTGGTGCTTCTCACGTACCCAGCAGCCCGTACAACGGCTGGGCAAGGTCAGTGGCCCACACCTATGCTCAGGCAGAACTGGGGTCTGGGCCCCAAACGGCTGACTTCAGAGCCGCCAACCCCGACCCACTCCTCCGCGGCAGAGACCGAGGCTTGGGGCTGACCCAGCTGCCGGCCATGTGCGTGCCAACCAGTGTGTCCCTGCGTGTTCTGGGCACTAGCCCAGACCATGCCTGCAGCCAAGCAGCCTCGGGACCAGGCCATTCAGGGCTTCAGTTTCCCCTCTATAAAGGCAGTGCTGGCTGTCCTGGCTCCCTCCTCCTCGTACAGACTGGGACACACTCCCTGCCACCGCTCCAGCCTCTCCCCCAGCTGGCGGGTCACCAGCTGCCTGGCTGTTGCCCTGGGGCCCTCTAACCCATAGGGACAGTCACCCACTGGGTTAAAGTGCTCTGCAAGATCCCCAGCCTGAGCTCCTGGGCCTGCCCACCTGCCCACTGGACGTGTGGCCTGGGCCAACAGCCTCCTCTCACCGGGCCTCAGTTTCCTCATCTGCACAACAAAAAAGGATGAAGCCCTACGTGGCAGGGCTGCTCCGAGGCTTGGCGGGGCAGGAAGCTGGCGCCCAGCGGGCCTCACCGTTACCTGCCTCCTGCCAGGTGCCCGGGCAGGGCAGTTCCTGCAGGAGGGGACCTCCCTCTGGCCTCCAACAGCCCGAGATGGGGGTGCCAGACTCCGGCCCCCTGGGCCCTCCCCATGGGAAACACCTCGTGGGCAATCCGGGCCGGTGCAGGCCCTAAAGGCTTACAGTACTTTCCCTGGCAGGGCCCCCCATCCCTCATCCCCGCCCTCATGAGCCCCTCTGACAGATGGGGAAACTGAGGCCCTGAAAGAAAACCTGAGTGAATCCAGGACTGGGGTCCCGGATTTGGCTCCAGGGAGGGGGGACAACTGGCCTCCTCCCCGCTTCTTCCCTTGCTGCCCCAGAGGGGGGGCGGAGGACGCGGGAAAGCCACCCTCTCACTCCAAACGCCGGGGTAGGGGTAACTACTGCGGGGGGGGGTGTGGCCCACCAACTCCAGTGGGCGCCGGGAGCCGGCACGCCGCCCCCTCGGGAACCCGCTCTTCCCGCTGGGGGGCTGGGAGTTCCACGGCCACTGCACACACACGCCCCCCTCTGAGGAAACCGGGGATGGTGACCCCGCAGCGGAGTGGAGGCTCCGTGATAAAGGGGTGGGGGGGATCCTCCAAAAAATACCTTCGAACGTGCAATCCATGGCTCCGCGGCCCGCGCCCGCCGCCCCTTCGGGGCGTCCCGGCCGGGGGCCTGCCGGTCTCCGCGCGGCGCAGACTTCACCTGTCAGGCCTCGGACGCGCTATAAAGCCCGCGGAGCGCCCCGCCCCCCGGCCCCGCCCCGCCCCTCCGGCCCCGCCCCCGCCCCGCCCCCCGGGGCCGCGGGCCGGGCATGGGGTGAGCGCGCGCGGCCAATCAGCGGCCGCGCCGCTGCCTCACTAGGGCCCCGCCTCTGCCCCCGCCCCACCCCCGACGGCGGCTCGGGCTCGGGTTTCACCCCGCGGCGCTGAATGGGGCCGGGGTTACTCGCGGGCGCGGGCCCTTAACCCACTCGGCGCCGACATCCGCCGGGGTTACTGGCGGTCACCGGCCCCCCTACGCCCCTAGCTCCAACCACCTCCGTCAGCACCTCGGAGAAGTGCGGCGGAGTGGTCGCGGGGCCGGGATGACCCCGGCAGGGATGACCCAACACTCTTTCCAATCGCTGGCACTCTGTGCGGGACCCCACCTTTAGGCCTCAGTTTACTTCTCTAGACAATGGGATAATCACATCTCCCTGGCCTTGAGAAAGGGAAAAGTGAAGGAGAAAATGGGTGCGGCGCTCAGTACCACGAAGCGCTGAATTAAGGCCAAGGGCTGCCTGGCAGTGGGGGCGGGGACCTCCCCTTCCTGGGGCAGCCCCAGCATGGGGCCACCCCCCACCACATGGATGCCTAATAATAGGTCACTGCCGGGAAACTGAGGCCCAGAGTGAGGAAGGAAGACCCTTACTCCAAAGTACACATACACATAATACTTGAACCTGATTTCTCTGTCTCTGCACAGACGTCCTTTTGCAGAAAGACCTGGGTCTGGGATGCAGGGAAGGGGGTCAGCAAAGTCTGCCCTGGCTCCCAGGTCAAGTCTGACTCACTTGTTCACTGTAGGGTCCGGGGAGGCCAAGAGACAACCCAATCCCTGGGACACAAGGTGAGGAAGGCAGGGGTGTGACAGGGTGACAGGCTCTGGGGTCTTTTGAGGAGGTACCTAGGACTGCCTCCCCTTCTGAGGAAGGTCAAATTTCAACACACATACAGATGAACAAAGCATGGCCAGCTGCCCAGGTTGTCAGCTTGAGCTTTTGTGGCCAAACAGACCACCAGCAAGTCCTACCCCAGCCTTCAACCTGCCCCTCCTCTGGCTCCCAGTCTCCTGTGACCTGGGTGGGGGGCTGAATCCTGGGCAGGCAGGCATGGCAACTGAGCAGCATGGGCCAGGAGGGACTCCAGCCCCAATCTCTCTCCCTCTCCACCAGCCTAAACAAGGAAACACAGCCTCATCTCCCTCACACACATCCAGTTCCCAATCTTTCTAGAACTTTCCACGGCTTTGTAGGCGATGCCAAGGATAAAGAACTTCTCCTCTGGCACCTCCATCTCCCTCTCTCCTCAACCTGTGGGTGCTCACACTCTCCCTCATCCCCCCAAAAACAAAACAATGCATTGCTGTTGGAAAGGCTCTGACCTCACCCGAGTAACTGAAGACAGGTTAGACACCCAGGCCTGAATTCCAGGCCCGAGTTTCAAAAGCAGACCCTGGTGGCTCTGTTCTTCCTTACCGTGTTCCCCAGTTGTGGAGCCCTGAATGTGGCAGGACAGACAAGCAGGGACTGGCCTGAGACTTCTCAGACCAGGGCCAGAGGCAGCCCTGAGGATGTCAAGCCCGCCCCCCACCCCCTTCCTGTCTCATCCTTGTCTTCCCTTCACCACATTTTCTCGCCTTGGTTTTCCATTCATCACATCTTTGGGCTCTGCCCCCATTCCATCCTGAGGAGGGAGGAGGGAGAATGGTCACTCAACGTCCCCCTGAGGGTAGCAGGAGTCTGGAAAGGCTTCTGAGAGGGGGGCTGGCCAAGCGGCAGAGGACACAGTCTAAGCTAACATGCAGCGGGAAAGAGGGTCTGGGTGCCAATGAGGCACCTGGTGGCATAGGAGGGGCCAGCCTTTCCGTAACCCCCCATCTCACTCTCTTCTGGAGCTGAATCTTCTTGCAGAAGCTGGGTGTCAGAGCTAAGACTGGGGTTAGAAATTCGAGATCAAAACCCACAGTGCACCTTTTCCCCCATACAGCCCAGGGGCCGACCTTCCCTCTGCGCCTCCCTTGCCGTGTAATCCCAGGCAGATCACTCCCCTTCTCTGAGCCTCCACCCCTGGTCTCCAGAGGTAACAGCAGTGGGGTTCTAGAAGGGCAAGTGTGTTTACTACAGCATTATTTAGGACGGCCAAATTATGGAAGCAGCCTAGGTTGTCCATCAACGATGAACAGATGAAAATGGGGTGTACACACACACACACACACACACACACGCAATGGAATATTACTAAGCCATCAAAAAGAGTGACGTCTTACCATTTGTAACAACACGGGTGGATCTAGACAGTATAATGCTAAGTGAAATAAGTCAGAGAAAGGCAAATGCCATATGATCTCACTCATATGTGGAATTAAAAACAAACAAACAAACAAAGAAAAAAGAGACAAACCAAAAAAACAGACTCTTAACTCTAGAGAATCAACAGATGGTGACCAGAGGGGAGGCGGGTGGGGGATGGGTGAAGTAGGTGACAGGGATTAAGAGCCGAGGGCTGTTATGAGCATGATGAGCACTGAGTAATGCAGAGAATTTTTTTTTAAGACTTTATTTATTTATTTTGACACAGAGAGAGAGACGAGAGGGAACACAAGCAGGGGGAGTGGGAGAGGGAAAAGCAGGCGTCCCGCTGAGCAGAGAGCCCGATGCGGGGCTTGATCCCAGGACCTCGGGATCATGACCTGAGCCGAAGGCAGACACTTAACGCCTGAGCCACCCAGGCGCCCCTGTAATGTAGAGAATTGCTGAATCACTATGTTATACCCCCGAAACTCATATAACACTGCATGTGAACTAAAAAAACCTGAAAATAAAAAAATAATAAAAGAGCAAGTATATGGGGGCACCTGGGTGGCTCAGTAGCTTAAGCATCCAATTCTTGATTTCGGCTCCGGTCATGACCTCAGGGTCGTGAGATCTAGCCCAGCATCAGGCTCTGCGCTGGATGTGGAGCGTGCTTAAGATACTCTCTCTCCCTCTGCCCTCTGCCCCTGCCCCCGCCCCCCTGCTCGCATGCATGCTCTCAAAAAAAAAAAAAAGCAAGTGTATGAAGCACCCAGCATTCAGCAAGATTGCTATAAAGGTTAGTCTCTCTGTAGCAAATGGAATGGTCTAGAACTATTAAGTCAGGTAGTGAGTTGGGCTCCTGGGTGGCTCAGTTGGTTAAGCAACTGCCTTCTGCTCAGGTCATGATCCTGGAGTCCCAGGATCGAGTCCCACATTGGGCTCCTTGCTCAGCGGGGGGTCTGCTTCTCCCTTTGAGCCTCCCCGCTCTCATGCTCTCTCTCTCTCTCATAAATAAATAAAATCTTTAAAAAAAGAAGGTCAGGTAGTGAGTTGCCCAATACTTGCAATGATCAAGCTGGAACTGGGGATTGCTTTATGGAGAGTAAATCCGGCTGGGACTGGGGTGGGGCAAGAGAGGTACCCACTCCCAGCCCCGGGAGCCAGGACAATGGGCCCCAAAAGACTGGCCATGTCTCCCAACTCATGGATCATTCTCCAGAGAGCTGAGCGCTGGGCTTCCAGCATAGAGAGAGACTCAGAAGGCCCATAGGGGCTCCTGCCTGCCCTCCTTGAATACGGGGAATAGGAGGCATAGACTCTGGGCCTCACTGGGCCCACCTCACACCCCCTCCAATCTTTCATCTTCCCCACCTCCTCCCCAAGCCTGGATTCCTCCTTTTTCCTCTCCTTTCCATCCCTGCCCTGATCCTATCAGAGCCCAACAGGAAACCTGAGCACCCCCCTCCCTCCCTGGCTCTACCTTCAAACCTCCTTTGGAAGGCAGATGTGGGGCAGCCTTTTATTCTCTGGCCTGTTTATTCTGTGAGGCCATGATGGAAATCTTGGGAGGACCCAATGCCACGAACTGGCAGGAGCCCCGCTCTGATCATCACAGGAGCCTCTAGCCCATCCAACCTGTATGAGGCCTTGAACCCCAAACAAGCTCTGCTTGCATGCCTCTTGGGATAGGGAGCTCACCACCTCCTTCACATGGCCTGGTCCATGACGCCCAGATTTTTCTTTTCTTTTTTTTTTTTAATTTTTTTTTTTTTAAGATTTTATTTATTTGCGAGACAGAGAATGAGAGACAGAGAGCATGAGAGGGAGGAGGGTCAGAGGGAGAAGCAGACTCCCCACCGAGCAGGGAGCCCGATGTGGTACTCGATCCCGGGACTCCAGGATCATGACCTGAGCCGAAGGCAGTCGCTTAACCAACTGAGCCACCCAGGCGCCCAGATTTGTTTTTCTGACAATATCTACGCCTTTTCTTTTTTCTTTTCTTCTTCTTTTTTTTTTTTTTAAGATTTATCTATTTGAGAGAGAGAGAGAGAGAGAGAGAAAGCGTGAGGGGGAGGGGCAGAGGGAGACAGCGTCCTAAGCAGACTCTGCACGGAGCACAGTGCTGGACGCAGGGCCCCATCTCACGACGCTGAGATCATGACCTGAGCTGAAATCAAGAGTCAGGTGTTTAACCAACTGGACCATCCAGGCTCCCCTCTACTGCCTTTTCTTAAGTGTCCACTGTGTGTCCAGCCTGTGCCAGGCACTGGGGTACAGGGACACAGCACAAAGACCTTCCCTCCTGGAGCTTATGTTCTAGTGACCGACGGTCTGCACATACATGGAGGAAGGTGGGTGCACATGGTGATGGGCACCACGAAGAAACTGAGGCAGTAGAAAGAGAGTGTGAGGGGCCACTACAGATGAGATGATCAGCAAGCGTCTCTGAGGAGGCAACATCTGAGTGGAGGCCTGAATGAAACGAGGGAGTGGGCCAGGAGGGAGGAAGAATGCCCGGGGCAGAAGGAACAGCAAGTGCAAAGGCCCTGAGGTAGGAGCGAGCTTGGTGTGAGGATGCTGAGACAGCAAGGAGCCCAGTGTGGTCGGAGCAGAAGGAGTGAAGGGGGGATAGAGGTCACGGAGGCAGCCAAGGAGCTGGGAATCCAACACAAGTTTGTCTGTCGTCTGAGCCAAGGACACCAATACTCCAGGAAATGGGCAGGAAAGGGGGTTTGCACACTGTCCGGTGCAAAGCAAATCACAAAGGGTCACATGAGTGTGAAGAAGAGTGAAGGGTATAAAGCAGCACCGGCACAGGAGAGGGCACGGGACGGGGCTTATGGGACCCCCAGAGCGTTCCACCACTGCCCGCTTCATGACGGGCACAGGGCAGGGGTGGGGTGCTCCCTCGGCATCCCAGGGAGCCAGGGCTACACCCTGCCTGCCATTCATCCCTGCTGCTCCTACCAGTGCCTCCGCGATCCTCCTGAGGACTCAGGTCAGCAGGGTTGCATGTCCTCAGCTAGTCATGTATGCAACAGGGACAGACAGCCCTTTGTGCACCCAGGGCTGCTGGGGGTGCGAGCGTGTGCCGGCTTTTCCCGGAATGGGATGGGCCCACGGCGGGAGCCCCGGGTGTACCTGGGCATGGGCCCTCTAGATGGACAAGGAAACTAAGGCTCAGAGAGAGGCCATGTGTGTCCAGGGGCCCACCACTGCCAAGTAGAGAATCTGGGACTCAAACCCGGGTCCAACAACCCCCAAGCCCACATTCATCAGCTCCAGCCTGGCTCTGCCCCAACCGGCTGGTGGCACTGGTCTCAGCTCAGGAGGTGTGTGCGGAGTGCAGGATCGGGAGAGGAGGCAGCACGAAGCTCAGTAAGGCTCAGCTCGGGCACTGCCCCTTCCTGGGGACCTTCCCGGCCGCCGTTAGCAGCTGGGCCTTGGAGGGGAGCCCCTCAAGGCAGGGCCGGGGCCTGAACCAGCGTGTGACCCCAGCATCGCTCAGCACAAGGAAGAGCCCAGAGGGGACCAGAGCCAGCCGGCCACCACCCCACTGCTGGTCTCCAGCCACGGGCTCTCCCCCAGGCTGTTCCCTCTGCCAGGAATGTCCTTCCCACTATCGTTTGTCTACCTAGCAAACTCCTGTTCCTCTTTCAAAACTCACTCTGATGTTACCTTCTCAGATTCTTCCCTCATCTGTGTCATCCCACACACTTAAGTCCCATTTACCCAGACCAAATGACCCTGGACATGACCTGTAAGAGGGCCATTAAACAAGATGCTGGTCAGCACCAACTCAGACATCTTGTCCTAGGTGTGGGCTCGGGGCACATACTTATTCTGGAAGCTGAAAACCAACCCAAAGGCCTGAGACAGTGGCAATCTGGGAGCAGTGCCCTACTGCTGAGCAACTGTTTCCAGTCTAAATAGCAGTGCTGCACAATTCTTTATATAAATTATATCTATTTCCCCCTTTGGGGTTGTTTCCCTGCAGCCTGCTTTAAACCTGAAATGGATGTATGGGTTCAAAGGGAACATGCTGTTTTAGAGCTGCTGGGCTGCTCTCTGGAAAACAGAAACCCCTTTACAACCTCCCCTGCACTGTGTCCCATTTCCTCATTGCATCACCAGCATTGGGTTTTATCATTTTTGTTTACTTTTGGTTGCTTTGCTTAGCCCCGAGAGCTGTGTGACTGGAAGCTCGAAGGTGCTTTAATTTGTATTTCCAAGGCTGCCTGCGTTGAGGTGTTTTGTGCAGCCCAACTATCAACGATGACCAGAGGCTCAGAACCACCTGCTGTGCTCTGGCCCTCCTCCACCAGCTAGATTCTTCTGCCTGGGAAGCCTTCCCACGGCTTCTCACAGGTCTCCAGCTCCTTCACCCCGCCTCAGCTACCACCAGGCCTGAGCCACACAGGCTGGGCAGCTAGGGGGCTATGGTGAGTGAGGTGTTTCAAGGCCTCTGTTCCTCATCTGTGCATTGGGTGAGGAGGTGACAAAGGCATTTCAAAGTTTCCTTCCAGCTCTACTCTCTTTGTCTTTATTTTTTTTTAAAGATTTATTTATTCATTTATTTGCCAGAGAGACAGACAGAGAAGACGAATGCACAAGCAGGGGGATCAGCAGGCAGAGGCAGAGGGAGAAGCAGACTCCCCGCTGAGCAGGGAGCCTGATGCGGGGCTCGACCCCAGGACCCTGGGATCATGACCTGACCCAAAGGCAGACGCTTAACTGACTGAGCCACCCAGGCACCCATTTATTTATTTTTTATTTAAATTCAATTAATTAACAATATTATCTTTTTTTAAAGAAAGATTTTATTTATTTATTTGAGAGAGAGAGAGAGAGCTTGAGTGGGGGGAGGGGCAGTGGGAGAGGGAGAAGCGGACTCCCTGCTGAGCAGGGCGCCTGACACCGGACTCAACCCCAGGACCCTGCGATCATGGATCTGAAGACCCCTGGGCTCCAATGGGAACCCCAAAGCCCCAGGAGGGGTAGACCTGGCATGTGACTGGGAGGGACAGGCTTGCTGGGAGATAGCTGGAGGGTCAGCTGGGGGAAGGGGGTGGGTTTGGGCAGGGTTCCAGGTCAGGGTGGGCTTTTCCAGGCCACCAACTCTTCCAGGTGGGATGGACTCCCAATCCCTGCTCCACCTCCCACCAAGTCCCAAACCCAGCAGGGGAACCACATATCTGGATCCAGCCTCAAACACCCCCCTTCCCAGGAGCCCCAAACCCGTTTCTAAGGCTCTCCCCCCTCCCCTCCGTGGAGCCGCATGGGACAGAGGTCTCACAAGTATGCCATCCCTGTCGGGTCTGGAGATCAAAGGGCACACTCACAGGTCCTGTGGTTGGCAGAAGACAAAGCCAGAGATACTTCCTTCTGGCCTGTGCTGCCATTCCCACCGGAGCTGCACCTGCTGGCGGGGCCAAGTCCAGATCCCAGGCCTCTGCCTGGCGGTGACCCCTGCCTGGGGCTGACCAGGTCACTCAGGATGTTTGTGTCCAGTGAGGTGACCATCGGGCAGGAGGTAACTCCTAGACAACTCAACCCACTGCCAGCATGCTTTTCTCCATCCCCCAAAGAGACGGGTTCCACAAACCCTGCAGGTCTGGAATGCAGTGCTGAGACAAGGGAACAGCATCCTGGGGGCATTGGGGAGCCATGGTTGTTTGAGAACTCTGGAGTTATATGCCCGGAGCTGGGAGCTGAGAGGTAAGCAGTCCTGAGCTGTGTTTTCTTTTTTTGTTTGTTTTAATTTTTTTTATTTTTGAGAGGCAGAGAGGCAGCGCGCATGCGTGCGGGAGTGGGGGTGGGGAGTGCAAGCAGAGGCCGAGGGAAAGGGAGAGAGAGAAAATCTTAAGCAGGCTCCACGGTGGGCCCCAAAGCAGGGCTCGATCTCACGACCCTGAGATCATGACCTGAGCCAGAACCAAAAGTCGGATGCTTAACCGACTGAGCCACCCAGGCACCCCTCGAGCTGTGTTTTCTAAGAAGGGCCCAAGCTTGGTGGGACCGGGGAAAGGACCGGGCATGAGATACCACGGGGAGAGGCGTGGGGTGGGGGACTGGACTGGACCCAGAAAATAGCCTAGGAGCAGGCCCTCCTGTGGTTTGTCCAGGCACCTTGGGAGGGACCGCAGGGCCAGGGAGGAGTGAGGTCCAGGAAGGCTTCCCTGGCTTGGAGGACTCCCGGGGTAGGACAAAGAGGGAAGGTGGAGGCATCCAGGCAGAGGACAGACGAACTGTACCCCCAAAAGCTTCAGACAAACCAGAGTCCCCAGGACAACTCCTCGGTTGGGCGCAGCACCCCCCGGTAGGCAGGGAGGCCCCAGCCGGAATGCCAAGTCTACTTGCCCCTTCTGCACTTGAAAGCATGTGCAAGATCTGATCAATGAATCAGCAAAGAGGTGAAGCCTGCCCCGGGCTTACCAATAATCCCAAACATGGCACAGGACTGCTCTCCCATCCCCACCGCCAACAGCCGCCAGGGACCCCAAAGCACAGAGCGACTACGGGAGGCCCCGGGGGTGGGGAGACGATGCTCACCAGAGGTTATGGTGCACTGTAGCCCGGTCAATGCCTTCACCCACAGAGCTAAGGGCTCACGCAGGCAGCTCTACCCCAAAACCCGTTCACGTGACAGAGGGCTTGGCAAAAGCAGGCAGCAGGGCTGGGTGGGGCTCAAGGCCCTTGGCCAGCTCCCTGCTGACGGTCCTCAGTCTCCTGACTCAAAGGCCGAGCTCCAGGCTGGGAGGGGGAGGTGGCCGCTTGGCCTCTGACCCCTCTCTGACCTACTCTCAGGCCCCCAGCGGAGCCCCACGTGGAACAGCCTCCTGGGTTCCCTGTTCTTTTTTTTTTTGTTTTTTTTAAGATTTATTTATTTGAGAGAGAGAGCTCCAGTGGGGGGGACGGGCAGAGGGAAAGAGAGAGAAGCAGATTCCCTGCTGAGCCACCCAGGTACCACTGGTACCCAGGGCTCCCCATTCCATTGCTTCCTGTCCCTACCCCCACTCTTAGGAGCTCAGCAGTTAAGAGCATGGGCTCCAGAGTCCACAGCCTGAGTTTGAATCCTGACCCTGCCATGTTCTAGCTGTGTGACCTCAGGCAAGTCACTTAACCTCTCTGTGCGCCTCAAGGCACTCATCCGTAAGATGAAGATCTTAAGTCTACCCACTTAGGGTTGTCAGGAGGGCTAGGAGCCTGAGCTCAATTAGTATTCCCTGTTTGTGTTGTGATCCTCTACCCCAGCTGCCAGGGGGAGCTTTCGACATACAACCCAAGCATAGCACTACCCTGCTCCCATCCCCCCAAAACTCCCCACTGCCTCCAGGACCCAGGCCCTCTACCCTTCCGGGAGCTCGAGGCCTACTTGGCCCACCTCTCAACCCTCTTTCCTCTCAGGGGACCTGGAGACCTTCGGGGCCTGCCCTTCCCACCCCCACGTCACTCTCTCTAGACCTTGAATCTGCCTCGTTCCAAGGGCAGGGTAAGAGCCTCAAAAGTAGGCCTGGCCTCTGAGCGTCAAATTCCCCTCCCAGAGCCTCCGCCTATGGAACTAGAGAAGGATCCATCCAAGCAAAGATTGGCCTGGGGGTCCACTGCAGTACAGTTAATGAGAACAAAACAACGTGGATGTCCATCAGTGGGGGACTCGGTGGATAAACCAGGCAACTTGATTGTTGTCTGGCTGTTGACACGGAACAAAGCAGGTTACAATCTGCTGTGAGCCAATGGACCCTATCCTAATTTATAAAAGTATAGATTAGCAATTGCCTGGGGCTGGGTGTGGACCAGGGAGCAGTTGTAAGTTGGCAAGAGGGATCTTTAAGGTGGTGATGAAAATGTTCTAGAATCAACTGGTGATGGCCACACAACCTGGTCAGTGTAACAACTTATTGTACACTTGAAATGGGTAAATCTTATGGCAGGTAAATTATACCTCAATGGTGTTGTTTTTAAAAAGCAGATCACGAATATACAGCCATTCCAAGAAAAAAAAAAAAAAACAGACACACACACGAAAACAATCCCCCACATAATTAACAGAGCTTATCTCTGCATGACTGGTTTAAGGAAGATTTTATTTTCTTCTTTTTGCTCACCTGCACCTTCTAATTTTTCTACAACGCAAAGAGATTTGTTGTGTAATTGGGGGGAAAATGGAAAGTTTGGATAAAAACCGAGAAATCTCCTGCTGTGGTGGGCAAACTTTACGCCCACCCCAGGAAGAGGCTCCAGTCGTCCCCCTTCTCTCCCAGATTAGAGCGGGAGCCTAATTGCCCCCACCTCCCAACGGCTGCAGGGGCCCGGTCTTTGGGCCTCGGGACATAATGCTTCTGTAAATGAGTCAGTGAGAAAGGTCTATGCCAGAGCCTTGGCCCTGATACAGCAGCCCTCAGTCCACTGTCCCAATTCCCCTAGGAAGGGAAGCATTCGTATCCCGAGTGGGAAACTGAGGCTCAGGTTGAGAGAGCTTGGGCAGGATGGCAAAGTGAGTGACTAGTGTCCAGATTCAAGTCCTGACCCCAAAGCCCAGGTCCTCACCACCTGGTCACGGAGCCTTTCGGGCTGCACTACTGGGCCCAGGGCTTGTGGAACTGTGAGTGGAGTCGGCTCGGATCTCCCCAGGGTCTGGGCTTTGGGGTCCCTCACTCCAGCGCACAGTGATGGAGAAGGCTGCTTTGGAAAAGCCCCACAACCAGGGTCTCTCCTCCGGGCCCTCCCCTTGCCTGGCCCACGGGGAAGGTGAGCTGATAAGGCCCCAGGCTAGCAGCCAGCTGGGCTAACACGCAAGGCTGCAGTCGGGAAGGAGCGAGTGGCTTAGATGCGTCTGTTCTGCCAACCCCAGGTGGCCACAGGCTCCATGGACACGTCTGTCCAGGTGGTGGGAGGTTTAAGTCCTGTGCTCTTGGCCTCGGGTTCCCCGTCGACCAAGTGCCACTTAGCCAGTGTTGCCGAAACTGCAGAGCAACCGTGGAGGGCCGTTTGCTGGGGGCTGTGGTTTGCCCTGTCTACACAGTGGGGTACCCGCCGTCCCCAAACCCCTCCTCCGTCTAGCAAACAAGATGCTTTCAAAGATGTGTGTAAACCCGCGCCGCGGCTGCCTGGGCAAACATCCCTCCCCGTCGGTCCCGGGGCTGACCCTCAAGTCTCAGCCCAAAAGTCGGCTCAAAGAGGTCTCACCCCACCCCTGCTCCACCCCAACGCGCAACCAAACATGCGTTTGCGGGTTTTCTGGAGGATTTCCGTGCTCCTGAGAAAAGGGGGAGCCCAGGCCGGTCTGTGAAGCGCCCGTGCCGAGAACGCGGCTCGGTATGGAGTAGCTGCTCAATAAAGGTGTGCCCAAGCGATGCCCATCTAGGACTAGGAGAACCGGACGGGGGCGGGAGGGAAAGAGAGAGGGAGGAGGGACCAGAGGAAGCGCCGCGCGCACGCGCAGGAGCTCCGCGCCGAGCTGAACTCTCGGGCCGGAGGGAATGACCGTGAGTAACCCCGCGCTGACGTCAGGGCCGGGGCAGGGGCGGGGCCTCGGCGACGCCCAGGTCTCCAGGCTTGCGGCGGCCGCCACCGGGTTAAGAACTCACTGGCCGCGCCGCGCGGGGCCCCGGACGCCCAGAGGCGCACGTGCCCGGCCGGGAGCCTCCAGGGTACCCGGCGAGGCGCGGCCCGAGACGCCAGGCGGGTGCAGGGAGGCTCGGCGCGGTCTGGACAACGGGGCCCACAGCGCACTGCCCAGAGGCGCGGGGAAGTCCCCGCGCACACAGCACGGAGCCGGTGCCCGCGCCCCGCGCCCCGAGCCGGCCCGGGAGACAAAGGCGGGATGCCGGCGGCGAGCCACGCTCGCGCGGAGCCCGGCCGGCCCTTGACGTACCTTCGATGTCGGTCAGCAGGGCCGCGTCCAGCTCGCACGGCTCGGCCAGCGCCTGCTCCAAGGCCGCTTCGCTGAAGGGCGGCTCGTCCATGGCGCAGTCGCCTCCTCCGGGCGGCCCGCCGGGCCCGCCGCCGCGTACGGACCTTCGCAGGGAGCGCCGCGTCCGCCGGCCCCGGCCCGCTGTCGCCTATGCGCGCGTTCGCGTCCCGTCCTGGCCCCGGTGGCGGCCCGGCGCCCGCGAAAAGTTCCTCGGAAACTGGGTTCCCCCGCTGTGGCTCTGCAGGGAGGGCGGGGCGGGGGCGGGGCCCTGTCGGGAGGCCCCGCCCTCCCGGGTAGACGGGGCCCCACCCCACCTGGAGAGAGCTGGGACCGGCTGCAGGGTCTGCCTCGCCAGCCTACCCCCAACCGGCCCCCCCATCAGTGTGCCCTCCACTCATTCATTTTATCCAGCCTCTGGCACAGCAGCGTCTGGCCCACTGCTGCGGGAGCGCTCGGGCAGGCCATGAGCCTTCCCTGGGCCTCAGTTTCTCCCAACACCAAGCAAGGGGGCTGGGGGGAAGCTCCAGGACAGGGCCTGTCCCAGAGGTCTCTGGACTTGGGGCTGGAGGGGGGTGGAGTCTGGACAAACCTCACTTCCTAGATTTGGCTCTTAGAACGAGACAGATCTGTCCAAGCGATAGCTCTGTGCTGTCGGGCCAACTCTGTCCTCAATTTCATCAGCTGTAAGTGGAGCTTGGTGATGCTTCTCCACAGGCTGGTTGGATGTTAGTGATTATGGGTGGGTGGGGGGGCCGCTGGGCCTGTGAGATCAGCCTGCTTCCCTCCCCCCCAGTTTCCTTAGATCAGATTGGTCTCCCGATAAGGGGGTAGCCCAAAGGGAGTCTGGAAGAGACTTGAATTTCCCTTCCCGATTTAATCTGGTTTCTTCCCAGATCCAGTTGTGGTGACTGTAGAGGGGTTTGGCAGCCAGTGGACCCAGTCCACCCCGGGAAGTAGGCTGGCCTCAGTACCCAGGAAGACAGGAAGACCCAGAGTTCTAATTGCCCAAGCACACAGCTGCTCAGGAACAACGACAGGGTTGGGCCCCAGGGCTATCTGACTTCAACCTTGGTGCTCACCCTTGGGAGCAGGCAGGATGGCGGACACAAGGAAGAGGTGGGCTGTGCTTTAGACTTGAGCCAGGTTGCCCTGGATCATGACAGGCTGGGTCTGGGTCAGAGGAGGCAGCTTGGCTGGGAAAATGGCTGGAGACTGAACCCTGGGCCCTGTGGACTGGGGACAGAGCTAGGTGGCAGGGATGGGGTCCCACCGAGGTGCATAGAGATAAACTAGAACATTTGAGTATCTTGAAACTGGAAAGGCAGTGAGCTTCCTGTCTCTGGAATTATGCAAGCAGACAAAGGTACCCTTGGTGGAGGGCAGCCAAGAAGACCCATCAGAGGTCTAGACCCCCAGTCTCTCCTAGCCCCTGGCCTCAGTGAGTCATGCCATCCCAAATACTGTCTCGCTCAGACTCCAGATACAGCCTGTCTGGCCATGCCTTCTGAGGGAGTAAAATTACTGGTGCACTTTCAAAGGGGGGTGCCTTGGCCAGGAGAGGACTTGGGAGGCCCAAGTTCCAAGGGCTCGGCCTGTACGTGCAGCTCTCTTTGTTCGCCTCCTGGAAGTGGCCGCTGTGGACAATTACCCAGAACAGGAGCCATGGGGGTCTCCAAACCACATCTCCCCCCACCACCCAAGTGGCCCTGCTCTGGAATCCACCCAGGGATCCAGATGAACGTCTCCTGGGGAGCACAGAGGGATCTGGCTTCTCCTCAGCCATCTTTCATCCTGTCCCCCTACCCCAGACCCTACTGCCCAAGCAGGAGCCAAGCACCCAGGAGGCCTTGGGAGTCTGGTGACTTCCCTGAAAATCCTAACAGCCCTTCTCAGGGAGAGGAGTGGGTGCTGAGTAGAGCCTCTAAAGACCACATTTTCCAGAGTCAGGAATCTGGTCTGGTTTTTCACCCGTTTGCTGTGTGACCTGGAACCACTTACTTCCCTTTTCTGAGTCTCAGCTACTAGATTGGAAAATGAGAATAACCCTTCCCGCAGTCACTGCAGAGGCAGGTAAGGTGTGTTGGAGTCAACATCACAGCAGAGCTGCCCCACTGTTCTTTAAAAATGAGTTTACCACATATGTAAAGAGCATGGTTCAATAAATATGCATGTCATAACTGCAGGAGTGAAGCGAAAGAGGGTAAGGCAAGGTCAACAGGAGCCCTGCCGCCCAGACTAGAAATGCCAATTGAAACTGAAGCCCGGCCATGAGGCATAGTTGGGGTGGGGGGTGCTTTAAATCTTTGCAACCAAAGGGACAAAACTTCGCTTTGCAGCATCAGATTACCAGGGCAATTCTCAACGTGAGAGTGGGGAAAGACGGGATGGGGCGACAGTTCTTCAGGGAAACCTTCTCTTGGTGGTTCCTCCCCCTAAAGAGCCTGAGACCCCTAAACAAGCCCCCCAGGCCCCTCTTGGTCGGGATGATCCGAACTCACACAAGGAGTGTGTGCCAGGGCACTGAGGGGCACAAGCCATGGTGGGGGGCCCCTCTGCCCCGGTGTGCCTAGTAGGGGGCAGGGGTCCCAGCCTGGCCAACCGTGACGCTGGCAGGCCGTGTCTGCCCGGGGAAACAACCTTTGAGCGCTTACCAGAATTAACCCATGTATTCCTCCCAACAGTCCCAGGGGGACTGGGCTGCTCTTCCCATTTGACAGATGAGGACACCGAGACCCGGGGAGGTAAAGCGACTTGCCCACGACCTCACAGCTGTTGCCCCTGATTTCGTCACGGTGCAGGCTCCTCACCCAGGGCCTGGCAGCGGCCGGAGACCCAGGGGAGTTGGGGCGCCGAGCCAGACAAGTCCCGCCCCCGCGGGCCGCGGCGCAGCCAATGGGCGCCCGGCCCCGAGTGGGGTGACGCGGCGTCAGCGCGAAACTCCCGGGAGCCGGGCCCTGGGTCACATGCGCCGCGCCCGTTCGACCCGGGGGGTGGGGCGGGGCCGCGGTGCGGACTGGCAGGGTCTGGACCCCTGGGACCAGCTGGGCCGGCTCTTCTCGGCCACGCCTCCAGGCCAGACACCTGGCTGGGACCGCCGCCAGGTGTGCGTCCGGACACGGGGGCGGGGCTGACGTGGGACGGCCCCGCCCCCTGCCCAGGGCCCCTGTGGGCCCTTGGCTCTCGGGACAGGAGGCGCGCCCAGCTCCCAGAGGCGGGACTCCGCTCAGCTCACCCAACTGTGAAATAGGGGCACGCATCTCCCCCCTTACCTCCCTAGACGTCTTAGGGACTGACAGGCATCTGTGGGTTCCGAGACATTTGGGGCGGGTGTCCAGCCCGGAAGCGGGCAGGGCCTCTTTCAAGGCTACTCGTCTTGGCGGAGCTCAGGGGTGGGTAGAGGGGCAGGCACTGGAGTTGCCAGGGCTGCTGGCACCGGGCAGGAAGGCTGGGCTTGGCCACCCATACGGAGACCCCTCCCCACTCCAGGAGCCCCCCTGCAACCCCGCCTGCCCCCGATAATCCTTCATTTCTGCGGTAGCTAAGCTAGGACCTGCCCAGGTTATGGCCAAGGGGGCCAAACAGCACAGAGCCAGCCTGGAGCCTCAGTTTCCCCCCTTCTGGACCTAATGGAACCGGATGGCTGTTGACATGCATGATTCTGGTCCTTAGATGACCCTGTATTCTCATTCCAGGTTGGCCTCTGCTGTGTGCTGGGCAAATTGTTTCTAGCTCTCTCTGAGCTTCTTTGGGTCAGCTTTGCCACTCATGGTGGTCACCTCCGGGTTCATCAGTGAGTCAATTCAATAGACACTCCACCAAAGATCTGCTGGTCACCAGTTCTGCTCCTCTGTGAGGGGTGAAGCTGACAGCAATGAAGAATGAGGGGGCACATCTGTCCCCTGGGTGTTAACCGGCTATCTGGGGTGAGGCCAGGTGTAGATTGAGGGCGTGGGTTGAATTGGCAGCAGGGAGAATGGGGACCTCAGACATCCCCTGACCTCTACATGCCAAATCCAACTCTACATGTGTTCTGATTTTGAATTAATTGTCAAATACAGAAGATTCCATCCGAAGGCTGGATTTCTGGCTTTTCTTGGAAAATGGGAGTATTGAGCAACACGGGGCTCAGCAACTGGAGTGCCCCTTTAGCCAGGGCTGTGGGCATCCCCACTGTCCCCATCAGTCCCTGGGTATCAAACCTGGACCACCCCACTCGTAAATGAATATAAGAAAAAGGCCCCTGCAGGTGTTGGGCTTACCACCCGTGATCCCACTTTATAGATCGAGGGAGTATACACCAGAGAGGAGCAGTGACTTGTTCAGACACCTGCAGGGGAGCCTGCCACCCCTGGTAGGGTGCTCTTAGAGTGGACATGGGGGTGGGGAGGAGATGGCACCAGGCAGAGGAGTCCACTCGGTTTCCAGAAACATCCCACTGACCCCCTAGTGCCGAGAGCAGAGATTTTGCTTCCTGGGATGCCGAGGGCCTGGGCTTGGAGGCCCTGGCCAGACTCCTCTGAGGGCAAGACCTGGCAGAGGCTCCTTGGAAATAAACTGGAATTTCTGGGTGACTCATGCCTCTTCAAGTCCTTTTGTTCTGCCTACCTCTGGTCCCTGGGGACCTTAAAGAGACCTTTTTCTTGGAAAGGAGGTGGGCTGGGAAAAGACTCTCCTCGGGTGCTTCAGTGTGGGACTAGCGAGCAGGGGGACTGTGAACCATGATAAGACCCACAGTGTTCCCACATTGCCCCCTCCAGATCTCTGGAGAAGGCAGCTATCGCTGGAAAGCAGCTCCTCTCAGGCTCCAATGAGGGGAGGCAACCAAAGGTTGATGAGGGAGCACTGAAAGAGGAATCCAGAAGCTTGTCTCTGTCCAAGTCTCCACCCCTCAGTGTGCACTCCCATCTCTGGGCCTCTCCACTCACACAGTGGTGGCCATCTAAAAAAAATTTTTTTTAAAGATTTTAAGTAATCTCGACACCCAACATGGGGCTCAAACTTACAACCCTGAAATCAAGAGTCACAAGCTCCGTGTATGGAGCCAGCCAGGTGCCCTGCCTCCTCAGATTTCATCTTCCCTCTGCGAACAGTCTGGTTTTTCAGAGTGGGTTCTGGAACTTTGTTGGAACTACTGCGAGAGCAATACCCTCTCTCTGCTAGTGGAAAGTCAGCCTGGAGCTGCAGGCGGCCCTCAGTCAACCACATGGAAGAGCCAACCCAGAGGAAGCAGATTCCTAACCAAATCCCTAAGCATCTGGATCCAGCTATGCCTGAAGCTGAACTATCAGAACTTTTGTTGCATAAGCCAAGAAATTCCTCTTTCTGATTAAATCAAACATCTTTTTACCACAACTTAAGCTCCAGTATAGCATCTCTAAACAAGGAATTTGGGCCACAAACTACCTTTATCTTGGACAAAGAGATCTTGAAACTACATAACTTTACTTCAGCATTTCCCAAATGTCTCTCTCCACAGAACCCCTCCTTTTTAGGAACAGCTGTTAAGGTACTGGGGAAATGCATCTTGGCAAGTGGCTGCCAGGGATCTTGCGGTCCCTCCGAGGAGGCTTGTCTGTTAGGTCAGAGTTGCCTCACCACCCTCTCCCTCCCCTGTGGCTGGCCTGCCCATTGCAACTTCATGCAGGCAGTTACTCTGGGCCTTGGCTGCTCCCTCAGAGCCCCCACCCCGCCCCGTAAGCTCTGGAAGAGGGCTCCAGTGCTTCCTGGCTGCAGAGTGTCCTTGATTCTGGGAACTGAACCAGGCTATGAGCTCTCTGAGGGGAGGACTCAAGCAGCCCCTCCCCTCCAGCACCAACCCGGCACAGCAGGCTCTCAGAAACATGTGCTGAAAGTGGACGGGGTGTCCTGGCAAGTCCACAGCGCTTATCTCAGGGCCAAGCCACTCTCTACAGGGCAGGAACAGAGCTCAGGCCTCTTTTGGCACCCACGGTGCCTCGAACAGGGCCAGGGGCGGAGAACGGGCTCAGGATCCATGCCTTCTATTCACCAGGACCGGAGACTGGGGGGTCTCCCACACTTCGGAGGCCCACTCCCACACTCCCCTTGCTGTGGGAGCCTCTATCTCATTCAGATTGGCCAGAAACAGGCAGAGCCTTCACAGATGTCCCTAGAGCCCATTGAGGCAACAGGCTCAAGGGAGCTGGGTGCTGCTGCATCACCTGGGCTGGTGATGGTCCCAATGTGGCCCCCAATCAGGCTCCCACCCTGCCTCCTATGAGAAGGCAGGGCAGCCCCCTCCTGAGTTCTCTCCCCACAGGGCTGGTGTTCCAGGTGGGATAGGATGGCCTCCCCTGCTGCCCACCCCTCCATGGCCATGGCCTAGGAGGCCCAAGGTCTGGGTTGGAGCGTTGGCCCCATTGCCAAGCCCTGGGCAAACTTAGTGAAGTGGGTCTTCCCAGCCCTGTCTCTTCACCTGCACACAACAGGTTAGGTAGACGTCCCTGCAATTTTTCCCAGCTCACCTGGGGGCTTGAGGAGCCCACCATGCTTGAGGTCCATCCTCGAACCCCGGAGCCTGTAAGGATTAAAGGGCTCCCAGCCTCCTCTGAGCCACTGAAGACTTGGGCACCACGTGGCCCCCACAATGCGCCCCTCAAGGGCCCCTACGCCTCTGGGCCTGCTGAGGCCTGCATCCCAGAGGACCGTGGCCTGGCAGCAACCCCAGGGTGGCCAGCTCGCAGGACAGGTGGAGAGGACAGAAACCTTTTAAATTTTTTTAAGTTTATCTCCACACCCAATATGGGGCTCGAACTCATGGCCCCAAGATCAAGTCGCATGTTCCACAGACTGAGCCAGCCAGGCGCCCCCAGAAACCTTTTTAAAAGGGAGAGTGGGTTGGAGGGTGTGGGGAGATGGGGGGCGGAGATTACTGATGAAATGCTCTAAAATTGATTGTGGTTGATTGTTGCACAACTCTTGTGAAAAACTAAAAACTACCCAGGGGCACCTGGGTGGCTCAGTCAGTGAAGCACTGGACTCCTGATCTCAGCTCAGGTCTTGATCTCAGGGTCGTGAGTTCAAGGCTCACACTGGGCTCCGTGCTGGGTGTGGAGCCTCCTTAAGAAAAGCAAAAACTAAAAATAAAAGCTACTTAAATCGTGTACCTTAAATGGGTGCATTTTACGCTATGTGAATCCTATCTCGAGAAGGCGGTTTCTAAGACTGGGGGTGGGGGGAGGGGGTTCTTCGAACAGCACGTCTCAAATTCAGTGCTCAATTCGGAGGATGCCCAGCCAAGTTCGGGCAGCCTGGCTGAGGGGGGCTGAGGCGGTGAGGCCGAGTGCCTGGGACCCTGGAGGAGACACGGGAAGCAGCACAGGCCCTGGGAGAGCTCTCAGGCAGAGGCCGTGGCAGGTTTCCAGCTGCTACAACGAACACCCCGCAACCAGGCTGTGTGTGCCCCAGTACAGCGGAACTGGGACCAGCATGGGGATTTTCCTCTAGCCCAGACTCCCCTGGCCCTGCTCCCGCAGCCTGGGCACGCTTGGGGGGTGGGGGAGAGTGGGGCAAGCTGCCCAAACTGCTCCCTCTAGAGGCCCCCCCGGTGGCCCCCCTCTAAGCAAGGGGCCAGAATGGGCAGGCCCTTTGGACCGTCGCAGCCGACTCCACAGAGATCACAGAGTAACAGTTTGTTCGTTTCTTTATTGTGGAGTATTTTACATGCAAGAACCCAAACTAGAGAAACAATATCTGGAAGGAGAGCCAGTGGGTGGATGGACGCGCTCAGCCTTGAGGGCACCGACCCGCCCTCCAGACCCGGCTCTGCCCACAGAAACGCACAACAGCAACAGAACGTCAGACTCCGGGGACAGCTGGACAACAGACACGACACAGTTCTCTCCGCGGTAGCCCCCAACGATCCTGAGGCCCTCGCAAATTAAGTGCAAACTTTAGGAAATAAATCTCCACCCCCCGTTCCCCACATGAGAGGGTTGACAGCTGTCCCCGGGGCTGCTGGCTGCAGGGGAAGCCCGGCGTGGACCCCCCTGCACAGGGAGGGCGGGAGGTGGGCACCGGGAGAGGCGGGCACCGCAAGGGGCGTCTTCTGGATGCGCACACGCCCTGAGCCACGGAGGCCAAGCTGAGAACGCAGGACTCCGCATGGAGCTCTTTCCCAGCAAGTCCACAGTCCCCCTCAAACCGTCCAGAAGGCTGGGCTGGACTGAGTTAGAAACGGGTGTACGTGGAGGCAGAGTGGGGGTGGGCGGCAGGAAGGAAGACGAGGAGCAGGTGTGTGGGAGGCCGAGCCGCCGTCTGCCCCACGATGCTGGAGGAGTCCAGGTACCTGCTGCCCCCGGGGCCATCCAGAGCCCTTGCCACCACTCGCCCAGGTGGGGAACTTGAGTGACAGTGCAGGCCCCACACCTCCCCAGGCCCCCTTGCTCTGGACCCCTGGGTGAGCCAAGGCGGACAGCATGGTCGCTCACACTGATGGGGCTGACAAAGACAGGAGGACAGACAACACACCAACAGTCACCCTTCCCTCTGGCCCACGCCAGCAACAAGCCCTGTCAGCTCAGAAAGCCCTTGTCCCGTGCGTGCTGATAAGCAGGTGGGTCACCTCTCGGCCTGGCCCCAGTCGGCCTGCTCGGTGCCTCAGGCTCCCGGACAGGGACCGCTTTGGGGCAGGCCGGTCAGAAGCCCACCAGTGCCCTGGGTCACTGCTGCCCACTGGCCCCAAAGGCAGGCAGGAAGCAATGGTTAGTTTTCTCATCTTAGCACACAATGAACACAGAAAAGTTCAACACATCCCCAAGAAAATATTTTGACAAAATAAATATTTTAACCTATAATCAGGTATAATTAGTGCTTATAAGGAATCCCAGCAATAATTTAGTGTAATTAAGTACATACCGTATCTGTGATTTCTAACACTTGTGCAGAGGCTGGTGGCTTGCGAGGGTCTCACTCTCCTGGGCCGTAGGCACTGGCCAGCTTGCCTGCCACAGCTCTGCTCCCCTCCCTAAGCACGTAGCCCCAGGGCTGTGCTCCCCAGATGGAAGGCAGCCAGCAGTCATGTGGCCCCTGGGGACAGGAAGGGCTGAGCAGCACCCCCTTAAGGCCACCTGGGCCCCTACTTGGCTTTTTGGGCAGGCCTCAAGCAAGTGTCCCCTCAGCGTCCAGATAGGGGCAGGTTGCCTCTGGGCCTGACATGTGTGGGTGACAGCAGGAGGGGCAGCTCCAGGCCGGGAAGGCAGGGGACACTTCCCTGTGTGGGCCAGTGCCTTCCTATCAGCTCCCAGGTCCACCACCACCTGCTGCCCGGGGCTGGCCTGGTCTCTCCATGGCCAGCCTGGAGTTGGGGGGCAGCTCTGGACCATAGGTCCAGAGCAACTGTGCTGGGGTCTCCCCAGGCAGACGCAGGCCTCGGCTTCACTCATGCCAGGAGCCTCCTGTCCCCTCAGGACCCCGTTCTTGTGGGGACTTCCCTCTCTACAAGGCAGGGAGGCTGCTCTTCCCTCGGAGGATGCTGGGCTCAGGGGTTGTGGGTTTACAGCTGCCGCAGGCCTAACCCCCGAGGCCCAGCTACAAAGGGGGGCCCCTGGCCCTCACAGAGACTAGTGCTCGGGACTGCGCCACAGGGCGAGCAGCTGGGTTGCTGGGTCCAGCTGGACCATCCCAGCCACCTTCTCTGCAGCTCGTGTCAAGCTGTCGGACTTCAGACGTCTGAACATCCAAGCGGGCCTCAGGGGGCTCTGCCTGGGAACCACGTCGAGGAGAGGTGTGTAGGCAGACTGAGGGGCAGGGGTGGGGTGGGAGAGTGGAGGGCATGGCACTGACTGCCCGGGAGGGCAGGGCCGGAGTCAGGCTGGCTGAGCTCTGAGAGGAGCTTCCTGCATGTCCTCTGAGGACCTGGAGTGTGACCTCCCCAGCTGGTCCTGCCAGACAGGCCCCCAGCCAGACCCCAGGCCTCTCAGGAGGAAGCTGAGGTGCGCAACTGGGCATGGGGCTCTGGGCCGGGCAGCGCCTCGCTCTCCATCGGAGGCGTCCAGGGCCCGGTCCAAATGCTTCTCCCAGAGCCCGAGGCACCGGTGTCAGCCTGTGTCCATGAGCTCCCTGCTCCAACTGCCAGGTGGGAAGGGCTGACGGCACGATGGCTCACAAACCCACCGAGCCTTCCCAAGCAAGCCAGAGCAACTCCTCCCCAGGCGGGGCCCTCCCCAGATAGAGACAACCGCGTGAGGGCAGCGTGCGGCGGGCATGGGGCAGTTTGGTTTCCAGTGGTGTATCTCAGTGGGAGCTAAGCCGTGTGCCTCTTGACCACCCTCCGTGGGGCGCGTGCCATCCTTGCAACTGCCCTTGGCTCTCCCTCGGCACACTAGGAGCCTGCAGGGACCCCTTGGTCCCGGGCTCAGCTGCTGAGCCGGCTTGGGCGGGCGCCTGGCCTAGCAGCTTAGTGATGGAGAGAGGGTCAAAAGGACGAGAGGCCTCACACACAGGCACCCATAGAGCCTTCTAAAGTGCCGAGCACGCCAAGTGCCACAGGGTGACACGCGTCAGGGAGCAGCATTCCAGGGAGGGAGACCAAGTCCACAGGTGCAGACAAGCCCTTTCTGGAACGGGGCACGGGAGGGTAGGCCGGTCCAAGGAGACCCGCTGAGGCAGGCAGGGGTGGGGCACATGGGGGAAGGGGCTGGAGTCTGACCCCCTTCTCTGTGGGAGGGGGGGACTGGAGAAAAGACAGTCCAGGTGTCTCCTCAAGAAATGGTCCCATGGCCTGCTCTTCTGGGGAGGACATATAGGCAGAGGGAGCCTGTGGGCAGGAGGGGCGGGGGTGGGGACGAGCGCCTCTGGTTGCAGCGGGGCTGTCCCACCACCCAGACAGAAGAAGGTGGCTGAAGTTGGTCCTGCCACGTGGGAGGCCTGGGAGCAAACACAGGGGCGCTTCCATGGAGACACAGCAGTACAGGACCGAGAGGAGACTGCAGATGGGGGGCGGGGGGCCAGTGCCTCGTTTGGACCGGGGGGGACAGGAGGTGACCTGCTGTCTGGGGAGCCGAACCGTAGACCAGCTCACAGGGCAAAGAGGGCGTCCTCTGATCGCTCTGGCTTCTTCCGGCCGGAGGGGTTTGAGGCTGGGGCTGGGGCGTCCCCTGGGGGCGAGGGGAGGCTGGGGACCATTTCGGCAGCTTTGGCTCTTTCTTCCAGGAACTTATCGAATTCTGCAATACAAAACCCGGGCAAGGGCCAGGATTGGCAGGGGGTTAGGCCCGCAGCGAGGCTCAAATGACCACATCCCACCTGCTCCCCTTGGAGTCTCCCTCGCCTGTGTCAACAGGGGTCGTGCCCTCCCCCGCCCCGCCGGTGAGTTCCCACCCTCAGCGCCCTGGCCTGAGCTGCCTGAAGACCCAGCCTGGATTCCCTCCTCTGCCGCCTCCCAGGCAAGTGGGAAGCCTGGTTGCCGGCAAGTGGTACTGGGGGAAGGGGGAGTGAGGATTCCTGCCCCACCTTCAAACTGGAGCTTTTCCATTCTCCCCCGCAGCACTGGGGACAGGACAGGGCAAGCCGGAGGGGCAAGTTCCTACTTAAACTTGACAGAGAACATCCCCCGACCAACTCTCATCCACCACGCAAGGTTCTGCCAGTGGAGGGGGGCTGAGCAGATGGTCTGGCGGTGCAGAAGAGAATGGGGTGGGGGTGAGACAGGAGGAGCATGACGGGACCTGACCTATCATCCCCTGGCCCCACAGAAGAGAGGTCACAGGACGCCAGGCCTGAGAAGTGCCCTCTGTGCCCTGTGGACATGGCACGTATCTTGTCTCTTGGCTGGATTGAGAATTTGGGGGGAGGGACAAACTGGTTAGGACTGTAGGTCTGGGGACCATGCTGACCTCAGGTGGCAGCCTGGACCTACTCATCACTGGCTCTGTGACCTTCTTAAAGTCCTACGTTCTTTCCGCCACTTCCCTGGTCAGCACAGGGCCTGGCTGGGGCAGAGCAGAGAAGCCCAGGCCAAGCAAGGACGGGCACCAGGAGATGCTCTGGCAATAGAGGCCCCGAGGCGAAGGGGGTACCAGTCCCTGTGCACCCCAAGACCCCCGGGCAGGAGAAGCCAACGGAGGGTGGGGAGCTGGAAAGGTGCTGGCCAGGTCGTACCTTCACTCGTGACGCCTTCCTCCAGGTCATCGCCCTTCTGCGGGAGGAGCAAAGAGAGCAGCATTAGGGCCCCACCCTGGCCACACTGAGCTAACCCTCTCACCTCCCCTTCCTGGGGTCCTGCAGTAGTCAAGTACTGCTTGTGGAGACCCGGAATCCTTGTTTTTCAAAAAGCGAAAACGAACAAAACCAAACCCCCAAACTGAATAGTTCTCGGCTTTGATCCTCCAGAAGGGCCAGAAAGAAAAATCAAAAAAAAAGGCACAGGTTGGTTCTCTGGGTTGGGCTCCGGGCAGGACCACAGCAGGCCGCTGCCCAGCCATGGAAATTCTCCCAGAGCAGGGGCCTCAGGGAAGCTGAGCCCAAAGCGTGCCCAGGGCCCCCTCAGGTGCCCATGTGCTCAGCAGACACATGGTTCTGGGAACACACTGTCCATGCTAACAGCTGGGAACTGCATGAGGCCTGGAAGGGACAGAGCCATGAAGCCCTGGGCATGCCTGGGGCTGACACCAGGCAGTCTTTGGCCGCTGAGTGCCATCCCACCAGAAGCTATGTCCCGCAGCCTCCTGTGGCCCAGATTCGGTCACCTGCTGCCGGTTTCTGAGAAGCCATGGACGCTCTAAGAGCTCTTAACAATGCAGTTTGTTTGGAGAACGCAGTGGTCGCTGGGAACAGGGAAGGGAGCTGGACGGGGAAGTGGACAAGGCCTTGAGCTCAGCCAGGAGACCTGGCTTCCTTCCTGGCTCTGCTATGACATGCTGTTCAGCCTTGCTGGAAGGGTCCCTCCCTGTTTCTGAACCCTCGGGGCCCCCTTGTGAGCTGAGCGCCGTGGTCCTTCCTGCTTTGCTTCTTTCTGCGAGAGGAGCTATTTCTTTTCCAGGCATTCCCTTGGGAAAGAGGTCAGGGGGCATTTTCTTCCTCCCCTGGCATGGCACCCAGGTGTCTGCCTTGCTGACCAATGAGTGTCTTCAGAAAGCCTGGCCTTGTGGGGAGGTGGCCCCTTAGGGGGCTGTACCTTAGTGTAAGAGGGGGCCAAGCCTGCAGCCCCCTGCCAGCCAGGCCAACCCTGTGGTTAAAGATGCTCTGTTCTGGGGACAGGGTCCCCTGAAGAGGGGGCAGCGAGGAGCAAGAGATGAGGTGTCTCCAGGACTAAGGGAGACTCGGCCCAGTCCATGCCCTTGGGCAGGCCGCTTCCCCTCCAGGAGTGCATTTCTTCATCAGCCCCCTAGCCAACAAGCCCCGTTCTGCCTCCCACACAGCCTCTGCCAATAGACGTGCTTCATAAGCAGCAGAGGGAGGGACCAGCCACGGCCGCCCTCCTTTCTTGGGACCTGCTGCCACTTGCAGATGCATGATGTCCTCACCTTCCTGTCCTAGCTCTGCGGATAAAGACAATAGTCTCTAGGGCAAGGGTTCTTTCAAATCCAAGCTACCAGAAGATGCTGGGGAAGTGGGAATGGCAGTAAATTGAAAAACAAAACACCCAACTCATGTCCGCCTAATTTCACAGTGGAAAGGAAAAAAAAATTAAAAATAAACCCCACTAGGATCCAAAAAACCCAAAGCAAAAAGAACCAAAAAACCAAAAAGCAAGCAAACAAACAAAAAAACCCCCAAAACCCAAGCACACACACAGCTGCTACAGTAAAGTAAGTGGGGGACAAGTGTGTGTTCCGGAGCCAGCCAGAGCCCTGCCTGCTGCGGCCCCGGGGCAGCCGGGGTTCAGGGGTTGTGCCCAGAGCGGGTGCCCCGGGGCAGCCACAGCCCGGGGAGGGCAGAAGGGCAAGCAAGCAGAGCCGGCTCGCCACCCTCCTCTGCCATCCCGTGGCGGGAGCAGCCAGTGGCCCCGGGCCTGTCGTCAGAAGCGCTCTGCCTCGCCACAGCCCGCACGCGAAAGAGAAAAGTCGAGTCTCACCAGGTCCGTCCTGAGCCACACTTCAATGTCGTCCATGACAGAGGGCTGTGCAACGGGGATCTATGGAGGCGGCAAGCAGCGGGTCAGGCAGCCCCACAGCCAGGCGAGGGAAGACAGAACACCGAACAAAGGAAATCGTCAAAAGCAAACCCCAAACGAAACCAAAACGTACACAGAGCAAAAAAACGCGTTGGCACAGCAGGTGCGGGCAACACAAGGCAGCCACATATGAAATGGCAGGTGAGGGAAGCAATGAGGTGGCCAGTTCTAAGAAGCAGGGCTGACCGGCAGGTGCCGGGGGGGGGGGGGGGGGGGGGGGGTGGGGGATGGGGATAGGAGGGCAGTGGTACGCGTTCTTGAAATGGTAACTTTTTGACTACTCTCAGCCCAGGGCTGCAAAGCCCCTTCTCATCTCAGGAATGCGCTGGTCCTGCAGGCTGGTTTTGAACTTGAACTTGAGCTCATCGGGTTAGAACCCTTGGAAGAGTCCTGCCTACCCGCTGTCGGGCCTCGCCTCTGGGGGTGACCAAAGGAGATACCAGGGGCCCCTCCTCCAATGCCACTGGGGAGGCCAGGTGGCAGTCCACCTGGAGCGGGGGTGCAGGTGGTCAGGCGGGCACTGAAAGTGTTTCGGACTATGTCCCGGTGCATCTCTGAGTGGGAGGAGGGGAGCACCGGGGCCTGGGTAGGGCCTGGCTGACAGCAGGCAGGCTCATCTCACCGCCAACAGAAACGGGCATAAGCTAGAGCTTTGATGACCAAAGCGACGGTGGGGCTTTAGTCGGCTTTGTGTCTCTTCAGGAAAGAATCACGAAGCGGCCCCGGAATGCAGTGGCTCCTTTAGTCTCACCCCGTCTTCCCAGCTCTCAATGGCTGGCTGGGCTTCGGGGGCCAAAGGAAAAGAGTTCAGGGAAAGAACGGAGAACTGGGGAGCAGTGGCCAGGGGGGTGAGTGGGTCCTGAGCCAACAAAGACAAGTCTCATGGGCTCCTGAGCCGTGTTCATGCCTGGCCCACCCGTGTCCAGGCCCGGGGTGGGGGATTGTGGGGGAGTGATTCTGAAACCTGCATTTGGCTAGAACGCAAGTGGCTCACAAGTTCACTATTTCCAGAAAGTTCGCCAGCACTGTGTCTATAGCTGGTTTCCCCCCAGTGTCACAATCTAGGGTAAGAATACAGTTAAAATAAGCAATCAGGGGGCGCCTGGGTGGCTCAGTTGGTTAAGCGACTGCCTTCGGCTCAGGTCATGATCCTGGAGTCCCGGGATCGAGTACCACATCGGGCTCCCTGCTCGGTGGGGAGTCTGCTTCTCCCTCTGACCCTCCCCCCTCTCATGCTCTCTCTCTGTCATTCTCTCAAATAAATAAAATCTTTAAAAAAAAAAAAAAAAGCAATCAGGGGCGCCTGGGTGGCTCAGTGGTTAAGCGTCTGCCTTCGGCTCAGGTCATGATTCCAGGTCCTGGGATTGAGCCCCGCATCGGGCTCCCTGCTCAGCGGGAAGCCTGCTTCTCCCTCTCCCACTCCCCCTGCTTGTATTCCCTCTCTCGCTGTGTCTCTGTCAAATAAATAAATAAAATCTTAAAAAAAAATAAAAAATAAAATAAGCCATCAGAGGACTACCTTAGTGTTTGCAAAATCTAAAAAATAACATGACCTTAACAAAGGAAAAGAACAAAGATTTCCCATCGCCAGCCCTGCCCTGATGGGGACGAGCCGCTCCTGGAGGTGGAAACCTGCTGCTGATGGGGTTTGGGGTGTGAGGAACAGCGAGGACTCCTAAGCCTGCCAGAGCGCACTGTGCAGGGGGGTCTGCGATCCTGCAGGGGCTCTGCGTGCACACAGAGCTGGTGAGGCTGGCTGTCCCCCTGCTCCAGGCACCTGGAGTAGCTTCACGTGTACCGGGCCTAACGAGAGACCCAGTGTGGGCAGCCCACAGGCACCTTCGTAAAGCTGTAGGCCCAACCACTCAGGTCAGATTAGGAAGATTCTATGTTGTCATTTTATTTCTTTGACTTCCTGGGAACTTAACGTGGCAATGGAAAAAATGTCAAGTTCAAATCACCCTGAAAGGGCTCCTAGGGACAAGGAACATGGGATTCTCCCTCTGGAGGGCACAGATGCCTGGAGTGGACGTGCTAATGGCACCCAAGGCAGAACCCACCTCCCCCATCAAAAAGAAAGCAGTAGGGCACACAGGGCGTGACCTGCTAATTTCATGCTCGCTGGCAGGACTTCTGTCTTGACATGTTCCTGGGACAGGAGATGCCAATTTTCATTATCTTGATGCTTCTCTAAGTCAGAATGCTTGGTGTCTGGGACGATGCGTGCCACGTCAAGTTAGCGTGGAAAGTTGGAAAGTTAGCGGCATCTCCAAATAGAAAAAAACACCCAACCAGGGTGGTTGGGAGCGTGCGCTGGGCTTTTTTATACCTACTCAGCATTGACCTATCAAGGAAAAACACAGATTCGAGGGACAGAGCTTTCCAATGTGTGGCAGGAGCCTGAAAAAAAGCCATGAAGGGGTCACGGGCCTTCAACCTTCAGATTTGGCTTATAATATTTTTGTTCTTGTTCCAAAGTCATCCCCTCAAGGCTGGGTATCATGCTCCAGTCTTCTTCTTTGAGGATTGATCTCGAAAGCCAGCACACTCAGAAAATAAACATTGACATTTGAGAAATTCCTCACCCCCTCAAAAAAAAAAATTTTTTTTCCCAAAAGCTGGATCATGGGAACACTTTTCTTCCTTCTCTTAGACATCTCCAAATAAATAGCGTGCTTATGGAAGAGCATCCTCCAGGCGAAGATCCGGGAGCTAGGGCACTGGGTGATGGGTCCCTCTGGCTGGGCTTGTCACTTCACTTTTTGAACAAATCACTTTTCTCTGGACTTGCTTCTTCACTCAAGAGCCCTGGAGCCTCTCCCATCCTAAGAAGCCTCAGGGCTTCGGGTGAAGAGGCAGAGCAGGGATGGGGACGAGACTTGGGCAAGTCTTGGCCTCAGTTCCCTTATCTGTGAAATAGGGTGATGGCTCGGTCATATTTAGTTTTCACCACTCAGGACTCCGAACCCCTTAACTTCCAGGTCAGGGGTTCTGTCTTCTAATTCCGAAACCCAGGGATATCGGACACGGCTGGCCTTGACTCCTTCCCGTATGAAAGGCACTTGGCCTCAGGGCGGGAATCTCCCTGCAGCTACAGGGAGAGCTAACAGTAAAGCTTATATGACACAGGGCAAGGGTTGACTTGCTTGTGGTTGTACACAATACCTTAGCTATATAAACCTCCCGCCCTGATAAGTCAATGCCTTGAGTATTCCGCCAGGGTAAAGTTCCTTCTAATAACGCGGGTGCTACCAGACACAGACTAAATACGCACGCTGCTCCCCAAACAGGAACTGCGGAGACCGGGAGGGAGAAAGAGGGAACGCCCCCGGCCATGCCGATGGAAGGGAAGGGAGAGGCCTTGGCCAGGGAAGAGGGCAATGGACTCTGTCACTGCCCCGTGGCTTTGGGCACGTCACTAGGCCCCTGGGAGGCCTCAGTATTCTCATTGATCAAATGAGGGTGGGCCCAGCTGATCCCTAAGAGACTGTGGCCTCTACCACGGCATGGTTTTAGCATCTTCTTGGGCAATGATCCAAAGTGGAAGACTGGTCCAAGGGTCTGAAGAGGAGGGTGTTGGGGGAGGGGACAGAAAGAAAAAGATGTGAAGACAGAAAAACAGAGGAAGCTGGCACGGGACCACCCTCCCCATAGAGACCAGCGCCCACGGGGTTGGCTCGGCTAAGGCAATGGGGGAGATGCGCCCAGCCCATCTTCAGAGTCCTAAGAGAAGCTGGCGTGTTGAGTACCAGAAGTGGCAGATTTGGACGTGAACGCTGGGGGAGCTGTCCGCTGTCCCTTGATGGGCTCCCCCCTCCAGCCACAGCCAGTGATCTCTGTGGCTTTGGGCTTGCTCTGTCTGGGCTGGGGGGGTCCTCCAGGCCTGAGTAGGGCACCCTACTGCTCCCAGGCCCAAACTGGGCTTTGGCAGCAGCGCACCCCTACTGACCTACTGCTGCTCTTGTTGGGGCTTACATTCGGTCCTCTGGCTGCACCCTGCATATGGAGAGGCTAGGAGGTGGGGGGGACACAGTGCACCGGCAGTCTCTGGGCAGGCTGGCTCACGATGCCCCTCAGGGTTCTCTTCGATGGGTAACGAATCTGGGATTGTTAATCTAGACACCCAGAGTCCCAGGAGACCGAGCCCCAACTCCACAAGGAAACCCACGAGTCTGATTTTATGATGCAACAAGAACCATTTCTGAAAAGCTCAGGTGTGTTCTTTCTAGAGAATTGTGAAATCCTCCCTACAACGCGTCCCACTGCCACCCAAACAGGAGGGAGAGTCTAGAAGCCCTTCAGTCTCACTCAATAGTACAAAAAGTTTCCAAGTAAAGAATTTGTACTCAGGGGTTTTAGAAAGACTCAGGGTTTCTACACTATGGGAAATAAGGCAAAGCAATTAATATACATTGTTTAAAAGAAAAAAAAAACACTGCAGTCAGGCAGGTGAGATACCGGGTTAGCTGTTAGTTGGGCTTGTTTCTGGGAAGTTGGGAGACTGGAGCTCTAGTGGGGGACAGGGCGGAGGAGGGGGGCTCTGTGTGGGCAGAGGCAGGTGCCACCATGAGCTGCCAAGGCCACACTCAGGGTAGTTGGTACGGACAGTATCCTTTTTTGCAGGATTAGTAGGCACAAGGACACATGGCTGGATCCTCCCAATTTGGAACTGGCGTGGACGTGGTCTCCAGGAGTCCTGCTCTATAGGCCACCCACACATGGGGACCCAAACCCCAGCCTGTCCCTGAAGAAGTAAATGAGGGGCCCAGGCAGCCTATGTCTCTAAGAATGACCGTGGGGTCTAGTTTAGACACAGAGCTGTGCAAAGGTCCCTGGCTCCAAGCCGGGGTGGCAGGCAGATCTCCCCACCCCCTCGGTTCTGATGGCTCAGGCAGGTGACCCCCATTGTGCTGCCTACCATCTTGGACATGCTGGCCACAGCCTAGCACAGTTTCCAGGGCTCAGTTATGCGTCCTCCCTGGTGTGTGTGCCTAGTGTCTGCCTGGCTCCACCCAGAGGCCGATGCTTCACTGTTTTTTTATCATATCTCCTTCTGTGCATCCTCTCCTGCTCCAGTCCTACCACACATGCACCCACAGACCTTTGGTCTCTATGTTAGAGGTGCTCGGTGAGGGCTGTGGCTTCATTAGGAATGAAATCATCACTCCAAGGCAAGCAGCCTGGAACGAGATCACCCTCTCTCTCTGTACCACACTCAGGGCCACCTGACCAGATGAGGCAGGAGAGGCCTGCTCAAGCTCTACTTCATGAGAACTGTGTTTATGATATTAAAACGCCCCTGGCTTAAAAACTAATGATGTACTATATGTTGGCTATTGAATTTAAATTAAAAAAAAAAAAAGAAAAAAACCTCCCCTGGCTTTGTCTTCTTTTCACTCTGTTCCTATTGTGTTTGTGAAGATGTCTCAAATTCTTCTAGGGGACATAGTGGACACAAATAACTCCATCATAAAAACCCATCAGCCTAGGACTGCCAAATTCATAGGCTGGAGGGGGCTTCTCCAACCCATCAGAGGATGCTTTTGAGTCTGTTCTCTTAGAAACATCCCTTCTGAAGCAAAAGCCACAGGAACTTGTGCTCTATCCTGGAAAAGTGAATACTGCCGGGAGCTCCAGAGACAGTAAAAGGAGGGAAGGAGCCCTCCCCTCACTCCCACCAATGTCCCAGACCCTTAAGACCCAGGGGCACGGACCTCAGCAGAAAACCAGAGAAGGTATTTCTGGGGCTGGAAGTCTGTGGCTTCAGGAGATTGCACAAATGCAAGAGGGGAAAATTTGGCACCCAGTCAGAAAGAGAGAATGGCCTTGTACTGTCTGACTCACAAGGGCTCAGCAGGTGACACAGGTAAGCGCTGGGGTGGACAGGGGGCTCGGCTCAGCTGGTGACTTCTCACCATTCCTTGGGTTATGAGCCAGCTGTCTATGGGCTCCAGGTCAGAGTCCCCACCTTTACCTCTCTTCTGGGCCGAGGACAGAAAAGTCCCAGAAAGAAAAGTCACAGCAAGACCCAGATAAAGAAAGCAACAGTATATATCATGGAAACGGAAAAGCCACTGTTCAGAGTTGATCTGTTGTCATGGAAGGAGATGTGACCCCCCCCCCTCCAGCACGTTCCCCCTTACCTGCCTGAAAAAACAGAAGAGAAGTTTAGTAACCGAGAATCCCGACAGGGTACCATATACTCCTGCCAATTATCCCTGTACACTTGGAAAATCTCCAGGAGGTCACGGAAGGTTGACCATGGCTGCTTCTCCTCATTAGGGCTCTCGGGGTTGGCAAAGGTCAATTTTTTCAAAGAACCAGCTCTTACGAAGTCATTACTACTTTTTTTCTAACTTATTTCTGCTTTTTTCCTCCTTCTCAGTTACCTGTGTGTTCTTTTCCCAAACTCTTAACTCGAACGCTGAATTTGGGTATATTGCCCTTTTTTAAATAACAGCATGTAAAGGTAAGACTTTGGATTTGGTTGCACCGTGGAGGTGTGGCTATACAATTTTCTCCCCTCGCCTGTGTTCTTCATTTCTCCTTTGGCCCGGTTTTCATTTGCAGGTCAGCACAGTTTAGGATACGGAACAACAGAAGCTGAAATCCTGGCCTGAGGATGCATGTGGGTCAGTGTGTGTGCACGCATATACCAAGGTGCAGACAGAGACAGACACACATGCGTGCACCGCACAAACCCTGCTTCCTCCCACCGACCAGTACACATGAAAGCAATCTGCCTACAACCACCTGCAATCAGGTGGAAAACATGCTGGCATCATCAAGATCTTTGAAAACAGGGAGATGCGCCAAGCCACACACCCCAAAGGGCGAAGGGCGGGAAGCTGGCCACCTCTCCTGCGCTCCGATCCAGGCCTAGACACTGCTAAGGGCAGAGGTGCGGTAGGACACACCCTGGCGTGGATGGAGGCCGGCCGGGGAGGCACAGGGGGAAGCAGACCAGGTGGGCCAGGCAAGGTCAGGGTGGGCCAGGAGGAGGGGATGTGCTGGGGGGCCCTCAGCCCGGCCTCCTGACACCCTCTCTGAGTTGGGTAGGAGACATTCCGAGTAATGGGAGACACAGAGCCATGACCACCGCATAGATGTTGGGAGTCCCGGTCCCGGGGAGGGGTGGAAAGGCAGGGTGCTGAGACCCAAGGCACTCGGGCTGGCTCTTCTGTGCCCCCTAGTGGCCAGTGCAGAGGGCCGCACAGGCCTCCTATCAAGTTGGCTGAGCCACCACAGAGTAAGTGCCTTCCCCAAGGCGAGCCTTCTCAAGGAAACTGCTGCTGGCCTGGGCCCACCTGGACACAGGCAGCAGGAGGCCCGAACTTGTGTTCTGGAAGCAAACCTCCCTGTCCAGGGGGCAGATGAGCACTGCTCCTTTCTAACCCAGCTGGGGGACCCTAAAAGGAGGTCCCACTGTTCCAGGGCCATTATCCCACAGCCCTCCCCCTCACTGTCCCTGCAAACAGACACTCATTCACACACTGCCACACACATTCCTGAGGTGAAAAGGGGGACGATCCCATGAGAAGCATTAAGACACAAATCCTTTCCCCGGCAGTGACCTGAAACCTCACAGAATCCACAGCTGCAATCTGGGGCTCTAACAAGCACCACCCCCCACTTGACAGCACCTCTGCCTTTAGCTCTGCCCCTTCCAGAACACCCTCCTGGCCTCCACCTGCTGCTCCTCCCGCCCCTCCAGCCCCAGACCCCCTGACAAATCCTGGCCCTCCGCTGCCTGCTAGTGGGTTGGTACTGCCTGGCGAGGCCGACTGCAGATGATCAGCCCAGATGTGGCTCAGATGAGCTTTTCCCTTCCTTGTGCGGATCAGTGTTTTGTCAGAGTCCTGCCCACCCCAGGGCAGTGGACCATCTGAAGAGAGCCCCAATCTGGCTGTACGAGACCTGTGCCCTGAGAGCTCGGGGCCACCAAGGTCGGAAGAGAAGGGGCTCTGAGGCCAGACCTCCCAGAAGGGATCCCCGCTTGCTCTCTGCTCACTCGGTGCCCAGAGCATGCCGCCACCTCTCGAGGCCTGTCGGCTCTTGGGTTCATGGCAGGCTGACTGGGCATCACCCGCGGGGTGGGGTGAGGACTCAATGAGGCGATCGAGTGCTCTCATGCCGGTCTCCCCCAGCTGGCCCTGCCCTCCACACACCCTGGAGTCTGCTTGGCCACCCGGCCCGACTTCCCCTCCAGAGGACCCCAGGCAGAACAACAGGCTGAAAGACCTACCACTTCAGAGCTCTGTTTCCGGCTGTCTGGTGCAGAAGCCAGTCCTCCGACAGCCTGGGGGTCCTCGTAGGCTACCCTGGAGACAAGCAGCACAGTCTGTCAGTTCCTGGCAGTGGTCCCAGGGGACGGGGTGGTGACCTCTAATCACTTTCTAGCTCTCTCACCTCCCTCACGCATACTTGGAGAAACGTTCCCTGCAGCCCTGGCATCAAAGGGCTCATGCATTGTCTGACTGCAGCTAAAGCCAGGAGGCCAGAGTTCCAGCGCTGGCTCAGCCCCTCCTTTCCTCTGGGGTCTGGGACACTGTGCCCCTCAATGTCCCTCTCAAGGAACAATACCAGGGCATCTCCAAAGTCCACTGACAGGAGGTCAAAAGCGCCCTGAAACTCCAGGCAACATTAATTCTTATTTTAAAAGCAGCAGCCGCAGTGGCCTTTGACAAGGAAGGTGGTGACAGCTGGTGAAGCGTGAACGGGGCCTTGCGTTGGGTTTCTGGTCAACCTGTTGATGCCTGAGCATGGGAACGCAGAAAGCCAAATGCCTCAAGATGCCGGGCCCCAGGGAAAGGCAGGAAAGAGTTCTTCGCCTGCCTTAAGGTTGAACAAGAAGCTCAAAGCCTGTTCCTGTGCCTCCCTGAGATGCAAGGGGTGGTCTATTTTGGGACCCACGTCCCCAATTTCACATGGCTTCTCCTGGCAGGAGCTGCCTTCAGGGAAGCCTCCGCCCACACCCTTGCACAAGAAAACCATGCTGATAAGAGCTACTTCATGCCCTGCCTGGCTGCCCCCCAGCTCCCAGCTCTTCTTCAGCAGCAGCACGGGAAGCACGCTCTTGTGACTCACAGGAGAAATCCAACCACAATCAACCCCAAGGCGGGGAGGTGGGGGTTGGCGGGGGTGGGGAGGTTGGTGTTCATTCAAAATCTGTGTCTACTGCCAAGTCCTCACAGACATATTTCAACGTTCTTGGCAGCCCTGGACTTGGCAAACAAAAGGCGTCTTTGTGTTGGCCTGTGACCAGGCCGGGATCAATCCTCCCCCAATGTCTTCCGAGAGCCACTGAAATGGTCCCCACATACGTCTTGCGTTGTTCAGCCAAGGAGTTCCCTCTCGTCTGGGCAAACATGTCAAAGCCATCACGCGGATTACACTGCTGGAGTGAACTGAGGGTACCACTGACGCTCTCTGTCCCCAAGTCTGTGGCAACAAAACAAATGAGGGGAGGATGAGAGTAAAATGTGGCCCGTGGACTTCAGGAAAGGTCCCAAAGTTCAGAAGCCCGTGGGCAGGTTAGGGTTCTATGGGGGGAGGTTGGGCAGCTCTCCTCGGCACCCCCAGCCCACCACATACAGGAGGAGTCACACCGGGGCCCAGATGGGGGACAGAACAGCCACAGGACCCCCCCCCCCCCCGCCGAAGCTGCTCAAGGTGGGGAAGAGTCAGTATGAACGAGAGGGAGACTGCTGGCAACGAGGAGGGGCCTGGGGCCAGTGCCTCTGCAGATTTCCCACAACGCTCTGATCAGTACACTCCTCACTGGCTCAGTCACACGTCTAAGCGCCTGGGTCATGTATTTCCTTGATAAACATTTCGCAGGCACCCACCACGTTCAAAGCTAGATCATGAGCGGACCAAACTGAATCTGATGCAGTCCTTGGCCTTAAGGAGCACATGAAGTAGGTGGGAGACAGATACCACCAGTACCTAGCTTGAGATAACTGGAAGAGATTCAAAACTGACCCAAGAATAGGGCTGAAAGGCCCAGGGGGACTCTGCTGCAAGGAGAAGAGGGAGAGGCAGGTACCAAAGCACAGAGCCTGGGAAGTCCAGGGAGTGTGAAGTGAAAAACACTTGTGGAGACGCTGATGAACAAAAAGGCTGGAAAGGCATATGGGAGGTGGCTGGGGTATGAAAAGCCTCAAAGGCCAGGTAAAGGAGCCCAGGAGAAGGACACTAGACCTTTTTTTTTTTTTTAAGATTTTTAAAATTTATTTGAGAGAGAGCAAGAACACGAGCGGAGGGGAGGGGCAGAGGGAGAGGGAGAAGGAGGCTTTCGGCAGAGCCAGGAGCCCGACACAGGGCTTGGTCCCAGGACCCTGGGATCATGACCTGAGCCGAAGACAGATGCTAACTGACTGAGCCACCTGGGCACCCCTCGCTTTTTTTTTTTTAAGATTGATTTATTTATTCAGAGAGAGGACGTGCAGAGGTGGGGGGAGGGGCAGAGGAAGAAGAAGAGAGAGAATCTTAAGCAGCCTCCACGCCCAGCGCAGAGCCTGACACGGGGCTCAATCTCATGACTCTGAGACCATGACATGAGCCGAAATCAAAAGCCGGATGCTTACCCGACTGCACCACCCAGGCGTCCCAACACTAGACCTTTATTTAAGAAGGCAGGCAGCAGAATTCAATTTGACTTTTGGATATTAAATCTGGTGGCCATATGCTGGATGGATTGAAGGCAGAGAAATCTGTTCCAAAAGAGAAACAGTGGCCACAGATTCATGAGATGCTGGGAAGCCAGAATCACAGCAATGGACAGGCCACTAAATAAAAGCCCGATTTCAACTGTAATGGAATGAAGGTATAGAGATAAATATTAAGGGAAAAAAAAAAAGGAAAACAGAAAACCAAGGTAGAAAGAATTTTGTGAGAGCCGTGCATTATTTCAATACTATAATTTTATCTGTTACAAATCGGTGTACCATCTAGAATCATATACACACTTGCAAACGGAAAAGTGGGAAAGTGGTGAGTTTCTTTTGTTTTAGGCTTCAGACAGTGCAGCACTTTAGGCTGATGTTAGTTCAAGGAGAGCAAATCCACCTGTGCCATCACCTCCTGATTCCAAGACCGTGGCAGACATTACCAATCAACCACAGACTCATCTCCCAAGCAGCATCCTTCTTAGACCTGTGTCCCAAGCAGCCAATGAGCTGAAACCTATTTGCCATCCTTGGCCTAGTTTATATTGAGAAGACAATCACTTCGACCACAGAGACTATTGCAGATAAAACACAGCAGCTACCTTTGTTTAAAAGCAAACAACTTCCAGTTCCTTGGAACTCCCCCCACCCCTTCTTTCCAACACAGGTTTAAACTTTTAAGTTTAGGGACAGAAGTCATCAACTAAAGGTGGCACAACTGGCCAGGTCTCAGGAATACACTTTTCCATGGATCCCTCTAAAGGCTCTCTTTGGGCCTTCCAACCAAGAGAGAGAAAGGGGCCCTCAGCCCAGACTCACAACCAGGAAGTGGCCTGAAAAGAAGGCCCTTGACACAAACCTGTGAGACACTTACCTAAGCCTGCAAGCTGAGAGGAGAGAGAAGATGGGGGTGCCGTGTTCCCCACCACTGGGCTCACCACAGCTGGAGACCCCGGGCCCAGGTCTATTAAGTTGTCCTCGGTCACTTCGTTCAGTACCTGCCAGCAGAGAAGACAGCAGTGAGCCCCAGAGCGCCCGCCTTGGGCTCCTAGGTAAGAGCCAGCTGGCCCGGCGCAGGGAACCCAAGAAAAAGCATCAACGCTGCACCAATCCAGGAACAAGGCAGTTTTCCTCCCTGGGACTTTGGTGGTCCAAGGTGGCCCCCGCCCATTGGCTCCTCCCCCTGCCCCCAAAGGAGGCAGGGCTGAAGCAGTCACCAGGACAGTCGCTGTCCCTGGAGCTATAACTTGGGGCTTGCTTGCCATGCTCCCACCGGGAATGTGTCTGCTAGTTCTTCTGCAGTATCTCATCAGCCAGAGCTTACTCCTTCATTACCCCCAATTTTTTTTTTGAAGAAAACTCTACCCTCAACATGGGGCTTGAACTCACGACCCCGAGACCAAGAGTCGCACGCTCTACAGACTGTGCCAGCCAGGTGCCCCTCATTACCCATATATTTAGGCCCCAATTAGAAAAACCAGAGGTGAGACCTAACAGAGGTAGGTCTCCCAGCAACCGGAGAGCAGAGAATTCTGAAGGAATACTTACTCCATTACTGGCATTTTGCACTGATCGGCCTGACCTGTATCGTTCGAACCTAATAGGGGAAAGGAAAGCAGAGTGAGGAGGGACGACGCGGTATAGTGATGCTCACTGGTCCTGTGAAGAGCTCCTGGGGACCAAGGGCCCTGTGAGGCCAGTGGACACCGAGACTCCAGGAAAAGGAAACCAATTGGGGCCATTTGGGGGACATGGGAGGTGGGTCCCCCTCTACCCCCCAACTTTACCGTGCCTTCCTCTGGAGGATCAGCCTCCAGGCTCACCCACGAGCACACGAAGCGGGGGAGGAAGGTGTTGTTTGGCACATCCCATCATAAGGAGGTCATTATAAGCATTCCCAGCTGTCCCCTCATGCTCTGGGCCCAGAGGGCTCCTTTTGCTCCTTGGGCGGGGCGGGGCGGGGCGGGGCCAACCACTTGACCTGGGAGAGGCTCAGATACCGATTTCCAAAGCCAGGCAAGAAGTGCAGCCCCCCCTCTGTTTCATAGAGCTGTGCTAGGCATGATTAGCCTGTCACTAAGATGCCCTCAGCTCAATGTGCTGGAGGAGAGGGCCTGGGACACACACAGGGTAGATACCTAGAAGAGGAAGACAGGCACAGGCCCTTGGCCTGGCCCAAAGGCTCCCCAGTAGCTGCGCACGGGACCTGGCTAGGAGCAACCACAGACAGCCTCTCCTGTCCCATACCCACCAGGTGGGGAATACAAGAGCACTTGTGAGGCACCTGTGTGGGCCGCCCTTGCATTTAAAAGTTCCAAGACGCTGTGGGCAAAGAGGTAGCTAAGAGACCTTCTGCAGCTAGAGGCTGGAGAAACCAGCCTTTACGGAGATCTGCTCAGCTCAGTGCCTGGTAAGTAGGGATCCCCAGGAGGGACAGTCCGGTTAGGCGATGTGTGTCCACTGCGGTTTCGAGAGACTTGTGTGTTTTTATGAACCATGGCCCATGAGGAGGAGGAGAATGTTAATGCATCTGAAAAGTTTCTAATCCTGGAGTACCTTTCTCACACCATCTTGGAGGGACAAGTGGTCTTATCAACAGCACTCAAGCCAGAATGGCACCTCAGGGCTTTGTCTCTGAATTTGTGGTCAGGCCGGTGTGGCAGACTCAGGTGTGGCAGACTCAGGGGAAAATGCTCGCATTAGCCCGCGTCTTCCTATCCCAGGAAGGGCCGAAACGGGTTTGAGGTGAACAGGCCAAGCCCATTTAAAGTAGAGAAACTAGGGGTGCCTGGGTGGCTCAGATGGTTAAGCGTCTGCCTTCGGCTCGGGTCATGATCCCAGGGTCCTGGGATCGAGTCCCGCATCGGCTCTCTGCTAGGCGGGGAGCCTGTTTCTCCCTCTGCCTCTCTCTCTCTCTGTCTCTCATGAATAAATAAAATCTTTAAAAAAAAAAAAAATAAATAAATAAATAAAATAAAGTAGAGAAACTAGAACCACAAGGCAAAACCAAGGGGTCTCGAGCTGGGAGTCGAGGCACCCCAGATCTGCTTCTAATCTCCAAAGGACACACGGGGCCCCTGGGTGGCCCCACATTCTTACTGCAGAGGTTTCTTTGTCTGTCGGATAGACCCAGGACCACCCATCCCTACTAAGACAAGGCCCGGGGTCATGGTACCCACGGCAAATTCTCCCTCTAAGCCCCGTCACACTGATCGTAAATGATGCCAGATCATCACACTGTGAGTCAGCGCAGGGACCAGGGCCCCAAGTCTCCGAGGGTGGAAGGCCTCAGACTTGGGAGAAGGTTGGCCTGGTCAAGGTGCTTTCTGGTGCCTTTGCTGGGAGAAGCCTGAGCCACACATGCCCGAATGATGCTCTGGGAACCGTGCCTGCCATTACCTCCTATTGGCAACTCCTTCCCCAGGAGAGGCTTTGGAAAAGGAAAAGAACTTTCAAGCTGGTTACCTCAAATCCAAAAATGATTTGGCTGCAGAAAGAACTCAAATGAACGTGTGTGTGTGTGTGTGTGTGTTTCCCTAAACAGCAGCAGCATCCGGCACTTACACCCTGCCTTCTTTGGAATACTCTAGACACACTGACATTTGCAAAGCGAGGGAAAAATCTTTTTCTTTCTTTAAAGATGGCAAAGAGGAAATCTTTTTTCCTTAGTAGAGATTTTTTCCCCCCTTTAATCCTTTTCAAACTCAAAGGATCTTCAAAGGAGCAGGTGCACGCTCCCGGGCCCCAAGGCCTCGGCCCTCCCCTCATGGGCCCCGGGGGGGGGGGGGGGGCGGATAGTGGGGAAGGCAGGGCAGCCTGAGGCTTGCAAAGGGCAGAGCCTAATTCTGCCCGTCACTTTCCTGCTGCTCCGTTCCCAGGAGAACAAGAAGCATTTTCCCTGTCAGCTGGGAACAAATTAGCATCTCTGATGAGCATTTTCCAACCCTACACTCCCTCTCCCTCTCCACATTGTTTGGGAGAGAAATCCCTCCACTGGCAACCGTCTCTGGGAGGGATGACAAGGGACCCCGCACCTCTCGTAGCGGAGGAAGACGTTGTTGAGGTCATCGTTGACGTGAAGCAGCTCCTCGGTGACCTCCTCATTGGACACGCGGGAGATGAGCTCCACGATGCGCTGTTGCATGGCCCGGCAGGTCCTGTTCAGCTCCTAGGGAACACACACGCCTCTGGCTAGCCTGCTGGGGACGATGCGTGTCCCACTGTACTTCCTCGGGCAAAATGTGAGTCAATTCTTAAAAGTCACCAAAGGAGTGCACGCTTGTCTGAGAAAGCCGGCCACGGGTGGGATGCAAAGTGGAGGGCCCCTCTCTATCTCCTGCTGCCCCAGAAGAAGGAAGCTCTTTTTCAATGGACAGACAAGGGTCCATAGCTCTGTACTCTTGTATGTACATCGGCACGTGTTTGTACAGAGCGTCCTTTACGTCTAAGAATGTGATCCTTTGCAGCTCGCTTTTTCTCTTCAACAAAATACTCTCGACCACCTCTCCCCGTCGCTTTCATACGGCCGGCCCCACCTGTGTGTGTGTGTATCATGAAGCATCTCCCCGTGCTTCCACTGCCTTAAGGCCTCTTTCTGGCCAACCCAAACAGTGTGGCAAGGACCATTCGTACACACACAGGCTCCTACATCTGTGCCAGTACTTCCATAGGACAAGCTTCTAGAAGTGGAATTTCTGGGTGAAAGGGTATACAGTCACTTAGAATACGGACTGGTAATTGCTGAAGAGCCTCCAAAAAGATGAGACCAGGTCATTTACGCTCCCAGCAACAACAGGAGTGTATTTTATGACTGTATTAGGTACATTTCGGTAGCACGTGGTATCTCGCTGAGGTCTGAGAAGCTCAGCAAGCTCTTGACATGTCTTCCAGGCTGGCCAAAGAGGACTCCGATGAACCCCCAGTCACCACTGGAGCCCGCTCTACCCTTGGAAGGACAGTTCCCCTGAAGACAGACGCTTACCACTTTCTGGCCTGGCTTCCACAGGCTTTCCCTGCCCTACACTGCGCCACACACGGGGAAAAGGCCCAGTAATCATCTGCTGAGTCGACCACAGACGTGGCCAAACATAAAGCAGGGAATCCCAGGGCTCAACAGTGCCCTGCAACACTGCGCTCAGCACACAGGGGCCTTACTGCTGGGCCCCTTATCTGCCTCCTCTCTCTATACCGAAGCTCCTTGAGGGCAGGGCTGGCATCTCTTGGCCCCATTTCTCCAGCATCCATGACCAACACACAGGAGCTACTCCCTAAATGCTTTGGAGAGAATTAATTAATGAAGGCAAGTTGCATTCCTTCCATCCACACCTAGTCCAAGGTCTCTAAATAGTGTTCCCTTACACACTCGTGTGCACACACACACCCCCTTCACCACTGGACGACAATGAGTGTCCTGGGCCTGATCCTGCGGGACAGACCTGCCAATCACAGAATAAGCAGATCATGACCAGCTGGCCACCAGGTCTGGAAACTGCTTCTGCCGTCACCCCTCCCCTGGCTGCTCAGCCTGTGGGGGCTCCTTCCCCAAGAGCAGGGGCAGCTGAGAAAAGAGGCCCAACCCACATGGGTCATCCCACAATCACCCCACTATAGCTGTAGTTGTCAAGACAGAAGGTTTCTAGATTAGTCTGGTGTTCACCGGAAGAAAAAAAAAAAAAGCTTCACTGGAGAGCCTCTGGATTGCTGGGCCCCGTCTGGCTGGTTATGGAAACACTGCCTTTGTCTTCGTTCTATCCTGTTGCTGGCCCTCTGTACAACCAGAATGCTGCTGTCAGTCTCTCTTGGTCATAGGGCCAGCAAGCCCAGCATCTGGACCTTCCAGTTTTTTCTATGAAGACAGTCCCACTCTTGGTTCTCCTAAGACTCCCATTCTAGGTTTGGGAGAAGGCAGAGTGATCCTGGAACTAAGGGGCTGTCAGCAAATCACCGGGGATTCACAACTCCTCTCTCCCAACCCCTGACCTGGTGCTTCAGGGACCAGCTGCGCCCGGGGAGTAGCATTCCCACCAGCAGGTGATGCAGAGGGGTGGAGGTCAGAAGCAAGCTGAGGCTGGAGGAGGAAGGATGGGGACACCTCAACTCTATGGCGCTCTGATCCCTTGGTCTGTGCAGACCACCTGCTCCCCATCACCGTCCTCACTCAGGATCTACACCAGCTTAGCCTTCTTGCTGGCCCTCTCTCCACTCAGAGGAATGGGCAATTCTCCTTCACCTAGAATCGAATCTTCCCTCTCCAGGATTCGTCCCAGACCCCAGTGACCCAGCAGTAAGCATTTTTAAACATACATGCATGTGTTAGAGTAACAAGAGGCAAATACTGAAAATTAATTGCACAGGACACCATATCCAGGAAAGAGTGAAATGCCACGAAATGTCCACTCTCCACCACTGTGAACGGCTCCTAGATCCCCTGGCCAGCCATAAGAGGGGCATTCGGGAAGCGGCCTGGGACTTGGAGCCTGGCCGGAACTCAGTGATGGGTTGCCACAATCCCAGCCATGGGTGCTGGTACACACCCACAGGTCAAATCCAGTCACTGCTGGGACAGTCGCAGTACCCAGGAAAGCCAAGGGCCCAGCGGAAACCCTAATTACAGAAACAAAGTGCGCTCACGAGCGAGGGCTAAGACGAAAACCGAAAAACAAAACCAAAGCCCACACAAATCAACTTCTGAAAAAAGCAATCACATCAGATCACGAGAAGGATTCCAACAGCCAGGACTGAAGTCAACAACGTAAATAATTATATTTATGATATATCGTTAGAGTGCAGGGAGCACCCGCTTAGGGCCCATAAGGGAGCATGGATTCAGATTCACTTTAAAAGACCAGCCCCCATTAACCAAAAGAAAAAAAGACATTCTTGGGCAGCAGATCTTGCCTAGCGCTTTGGAAGACATGCTGGAGACCAGCCAAAGCTTGTGGGGACGGAAAAGAGGGAAAGACAGAGCCTGGGGACACAGGCGGCGGGGGTGGCGGACAGAGGGAAGAGGCGCAGTGCCTGGATCCCTTCCTGGATGTGTATGTGCCTCGTAGAGAGGAGACCAGTACTCAAGGTGTCCGCAAAAAACTCTCTGATGAGCAAAAGGATCTTGAGCCCCAGCTACAGGCCCACTCCCTCCAGCAAAGGCAGCTCCCACTCCCACCCCCAGGCAGGCCCAGGACAGGGAAGAGGTCAGTGACTTCCTATCCTAACTGCAGGCCAATTCCAAACAGAAAGAGGTCCTAGGCCACCCTGGCAGAAGCTGGCGGCATCACCTCCCAGAGGCACAGGACTTCTCCAAACACACGTCAGACTTTCTAGAATAGCAGACGGCCTCAGGCACTAGCCCTCACTGCTCAGGGGCCCCTGAGAAGGCAGCCCTCTGCTTGCCATGTTCCTCTCCTCCTTTTCCATCAGACAGATTCCTACTCATCCTTCAAGGCCCCAGAATGTTTCCCCACCCTAACGCTTAGTCACAAGATTTTCAATGCAGAGAAAAGATTTTAAAGTGTTATAGTAGACCCCATACACCCAACCCCTAGATTCTACCCGCCATTAACGTTTTACAATTCCAGCTTACCATGTGTCTACCCAGCTACCCATCTCCCTATCCGCCCAGATTGTTTCCTGGGGATTCCCCCCAGCCCCTTCCTCCTCAAGACTGGACCTGCCTCTGCTTGGTGCTGCTGCCCCATGTGGTGACAGGTCCTCCAGCAGCGCCTCTGGCTCGTGTGTCTCTCCAATAAATGAGCAAGAGCCCTCACCCCCACCCCACTCAGTGGAAGCCTGGGAAGAAGAGCAGGCCTCAAGGACGGTCCACCGGCGTCAAGGGAGAACCAAACCGGATCATCCAAACGACTGCAGAGAGTGTCTCAGGAACATGGCTCCAAGCATCCAAAGCACCGAACCACTGGACAGAAGAGGGCAGGGCTGGACTCAGTCGCCCCCAGTGGAGCCCAGGGCCTCCTGGGTGCTGGGCGCCAAGCGGCAGGTAGCAAGCAGCCATGTCCAGGTCCGCTCTCCAGGCCGCCAGCACCCTCTGGGCCTGTTTCTCCCGGGTAGGAGAGGGGGTTGGAGAAGTGGTAAAACCCTGCAGAGGGCCACTGAGGGGCCTCCATGGCATGGGGTTTGGGACACCCCACCCCATGGCTCTGCTTTTATCTCTGAAACATTACAGTTCTCTGTGGAATTTTATTTGTGGAGAAAAGCGTCCCCCTACTTTACAGAAATGCTTGGGAAGTGCTAGATGATTTCTGAGACCTCTGCTAGCTCTAACATTATGACTTCAGCTTGCAGGAACAATGAGACCCAAGGGCACACCATGTGGTGACCTCATGGACTGTAAGCCCCAGAACATCTGCTTTGCCCTTTGTACTTGCCTCCTCATTCCCCACAGCCTTCAGCTGGGGCGCTGGGAGAGACAGCCCCTGACCCCATGGACAGAGCCTCAAATGCTCTGATCCCAGAGGGGCACCCAGGAGCCTTTCAAAGAGCTTTCATAAACTGGACCAAAGAATCTGGCCTGGAGCTTCCAAATCAAGGATGTCCTGGGGTCGCTGCAGAAAGTTTTATTATCTCCTTCCTTCAAGCTTTTAAGTTACCATCTTCTTCTTCATCTTCTTTTTTTTAAGATTTTATTTTAAATAATCTCTACACCCAACATGGGGCTTGAACTTACAACCCCAAGATCAAGAGTCACACCCTCCATTGAATGAGCCAGCCAGGCGCCCCTATGTCATCATCTTAAAAAAAAAAAAAAAAAAAAAAAATTTAAACAGTGAGAAAAAAGACAAAGGGATCGAAGAGGGGGGAGGAGAAGCAGCGTGTTGAGATTTCTGCCACCAAACACCAGCTGGCCGCCTGCAAGACCTCCGTGGGGTCACCGGCAGCCAGACTCATGGCAGATGCAGTTGGGAGACCTTCCACTGCCTATGTCCCCCTCTAAAGCAGCCACACAGCCTGACTTTCTTCTGATCCTAAGTCACAAGAGCGCGCAGTTTGCCCCGGTCATCCTTCCCACCATGCAACAGCCAGGACAGGCATGTCCTACACGAGGAAGATTTCAGCTTCGGCCTCCTCCTATGTCCGGTTCTCAACAGAGGGGGTGAACAGCTGGTCAGTGTTCTTTGTGCAAAAGCCCTCCATCTATCAGAACATATTAAAATAGCCTCTTTCTGTCTAATTAATCCCAATGCCTTTATCTTTTCTTCAAGGGACATTCTCATCCCCACCTCGCAAAACAGTCTTTTAATCATCTTTATGGGTTTCCTCTGAACCTTCTCCAAATTCTAAGGAACACAGAATAAGGTCCTGAAGATCCGCTTTCTATAGCGGCAAAGGGGGGGCGGGGAGAAGAAGAAACTCTTTGTTGAAGAGAAGGGGGAATAATGAAGCTAAACGTGGAGAATAAACTAGATCTCTCTAGAGAAAATGGTCCTGGACATCCCGGTTTTTGTTGAAACGAGATGCAAGCAGCAAGAGGGGATATACCATCTGCTACTTGAAGAAACAATGTGGAAGAGAGCTTCTTTTACTACCTGATGGATGGCCATGCAGGAATGCCCAATTTGGGCATCACTGGATTAATTAAAAGTTGTTATTATTTGAAGACAAAGCTCAAGAGGCTAATTTGGGAGAGACGGAGAGTACCGGATGACAGCCTCAGAATCTTTAAAGATTTCCAAAACCGGACTCCCAGGCGGCAGCTAAGGACGTGAACTTCAGGAGATGGCCATGCAGTCTCAAATACCAGGCCTGAACCCAAGTGCCCACACACAGGGTAGGGAAGATACGGCTTACCAGCTCTGTGAGAGGGATGGAAGATTTTAGGTTGATGGAAGCTCTCAATTTTATAGGCTCCTGCTGAGAACTGCCAGCTCGTCTACAAGGTGGGCTGCCAACAGGCACATCTGTACCGCACAGGCCGGGCCGTGGCAGGGCTCACGGCAGTCTTCAAATATTTAAGGACCTACATTGTGAAAGAGGACTTTGTTTTGTTCTGTGGTTAAAGCAGACAGACCAGGGTAGCAGTTGTAAGGAGACAGACTTTAGCCTGCCGTAGAGAAGGATGTACTAACAATAATCACAGGAGCTCTGACTTATGATGAGTTCCCTGTGCCTGGCACTGTGCTGGCCACCTCAAATGGACAATTTTTGAAAGATTTTATTTATTTGGGGGGCGGAGAGCAAGAGCAGGAGGAGGGGCGGAGGGAGAGGGAGAGAGGGAATTTCAAGCAGACTCCGAGCTGAGTGTGGGGGCCCGATGCGGGGCTCTATCTCATGAACCTGTGTCGAAATCAAGAGCTGGATGCTAGGCACACCTGGGTAGCTCAGTTGGTTAGGCGGCTACCTTTTGGCTCAGGTCATGATCTCAGTGTCCTGGGATTGAGCCCCACATCAGGCTCCCTGCTCAGCAGGGAGTCTGCTTCTCCCTCTCCCTCTGTGCTCTCTTGCTCTCAGTCTCTCAAGTAAATAAATAAAATCTTAAAAAAAAAGAGTTGGACACTTAACGGACTGGACCATGCAGGCACCCCTCAAATGGACGATTTCTATCCTTCCAAGATGAGTGTGATCACTCCAGGCTCTACCCAGTATCGTCCAGCCTGTCAGTGGTTGGGACGTGAACCCAGTGGTTCTTTCTGCCCTCCTGTGGTGCTTCCCAAAGTCTGACCAGGACGTGCATTTGGAAACAGAAGTGTTTCCGTGGGCTCCCACAAACAGCCTGTCTCGTCAAGAAAATGCTAAGAAAAATGAGGTGGGCACTAATCTGAACACATGGGTGGAGCTGGACTAGTTGCCTAGAAGGTCTGTCCCAGCTCAGGGAGTGGAGGGTTCCGCCCCGGCACAGTGTTCCCTCTGGGCACCCTGCCTCAGTTTTCCTCAGGGTCTCTAGCTAAGCTGCCGGCACAGCATAAGGAGTGGCCTCAGTCTCCCTTCAGGGAGGCAGGAAGCAATTCGGGACATTACCGCCCATGACTGCAGTCCGCCGCACCAGTGCATCCCGGGGCTGACACCTCCAATTTCCTCTCTTTGCATTTCCTCTGCCTCCTACCCAGCAATTTACACTCGAGTCGGGAGCAGCTTCTGTTGGCGTGAACATTTGGGTTGGTGACAAATGGGTTTATTTCCACGGCCCTGGCCAGCACTGTGAGCTCTGGACAGCTTCTACCCTGAGCAATCTGGCTGCCCTCCAGCTCAACTGAGGGGTCCTCAGGGCACATTCTGATCCCATCACTTCCCAAGCAGCTGGTGTCATTTTCCCATGTGGGAAATGGGCTGTTTGGGGTGGCCCCAGCCCTTGGGAGCCCCTGCCCAGACTGCCTCCGACTGCCCAGGGAAGAAGAGGAGGGGAGATGTCAGGGATGACTGAGGAGCGAGGCCAGGAGCCAGCAGAGTGTGGCTGTTCACACAGAGCTGCCTGACTCCTGAATCTCCCGTGCTGAAAGGCCAGCTTCCCACTGGCACCCAGAACCATTCTTTCTCTGTTTGATTTATAAGATAGCAGGGAGGGCTGGTAGGCTTGGAGTTGGAACAAAACAGAGGGAAGGAAAACGTCATGGGAAGCAACCTATTTTTGAAAACTGTGAGCTGACGCCAGGAGATTAGGTTCTGTTTGTCTTGGCTGATGGGCTTGTTTAAACACACACACACACACACACGCACGCGCACACATGCACACGCACACGCACAGAGTATGCTTGCTGTCTGGGTCTGCTCTGGCTGTCTGGAAGCATGTTGGCTTTGTTCAGCCCACCCCCTGCTGCCAGGAGCTCAACTCTGTCCACTGCAAACCCCCTGTCAGCAGGAATTCTGATGCTGACACAGCACAAAGCTGCCTCAAGAGGCCCTCGCAGTTTCTGGACGGTTTCTGGACTGATCTCAGATTCCTCTGTAGCAGCTAATGCCTGGAAGAACTCCCCCTACAGGCTGGGAATGGAGGTCAATGGTGCATTAACGGGACACTGGGTCCCCTAGCGTGTGGCACATGGACAGCTGGCCCCTGCTGAACGAAGGCAAACCTAGCCGGGCTGCAGGTGTCACGAGCGAGGTCTGGGAGAGGCCACTCGGGGCTCCTCGTTAGGGCTGGGTGAGGGTACTTGGCTCGGCTTTAAGAGAAACCTGATATCACGGCTTCATGGAGATGACCTGTTTCTGGTCGGCCTCCCTGCACCAGGCTGGGCGCTCCTCCAGAGCAGAGACCACGCTCCACACACCTCTGCTTTGCTCTGCGTCCGGCCCAGAGCAGGTATGCACCCACCCTCAGCTGCTTGGGAGCTGACGGCTTCAGGGGAGGAAGAGGGCACGACAAGAAGCGGCCCGGGAGCAGGCACAGTCACTTTGGCTCGGGGCACTGTGGACTGGCGGGGCCACCCGAGCCGGGCCTTCAGACACTGCGAATGTGTGCCAACAGCGGGGTGGGAGGGATGGCACTCGGAGGGGGGAGCAAGACTGACGACTCTGAGTGCCAGACAAGAAGATCTGGCACTTGCAGCTTAGAGCATCCTTTCTCCCCACCTCCAGAAGGTCACTGCTTCTGAGGGCAGCACAGATGCCACTTGGTACAAATGCCAGAGTCGTCGGAGACGGGTGTGGCGGAGAGCTGGCTGCTGGCTCTGGCTGGCCAGGATCCCTGACGCTAGTCTGAGGGCGGCCCCGGGTGCCAGCCCTGCTCCCGGACCCCTTTCTGCCGTGCCCCCCGATCTGCAGGGCGGCTAAGGGGGCGTGGAGGCCAGTTAGCAACAGATGCTCACAAACCATCAGGTGGCCAACCCCAGCCTGGAATCCTCAGTGTTCAGGAAAAGAAAGGAAGCTTCTACCTCATCTCAGTCTCAGGACTGGCTCAGGGGGCAAAGTGTGGCTAGAAGGGCTCCTGCGTGTGGGGAAGGTTGAAGAGGGCCTGTCACAAGTGTTCATGACATAATGTTGAGGAAGCAAAGCGACACACAACATTGTACACACAATAGGATCTCAATTACATCTGAAATGAAAACAAACACGGAAAAAAAGTCTGAAAGAAAAAGCATCAGAACATCGACAGTGGTTATTTGTGGGTGCTGGAATCAAAGAAAATGAGTATTTTCTTCTTTATACTTCCTTTTTTCTTTTGATGGGCATGCATTCTGTAATCGGCATTTTATAATCAGGAAAAAAAAAGTCACTAAGGAAAATAAGAGAGCCTGGTACTGGCTTCTGATCGGTCCCAGGAAGCATGAGGCTGAGGAAAAGCCTACAGGGACTCAGTCCCTTCCCATAACAGTCCCCCTGGGCCCCGATCCTGCCTCACTGCTGGATGCCCAGGGCCAGAGCTTCCACAAGATGAGGCCCTCCCTGCTCTCACCTGCAGCAATTCCAGATCGGACGAATCCTCCTGCCCGGGGACCATTTCTGTTAGCATCTCCGACATGACTTTTGTGTTGCCTCGAACAACATCCAGTTCACTCCGAAGCCTGGCAATCTGTTGGGCCAGGGGGATGGGAGTAGGGAGGAAAGCAGGAAGCAGAGGTCAGTCAAGCTGCACCTGTCCAGTGACAGTCCCCTTCACCATGACATCTAGGTCACACCTCTGAATGTGCTCGGCATTCGAAGGCTTCTTGTCTCACTCTGGTCTGTACGTGAGGGTGAGGGAGAGACCTGAATGGGGCCGTGAGGCCACCACACAAGGGCCCTGATTACCGAGAATTTGTCATGGGTGACTGCCGGGAAAGAGCACTGCATCTGGTGTGGACGGAGCTGGTGTGCAGCTCAGCCCTCCCACCGCAGAAGCCTGAGTGGGAAGTTCATCTCTCAGGCCTCCGTCCCTACTCTTTCAAGTGAAAGTGGTAGAGCATGTGACTGATCCCCAAGGGCCCTCATCGTTATAGATGCTGGCCCCAGGGGTTTACAATCGAAGCATTCTGGTCCTCCAAGGGGCTGGCCGGTTCAGCTGCACTTTTCTGGTGTGGCAAGAATGAGGGAAAGGGACCAAGAGAAGACTCGGGGGGAGACCGCCTCCCGCCCCGGCTCCCTACCTGCCCATCCAACAGAGCTCCCCAAAGCCTGAGCCATCTTTCCTCCAGTAGGGACACCATAAGGGACAGAGCTAAACCTGTCTGAGCCTCAGTCTCCTCACCTACGGAGAGGGGAAAACACTGCCCACGCCTCAGAGCTGCTAGGAATGACTGAAGTGAAGACCCAGTGCAGGGCTGGTACCCATGCGCCCAGTACCGACCCAATCCCTTTCCTACTACAATAATCAGAACGCTGGATTTTGCTACGGCTCTCAACTGCAATTTGACCTAGCTCAAATGACACCTTCTGTCCTCCCTGAAGCCTTTACTGACTCTCCCCTGCCCCTCTCCCTGAGGCAGAACCAGCCAGCCCCCCTCCTACAGCAGGCCCCGCTCTGCCCCCCACCCCATTGCTGATCTCCTGGGGGCAGGGACTCTGCTGAGTGGAGGTCAGTACTCTCAGCACAGGAAAAGGGACGGGGGCCTCAATAAATGTGTACTGGATGGACAGATGGACAATGGTCAATAAGGACACTGGCCTAGGTCCCAAGAGGCTCTTCTCCCCTCTGGTTCTGCCTGGTGGGTGAACTCCTCCGGAGTCTTAGCCACAACAGGTTTCTGGCCCTGGAAGCTCAGGAATGCAACAGACACCACATGGGCTCAGAAGCCCTTGGGGTCCCTCTAGGCCAGGCTGGGTTCCTGCCGGCTCTGCATCCATTTTCCCCCAGGGGCAGGACCCATGCCTTCTCGCCCATTCTAGACCCTCCTCCAGACTGTCCTGGCTGCAATGGGAAGGCTCTTCCCAAACTCCCACGGAACTGACAAGGAGTCAGTGGAAGGTCTCAGTGGGACCATCCAACTCCAAACACGTCAGACTCCCCTTTGAGCAGTAAGTGGCCCAGTTCTGCCGCTGGAAGCAGAGCCCACAGCTGCCGGAGACTTTCTGCCCCGGGGGCTTGAGTGATGACCACAAGGTCTCTCCAGCTGCCTGCCAAGTCCACGATGGCTCCATGGGGTCGGAGGACGGACTACCACCCTGTTCTACTGGCCCAGCTGGGTTAAATGACCTGACTGAAGCCACACAGTGAGTGGCGGAGTGGGGACTCAAGGCCAGGCCCGTCTGACCTCTGGCCCTCCTCCTCCCGCTCACCTCCTCAGGGCCAGCAGAGAACAGAAGCGTGAGTGGCCCTGGCACGACGTTTCAGTTAACCACACCTCATCGCTTGACCCCTCTGTTTAAATGAGTTTCCATAATAATGACGCTGTCACAAATATTAAATAAGGACTTAAAAAATATAAACACTGGAAGAGGGTTTTGGTTTTTTTTTCCCCCCAAGTCTGATCAATTCTCAAATTTTAACTAATGGACATTTTAGAGATTCATCTAAGTACTATTTTCTGTGATTCGTCTAAAAAAACTCCAGTTTGGCGTTAAAACGGCATTGGCCTCTCAGGAAATAACTCAGGGAAGGTGGGCAGTGTTTGGAATAAAGGCAGGAAGCGCGCTTCCTATGGGACTCCCTCATGCTGGCCTCCGCCTCCACGGGAGCTCGCTGATCGCGTCCCCAGCCTCTGATGGCTGACGCTTCTTACAAGATCAATCCAAACCTCTCTGTGTGACTCACAAGGCTGTTCACGACGCAACTCCGTCGCTGTGCTTTGGCTCCCCCTCTGCCTCTCGGATCCTGCACCAATCCTCCAAAGCTTCCAGCGGCTGTTCCCGTGAATGCCCCGCTCCTCCGTGCCTCCCGGCCCCACACCTTGTCCGATGAAGCCCCCCTCTAGCTTCAAGAGCCTCAGCAGCATCAGCTCCCGGGGTGACCCTCCAGGCAGCGCTCAACTCTGGGCTCAACTCCTGGTTCCCGCTCCCACAACCACGCCACCACCCTGTCCGCCGGACTGTCTTTGCCCCTGGTCTCCCCGCTACACGGTGAGCCCTCGGGAGAGGGCCTGGGCCCTTCCGTCTGTGGGCCGCCGCCACCTAGCACAGCGCCTGGTCAGGGAAGGCGTCTGTATGTGTCCCAGAAGGGTGAACGAGGCCAGGCGGCCACCTTGCCTATGGCCCAGAAGTCTGCGAGTACCTGTTCTGAATTGGCCGTGATGGGGCCTGTCACACTCAGGGCCGGGGCCTGCGGAGCGGAGTAGGGAACAGGAGGAGGCGAGGAATAGGAGCTGGTACTCGTCCTCTGCTGCGACTGGGACCTGGGCATGGTTGCGGCTGGATCCACTTCGGGGACGCTCTGGCACAGCAACAACAAAGTCCTTGGTTCACCTGGGCTGCCTGTGTGGCCGGGCCTGGCACCTACCCCACCCCAGGGTGGCCCTTCCCGCCATAGCAGCTGGCAGGCAGGCAGGGGGCCCAGCTTTACTGCTGACTCTGAGGCTGGAGGAATCCCTCTGCCCCCTCCGCACCCAGGTTCTCCATCCACGCAGGGGGCTACCAACAGCTCCTCGCCGACACCAGAGCCGCTCAGGAAGGCAGCACTGAGGGCGCTCTGTGAGAGCTTTGGTCAGGGTTCCCATTATTAGGACCACCTCAGAAACTGAGTGGAGGGGGCCTGCTACGAAGTTTTGCTAATCACGGATCCCTATTTGGTATGAGAAGATGATGTTTTGGCCTTTACGAGGAGACTAATATAAATAGTAATTATGCAATTTACTGAATGTTCTTTGTAATTATAGGCACAACAACATGGTTCTGTGTCATTATTAGAAGAATAAAACAGGTTACGTTTATTCCACAAAGCATAGTAGTGGTTTGGAGGGATCATAATGAGAATAACGTTTTGCAAAGTATAATTTCTTTTTTTTTTTTTAAAGATTTTATTTATTTATTAGAGAGCGAGCAAGAGAGAAACAACATGAGACGGGAGAGGGTCAGAGGGAGAAAAGCAGGCTCCCCGCTGAGCCGGGAGTCCGACGTGGGACTCGATCCCAGGACTCTGGGATCATGACCTGAGCCAAAGGCAGTCGCTTAACCAACTGAGCCACCCAGGTGCTCGCAAAGTATAATTTCTTATGCTTTCCTTTTGAGCATCTCAAATAGCCTCCTGAACATTAACTGTGATCCATGCAAAAGACCTGTACAGACGCTCTGGACTTCCTGACCCCATTTCAGAGATGGGCAGATGAGGGGCCAGCAAGGCAGAGTGTGCCGGGACAAGGTGCCGCTCCCAGATCCTGGAGCTGCCTGGCTCTCCCCCAGGACCAGGGGCTGATCCCCAGCCAGTAGAGGTACCAGCTTCCTGGGATGAACGGCATCCATTCAGTCGCCCAGAGCTGCACCACGTTGTAAGAGCTTCCATGGCAGGCCCCTAAATGGGCCAACCCTCGGCTTTGAATTCCAAGGCTGGTGGAATTCAAGGGTGTCTGGATGGATGCTGAACAGTTGTAGCTCAAAATAAAATTTCAATCTATCTGAAATGTACAGTCTGAAAAAAACAAAAGCCGCCCTTTGCCCCACGATCAGTGACGTCATCAGCTCCCCCACATTGCCAACACTGAGGCGCCTCAGTGTTCTCCCAGGGAGATGCCAGTATCCCCACACCAGATTCCCGGGGCCTCTGAAAAGTAGGTGTTAGTGGCCCTCACGGGATAGATGGCTCCGCCCAAGCAGCCATTTCCACGAAAATGTCGGAACTGATCCCTCTATTATATCCTTTCACAGTCAGATGAAAATGTGGTGGGGGGGAAGATCACTGTTGCCACTGAATCACCAGTCAACCAGCTGTCTCACTCCTGCTTTCTCCTTGTTATTAAAAAGAAATGCCCTCAAGCTTTAAGAAAGCGTGATGACAAGCTGAATAATTCAAAGGCAGCAACAGAAGGGTGGTGGCAGTGGCTGGCCCGTTCTGCAATAGGTCTTTCTAGAAAATGCCAGCTGGAAGCTTACCCGCTGTGGTGTGTGGATGGGAGACAGAGCGTCCAAGTCTGCCATGGGAAATTCGACCCCCTTCCTCTTCAGTTCCTCGTATATATGCACCACGCCAGTGAGGTCAGGGCTGCTTCGAAAGGCATCCGCCCACGCCTGGGGGGAAAGAGAGGGCCTGTTAGGAAGCATTTCTCACCGAAGGCAGCCCAGGTGCCCTCGCAGAGGCCTATGCTCTCTGGCCAAACCCACTCTGTTCCTGTCCCCCCACCACCCCTAGGGCTGCCACGATGTGACGGGTGAAATGTGTGTTTTTAACGGTGCTGCTGAGCAGGAACAAAAACACAAAACTTAATTCAGCATGTAGTACTTCCTTGGAGAAGATGCAGAGAAATAACACCTAGGCACTGTGGCGCATCCTAAAACGCAGGCATTTCCCTCATCGCCAGGAAATCAATTCCTGGTGGCGCTCAGCCGAGGGGCGTGAAGACGCGAGCCCTGCTGCCATGCCCGCAGGACACCGCGGGGACCGCAGCGCCACTTGGCTCTGTAGAGCTCTCGGGGGCGGAGGCAGGAGCCGTAGGCAAACTGAGCAGAAAGGAAAGGCGAAACTGATGTGTGACAGGAAATAAAGGCTAAAGTGGGTTCCTCAGTGGATCAGAGCGCTCGAAAGCGGAGACCGCCTAGCCCAGCCGGAGAGGCGACATGACGGTGGCCCAGGGGCGGGAGAGCCCGAGCCGCCCACAGTCTCAATGCACACCTGCCCACATGGCAAACGCCACCACAAAGCACACCCCCTAGAGTGCCTTCGATGAAAACACCCCACACAGAGTTTGAAAAGAACACATATTTCAATAGACTCACTTTGCATTGATTCGTGAAACTCAAAAAAATTTTTTAGATATTTTGTTCTTGGGACGCCTGGGTGGCTCAGTCAGTTAAGCATCTGCCTTCAGCTCAGGTCATGATCCCGGAGTCCTGGGATCGAGTCCTGCATGGGGCTCCCTGCTCAGTGGGGAGCCTGCTTCTCCCTCGGCCTGTCGCTCCCCCTGCTTGTGCTCTCACTCTCTCTCAGGAAATAAATAAATATTAAAAAAAAAAAAAGAAATAAAATATTTTGTTCTTTGGAAGTTACAAAAGAAGAGAAAGGAAAGGAAAGGAAAGAATAGAATCTCCAAAGGGCTCCCCCGCCAAATGAAGCTCAGCTCTTCAGCACCGCCCTGTCCTGTCACCACATACATACCCAGAGGAGGAGGCACAGTCTCGCGCCCACGGTTCTGTTGCCAATTCTGCTGCTGTCACAAGCCTTTAAGTGCCTCCCTGGCTCTAGCGATGCGTTCCAACCAATCCTGAGGCAGCCACGGAAACTCTATCTCTAACCAACAGACCCATTTGAAGTTAAAAGGTCAGTTTCCAAAAAGCCTCGCTCATTCCGACTGATGGGTCTCACCACAAACATTACTGTCAGCCGGCCTTCCTTGATCCACTTATTTGGTCTGCACACTCGGGGATTTAGTGCCCGCTGGAGGACGGCCCCTCTTGGCCAACACTTCCTTCTGGAGGCTGAGTAGGGCCCAAGGTGCCTGCGGAGGCCTGTCTGGAGCGCCAGCTGGACAGCCGTAGCACCGAGGCCTGCCCCCCTAGGGGGTGCCCCAGAGCCCCGTTCTCCACCAGCTGCTTTGGCTGCCACCACTGGACTCAAAATCCAGCTGAGTCCCGGGAGGCTAGCTTCAAAATGCAGCTAGCATGTTCGTTTAAGGTCTAAGACCAGGTTTACAGCCTGCTGTGGAGGCTGGGGAGAAAAAAGCATGACCGTTCTTCCTGGTGCCGCTTCCTGCCTCTATTTCTATGGGAGGACAAACCGCTCCAGGGGACCACTTTTCATTTATCTTGCTCTCCATCTCAGCCAGATCGGAGATAGGAAGAATGGAAATTAAAGAACCATCACTGTGCTCTCCAGGCAGTGGAGACTTCTCGGGGCACCTGCCCCGACAGTGAGCCAACAGGCCCCCCTTCTCTGGGACTGTGTCTTCTGTGGCCCCAGGAGGGGAATACACATCCTAAGTTGGGCCAGTCAGCTTCCCCTCCTCCCAGGAGCTTGGCCCTGAGCGTGGGGAGAGCTGGACTGCTCTCCTTGGGTAGGTGACACTGTCCTCTATAGATGTGGGCCCTGGGAGGCAGCGATGTGCCCCCTGGGGACCGGAGAGCAGAGACAACCTATGTGTTGGAAGGTGCAGCCAACAGAGGATTTGGAGGGGTTTCCTGATCCCTTCTTGTCCCTTCCTCCCCAGGTCCAGTCACACCCCAGGGTTCTGGGAAGCCCTGCCTGCTCATGATAAACTGCCCTCTTTGCCTAGGCAAAAGCTGGGATTGGCATTTGATACCTGCAGCCAAGCAGTCTTGGCTCATCTACTCCCTTCCCACCTGCTACTACTTCAACCCCTGTATGGGACACCCCTGTGTGGTGTGGGGTGAGCTGGCTGCTAACAGCATATGTTCATGGCAGCATTCTCTACCGATGCCAAACAGGGAGCAGGGCAGGGGGGCACGTTTAAAGGACAGTCATAAGTGGAAACACGGAATTGGGATACATCCAGAGACGCTGGGCTTCTCGCATCTTCCTGGCACCATGCTCAAATACCTGTCTTCTTCCCCAATAGGTCATACCTGTGAAGGCACACATCGAGTCTCGCCCGTGCACAGAGAAGGCAGTCAGTCACCATTTGTCAAATTAGACTGACTTCAGACCTCACGGTTACTAAGCATCCTTATTGTTCTACTTGGGAGAACACAGGACGATGGCCAGTTAGGCTGTCCACGGGCTGAGGTGACCGTGACAAAGAAAGCAGGAGCCCCACTGGACAGCTGACCCAGCTGAGATTTCAGAATCTGCTCTAGGGGAGAGGTGGCAAAGCTCAGGAAGTCTGGTTCACTCCGGGTCGCCAACCTAAAGCCAGGGAGCCACAGGGGTGGTGCCAACAGGCTGCCCTATATGAAAGCAAAGTGCTTTTCTGGCATATGTCTACAGTGTTGGGGGCTGAAAGACCCAGAGGAAGGTCAATAGGGAGAGAAAAAAAAGAATTTCATGCTTTCATTTCCTTTGCTCCTTGGGATTATACACCAAACGCCAGACTTGAGGCCTTATACTAACACAAACTGTATTGTACTTGTTTCTATATCCCTCAAGTTTTGACAAAGTTTTAAATCATCCAATTTCAGATCAATGAATGACTGCTGATTTAGATTGTGGGTTCCGTTCTCTGGCTTCTGCCATGTTCTGCTTCTGCTCCTGGACCAGACTGCCTAGTCCCAGTGACAGGGTCTCCAGAGAGCTGCCAGTCCACATGGAATGTGGCCAAAGGCCGGGCCACCACGTCTCTGACACCTTCCAAGAACACAATACCTCCAGCTCCTGCCCCCACCCCTACCAGCTCACTTTCTTCAGTGGAAAGACAAACCTTCAGTGGAAAGAGGGTATTTTTAGATTCGATTGCTAGGAGGCAGGGGGTGGGGAGGCAAGGTAAGGGGGGGAGGGGGGAGGGGGAGGGAGGCAGGAGAAGCATGATCACCATGAAGTTACCCTACCAGGATGGTATCATTTCTGTTCCTGAAAGCAACTGCAAGGAAAGGCTGAGGGATGGCACAGAGTACAAGTGTCCTTCTTGTCTTCTGAACAAATGGGACTTCACATGAAAAAACAGAAAGGCACGCAGCCAAAGGCCAGCCAGGGACCAGGTGAGAAACAGAGCGGGGGCTGAAGGTGGCAGGCAGTTCAAAGATTGCCCTGCTCTCAACATCTCTCCTCTCTTGCTGCCAGGGAGACCAGCTCCCCTCCCAAAGGGCAAACTCCTGTGGCGGGGAAGCCCACTGGGCCCTCACACCTAAGTCAGGTAACCACTTCCAACTGCCCTTACAGCTTACGCGCTGGGCTTGGGCTGGGGGAGGTGGAGGGCAATCTGAAGGGCAGGGCCTCAGGTGCATACAAGCCTGAGGGGTATCTCTTTTGGGGGTCCCGGGGGAGATGGAGTGGCTACGGAGGGCTAGAGAACAGCCAGAGGATACAGATGCCTCGAGGAGAGACGGGACAGAATGTGGGAATGAGAGAGGCATCCACAGATTCTCTTCAAAAATCCCCCTAGAGGGCTGCTGATGGCAAACGTGTGCTGGTGCAAATGGCCCCAGCATGGCCAATCTCAGGCTGACAATGCCTGTGATCAGCATCCCAGGAAAGGAACTGGAAGGCATGGTGGGGGCCAGGAGAACATGTGAAGACAAGCACCCATTTCCCTACAGGCACAGGGAGACTCTCAGAAAAGCTGGTTTGGAGGGGCGCCTGGGTGGCTCAGATGGTTAAGTGTCTGCCTTCGGCTCAGGTCATGATCCCGGGGTCCTGGGATCGAGCCCTGCATCGGGCTCCCTGCTCAGTGGGGAGTCTGCTTCTCCTTCTCCCTCTGCCTGTCGCTTCCCCTGCTCTCTCTCTGTCAAATAAATAAACAAGATCTTAAAAAAAAAAAAGAAAGAAAGAAAGGAAAGCTGGTTTGGAGACAGGCCCCCTCCCTGCTTCCACCGTAGGGGAGCAATCAGAGGGACAATGGACTCAGGCTGATACCTGGTCATCAGAGCCTCGGGTCCCACCTCCACCAGGAGTTCCAACCATGCTTCCTGGGCTGGGGTGGGGAGCACTTCTCCGTCCAACCCCTTGGCCTTAAAAGCTTTTCAAGTGTTAATACGTTCAGAGTTTAGGGCAGCCCCTCAAATATCCCAAAGCCAGCTCAAGTCCTCCCTGGGTAGGCCCTGGCCCTCTATCATCTGCAAGCCTCTGTCTCTCCATAAAATCACCCAGCTCCCCAGGGGCAGGGCTGGGATTGGCCCAGTTCCACTTCCTGGCAGCTGGGCTCCGAAGAGCATTTAGAAACGCCTGGATGGCGAGGATGGCGAGGAAGAAGCTGTCATGGCTCTGGCACCCACACATTTGACCGCACCACTTTTCGGTCTCACTGCGTTTCTACGATGGCCGGCTGCCTCCTCCCAGGCTGGCAAGAGGGCCGGGGATCCGCGGCCATTGCCCCCATCCCCACCCTTGTATCATGGTGGGAACAGAACCTGCCCTTCCTGGGGCGGGGGATATCAGACTCCCAGGGCGGACTGCCCAGTTCTTTCAAATATATTCAACAGGCAAACAAAGTCCTCTTCTTTCTCCAAAGAGTTAAGAAATGGTGGACGAGATGCAGTACGTCCACATACTCATCAGATGGGCTTTAGTGCGGATGCGTTGGTGAAAACACTGTGCACCTAAAGCTCTCGGGTGCTGGTGGGAAGGAACAGCAGGGCCTGCTGGTTTAAGTACTAAACTGGAGCATGGCCATTCCCCACCACCCAGCAATTCTGCTCCCAGCTATGAGGCTGACCCCTACGGAATCGCTAATATTTTATTATTTTTGACCAAAAAGATGGCAGTTTCACACCTAATATAAACGGATATGCATGCTCACCCAAAGACACCTGCTACCTGTTAATAGCAGCACTTTTCATAATGGCCCCAAATGGGGAACAACAGCATGTCCCCACCATCAGTGGGAAGGATACACAAACCGTGGTGCATTCACCCACAGGGACTTGGCCAGCGATGTGAGCAACGGGAACAGAGGCCGATGGTCAGACCCAGTGACAAGGTGAGCCCTGCAAAGAAGGCGTGGCCGGACACACAGACCTAACAGAGTGCTACTGCACAGTCCACACAGATGAACTTCAAGAACACGAGAACTCCATCCAGGCTGTGAGGTGAGGGGGTCCCCAGGAGGTCAGGGCACTTTGGGTGTGGGTCATATTCTGCTTCATGACACAGGGGCTGGCTACCCAGATACGTTCAGTTTGTAAAAACTTATCAAGTTGTATGTGCTAGTTCAATCCGTGATCTCCTGCACATATGTTAGAATTCGGTAAGAAGAAAAGGCTGAAGATGCTGTTCGATTTTTTGTCCACCCCATTCCAGAAGCCAAGCCAGCCGCCAGCTCTGAATGCTGTCTGCTTTCTTCTGTTGGGTGGCCATGACCAAAGATAAAAGTTCCTCAGGAGCTTTAAAACCTGGAGAGGAAGAGCCATCCCCAGGCAGGTAAGCAAGCCCCACCAGAGAGTACTTATCCAAAGCCCTTGGCATCTTCCCAGCTGGACCAGGCTGACCCTCCAGCGTGTCCTCGCTGGACCAGAAGCCCGCGAGGCCCTCAGGGGCCCATCCTCCTGCCCCTGTGGGTGGGCGCGCATGCCGCCACCAAGCCGGCAGGGGGAGTCCTCACGACACCAGCACCGGCCGCTGAGTCCCTGCGGGCTGATCTCAGACTCGGGACTCGGAGTAGGGAGGCAGGGACAGAGGCCCCCATTTTGCAGATAAGGAGGCAGAAGCCCAGAGAGGCTCAAATACCTGCTGAGGTTACACAGCCAGGAGAAGCAGTGCTGAGAGCAGGCGGTGACCCTGATGGGAAAGCTGGGCCGGCGTCCCTGGGGACAGTCACAGCTACAGCCACTGCACAAGGCTCCCCAGTGCCCTCGCCAACAGGGACGTCGCAGATCACAAGCCTGACCACAGCTGTGCCTGTCGGGGGGTGGCCAACCGCCCACCGGGCCTGGCCACAGGAAGTGCTCCTTCCAGGTCTGACTCCAGAGAGACCTTGCCTGTGGCCACTGTGGGCCTGCACAAGGGGTTCAGGCTGGGGTGCCCCCTCTGTTGTGAGTAAAAAGTCACTATTTACTGGTCTGACATCAAATGCTAGGGATGTTGAGGCAGGGGAATGTACGGGGAAAGTCCCAGAATGGGGGAGTCGAGGGCAGAAGTAGGGGTGGGGAGGGTAGAGGGTGAGGTGGTTTGCACCTCTGTGTGTGTGCGTGTGTGTGTGCGCACGCTCATGGGTGCGAAAGAAGGAGGGCGGGAAGGAGAGACATGAAGACACGCCAGGTGGGCAGAAAGAAGAGATAGGGACCACCTAAGAAGGAGGCGGCTCTGCAGTCACCCACACTCCTCCCCTTCCTCAGAGCTTCAGCAAACCACAGTCACCCATTCATTCAGAAAAACAACAACTTACCTATCACCTACTCTACACAGTCAACTGCTCTAAACCCCGGGGATATAATGTCCCTGGACACTCAGGGAACTTAGAGGCAGATGAGAGAAAAGTCAGCCTAGAAGTAGAGAAGACCATAAAAGAGGGTGACAGGAGAGAGGGGATGCTACAAACCTAGGGGTGGGGAGGCCTCTGGGGGCTGTCTGAAGGATGGAGAAGACTTGCATGCAGAGGACGCCCGAGAGAACCTCAGCCAGAGCCCCCCTTTCCTCTCCAGGCTCAGGTGCCACCACCACCTCGGATACCCCGTGCCCACCTCGGATCACAGTGCCTCCTGCCCAGCCCAGCCCACCCCCCTCTCCTCTTGGCTCCGGCAGACAACAGCACTATTGTGCTTGCTGACAAATGTACCTTCCACCCTGTCACCAGGGGGCTCGGTCTAAAATCCAGATCCCTCTGTGTACACCCAGTTCAGAAACGTGCAGTGGTTCCCCACAGCCCACAGGACAGAGCACCGACTATCAGCATGCACGGCCCACAAGCCCCAGACCATCCTTCTGGCCTCATCTTCTGGCCCCAGATATTCTTCATCACACTCTATGCTCCATGTGATGGCTTTAAAGCAGCCTCTTCTCTTTAAGACGTGCAGCTTCATTCCCCAACTCTTGAGGCTGGACCTGGGGACTTCCCTTCTAACAAATGGAATAGGACAAAAGAGATGGTGCGTGACTTCTGAGAGTCAGTCCCAAGGGGTACCACAGCTTCTTTCCCGAGCTCTCTTGGATCGCTTGCTCTAGGGACAACCCGCTGCCATGTTATGAGGACACTCAGGAGTCCACACAGCAAGAAACTCAGGCCTCCTACCAATAGTCAGGGAGCAGCTGGGGCCTCCTGCCAACAGCCCTGTGGTGAGCCACCTTGGACGTGGCTCCTCCAGCTCATCGAGCTCGCAGATGAGGCAATTCTGGCTGAAGTCTTCACCACAACCTCCCGAGAGTTCCTGAGCCAGAATCACTCATCTAAACTGCTCCTGAATTCCTGACCCACAGAAACAATGAGGTAATAAACGTTTGCTGTGTTAAACCCCTAAGTTTTGCGGTAATTTGTTACAGAGCCATTAATACTGAATACATCCCGCATGTGTCATGTGTTCTTGATGCACGTGCTATCCCCTTGCCCAGGCTACTTCTCACAATGACCTTTCCGCCAAGCTCCCCACATCCTTCAGGGTCCAACAGAAATGTCATCTCCTCAGTGAATCACTCTTTTAACACTGTCTCCCCCGATCCCACCCCGCCTGCAGCAGAGCTGGCCCCGACCCAGTGCCTCACCAGCCCTGCATATGGCTCCAGTACGGCCCTTCCTACTCCATGTTGTCCCCGATGGCTTGGAGGCCTCACAGGGCCCCCCACCTGCCCTGGGGGCAACAGAGAGCCATGGCACCCAGAATACCAGTGAAGGCTCTGTCAACTGGCTTGAGGGCTACCTCTCAGGGTTTTATTCTAGCGCAATGAGCGGAGAAACAGAAGCATTTCACAAAAGGTATTTAAACCCAGGAGGGTCTCCATTCTTTCCTCCAAATGATGGGAAAGCACGAGGACCCCCTGCTCAGGGGCCCCACCTCACTCAGTGCCAACAAACTGGACGAGGGGAGCTTGCCTACCTGGATCAGAGCAAGCACCTTGTCCTGCACAATGGTGGGAGGGTTGTTCTTGGGAGAGATGATTTTGACCAGGACGCTATCGATGAAATCCCGGTTGGCCACGAGAATGTGGAAGCGGTGGCCACAGTTCTTCACACACGTCTCCAGCACCTGAGGAGGGAGGAGAGGAAAGCAGGGTCACCACCGTGGCAGCCCGAGTTTCCACCCCGACCCCACCCTTTGCTTCTCCCACGTGGCCCCACCATCTCCTCCAGGGTCACGCAGGGACGGCACTGCATCCCTCCATTCTGATTCAGGCATGCCTTGCTGACTAAAGTCGCCTGTCCCTGCACAATAATCAGGCAATTAGTTGGTAATTGAGGCACCAGTTTTGCATGAGAAGGATGCTGGTGTTTTAATGAGATCAAAATGACTGAGCGGTCCCTGAAAATTAGCATTTTAACTCCTCTCTCCGGGCTCCTGGGTGTGAGACATTAGCCAATGGGACTCAGGCTCTGTCACAGAGAGGGCGGCTGTGACAGCCTGAATTGCTGCGTGAATTATTGGCCCTTGGATGTGAGGACGCAAGCAAACACACACAGACACTCACTCACCCTCACACATACACACGTACACGCCCCACACAACCCTGCCTCTGCAACTAAAATTGGTAATGACTAAGGATTTTCTACTCTTTTTTTTTTTTTTTTTTTGATTTTCTACTCTTAATAAATGGTTTGTGGGCCTCTGCTGCCAGTCAGCTCCCAGGTCCGTGTTTACTCCAAACCCTGCTCGCTCTTCCCCCGTCTGGAAAAATGAGGTACACAGGTCTTAGCCACTCAAAAGCACAGCGCGTGTGGGTTCTGGCCAGGTGGCCAGTGTGGGCTTGAATCTCAGCTCTGCCACTTCCTCCCTAAATGGCCCAGGACAAGCCTGTCTGAGCCTCAGCTTCCTCACCTGTAAAGTGGGCACATGAGTGCCTCCCTTGCAGGGCTGTAGTGAGGATGAGAGAGTATGTCTGAAGCGCCTAGCACAGTGCCCTGCGTTGGGGGGAGGGGGGGCAGTAAATGAGGACTATGATGTTATGATTATCATTCAAGCGGCTGCTGTACACACTTGAGGAAAGGAAAAACTTCACAGTCCCCACAGTACAGGGGAGAGGCCCCTTAGAATTCAGGGGTACCCACTGAAAGGTCTCCCCAGCCTTGAACACAGCTTTCTGAAGGTTTTTTTTTTAAGATTTTATTTATTTATTTGACAGAGAGACAGACAGCACAATGGTGGGAAGGAAAGGAACACAAGCAGGGGGAATGGGAGAGGGAGAAGCAGGCTTCCCGCAGAGCAGGGAGCCCGATGCAGGGCTCAATCCCAGGACCCCGGGATCATGACCTGAGCCGAAGGCAGACACTTAACTGACTGAGCCACCCAGGTGCCCCATGAACTTCTCAGCTCTCTGTAAACCAGCCCATACAATCACCTAGCCCTTCCCACACCAGCACCCCCCAGTGCCACGGTCAACTAGTGGAAAATGCCTCCTTGGAGTGTGCCCAGCAACAGGGGACATTTCTGACTGCCTGAGTATCTTCAGTGGCCCAGACTGAGCTGATCACTGGTTATGTTATGCAGCCCATTCCAAAGGGCTGGGTTCATACAATGAGCCTTGACAAAGCACAGCCATTAGGAAAGGCTCCCACCCTGTTTAACACTGACGGAGAGTGGACTACGAGCTGGGCACCATGCGGGAGCCTCCATGTTATGTACCATTTCATTCCAGTCTCACAACGAATTCTCTTTAAGTGGATCGGCCTTCTCCGGAGCCCTTGCCTCCTCACCCATGAAGAGGCCACAGGGCTACCTCCCCCAGCCCTTAAGATCAGCTGGGAGTCCCTCAGATGACAGGCAATGGGTGCCAGATTTCTTGTTCCTTCATCTGGTCCTGGAAATCGCCCGGGAAGGTGGGTATTATCCCATTTTCGGGATGATGAAGCTGAGGCCTGGAGACGCCGGTAACTTCTCCAAGGAGGCCAGAGCTGGCATGTGCCCCCCACCTGACAGCGACAGAGCCAGTCAAAACGGTGCCTTTCCCCACTGCCTGCCTGCCTGCACCATGGGAGGCTCCGGGTTCTGCTCGACTTGCCCGGGAAGACCCCAAAGCTCAGCTTCCTCCGGTCACCGAGCTTTTCCTCAGCCAAGGGGGCATTCTCTTTCTTAGCCTCTGCATGTGCCTGATTCCGGGTGACCACAAGGTAACTAGCATTCTCCCTCATAGTGACCGTGGGGACTGAACAGAGGAACCAGAGGGGTTCTTCTTGCCCTCCGGGAACTCACAGCTTCCCTTTCTAGCATCCTCTAAAACCCTCTCGGAACGTTGCCTAAGCAGGCATCGGGCTGCTGAGGCCAAGGCAGGTGGCAGGGAGGATGGTTTATTTTATGAGAAGCAGGTGGGAAGGGAGGGGCAGGAGGCTGGGAAGAAAGCAGCTGTGGTGGGAAAGAACATGGCATGAAGGGGAGCAGGAAGGCCAACACGGCAGGGCCGCCGTGGCTCTGTCACCACACTCAGGGCCAACAGTGGGCGAGGACGCCCATCTCACCTTTGGAGAGCACATCCTTGTGTCGTCCAGGGGAGCAGACTTTAAAGTCAGCGTGGCCTAGGCTGCCCTTGGGGCTCAGATACAGGTTTGGAGGTGCCCCGGAGAGAGGTGGTATGTGCTCCAGAGCAGCAGGCACAGGAGGCCCTGCCCGGCCGGCAAGGGCCACTCAGCCACTCCACAGACTCTGCCAAAATGCCCCTGGTAAATGGGTCCCTGTGGGTTGTAGGGCATGAAACACACCGCAGCCATTTTCCAGCAGCCAAAGCCCGCAGAGTGACAAAAGGTGCCTCTAAGCAATGAGAAATGCCGGTTTCGAGTCCATACACTGTTTATATACCCCAAAGCAGAGAACCCTCCCCGCCTCTGATGAACTCCTGTTTGGGGTAAATACCAGTATCTTTGTCAAAGGCCCACAAGGAGCAGGAGGACTGAGAGCAACTAATACAGTAAAGGAAGACAAACACAGAGAAGCCATAAAAGTAGACATGAGATCATATAACATGCACCAGGCTGGAGCCTTTGGTGTGGGGACAAGGGATCTGCCCATGTCAGAAGGCTCCCAAAGGCATCTCTGGATCTGCAGTGAAGACCTGACCACATCAACAAACAAGCAAACAAAAAACAAAAAACGTAGGCATAAATTTAACCAAGGAAGTGAAAGAAAGATCTATACCCTGAAAATTATAAGACACTGATGAGAGAAATTAAAGAAGCCACAAATAAATGGAAAGCTATCCCATGTTCACGGATTGGAAGAATGAATATTATTAAAATGTCCATACTACCCAAAGCCATCTATAGATTTCACAGGAATTGGAGAAAAATCTTAAAATTCATATGGAACCATAAAAGACCCCGAAGAGCCAAAGCAATCTTGAGAAAGAATAATAAAGCTGGAGACATCATAGTTCCTGATTTCAAACTATATTGCAGCGCTATAATAATCAAAACAGTATGGTACTGGAATAAAAAAAGACAATGGAACAGAATTGAGAGCCCAGAAATAAACCCATACATAAATATATGGTCAACTAATATTTGATAAGAGAGGTATGAGGGTTCAATGGGGAAAGGAAGTCTCTTTGATAAACAGTGTTGGGACAACTGGATTAACCACATGCAGAAGAATGAAACTGCACCCCTATCTTACATCACTCACAAAAATTAACTCGAAATGGACTAAAGACTTAAATGTAAGACCCGAAACTGTAAAACTACCAAAAGATAACACATGAAAAAAGTTCCTTGACACTGGTCTTGGCAGAGACTGCTTTTTTTAAGATTTTATTTAGTCATCTGAGACACAGAGATACAGAGAGAGAGAGAGAGCATGAGCAGGGAGAGAGGCAGAGGGAGAGGGAGAAGCAGGCTCCTCGCTGAGCCAGGAGCCCGACGTGGGGCTCGATCCCAGGACCCTGGGATCATGACCTGAGCCAAAGGCAGACTTTTTGGATGTGACACCAAAAGCTGGCAGAGACTTTTTGGATGTGACACCAAAAGCAAAGGCAACAAAAATGAAAATGAACAAGTGGGACTATGTCAAATAAAAAGCTTTTGCACAGAAGAAACAAACAGCAAAATTTAAAAGGCACTCTACAGAATGGGAAAGAACATTTGCAAACCATCTATCCAATAAGGGGTTAATATCAAAAATATATAAGGAACTTAACTCAATAGCAAAAAAGCCCCCCAAAAAACAACAAAAAACCAAAACCAATCCAATTAAAAGTGGCCAAAGGTGGGGCGCCTGGCTGGCTCAGTCAGAGCATGTGACTCTTGACCTCGGGGTTGTGAGTTCAAGCCCCATAGAGAGATTACTAAAGTGTAATGACCTCAGAGATTACTAAAGATTACTAAAAAATAAATAAATAAACTTAGAGATTACTAAAGATTACTAAAAATAATAGAAATTACTAAAAAATAAATAAATAAACTTAAAAGAAAATGGGCAAAGGACTTTAAATAGACATGTGTTCAAGGAAGATGCACAAATGGCTAACAGGTACATGAAAAGATTCTCAACATCACTAATCAGGGAAATGCAAATCAAAACCACAATAAGAGATCACTTCACACTTCTTAGAATGGCTATTATCAAAAAGACAAGAGACAAGTGTTGGTGAGGATGTGGAGAAAAGGGAATCCTTGTGCACCGTTGGTGGGAATGTAAATTGGTGCAGCCATTGTGGAAAACAACATAGAGGTTCCTAAAAAAAAAATTAAAAACATAGCTACCATATGATGCAGCAATCCCACTTTTGGGTATGTGTCTAAAAGAAATGAGGGTGCCTGCGTGGCTCAGTTGGTTAAGTGACTGCCTTCAGCTCAGGTCATGATCCCAGAGTCCTGGGATGGAGCCCTGCATCGGGCTCCCTGCTCAGCAGGGAGTCTGCTTCTCCCTCTCACCCTACCCCCTTCTTGTGCTCTCTCTGTCTCAAATAAATAAAATAAAATCTTTAAAAAATAAAAATAAAAGAAAGAAATAAAAGAAATGAAAACAGGGTATCAAAGAGATATCTGTACACCCATGTTCACTGCAGCATTATTCACAATAGCCAAGATCTGGACACAAAGTATCCACTGATGGATGACTGTATAAAGAAAACGTGATATATGTGTGGTATTTCTTTATCCATGTATACAAACACACAAACACACACACACACAGAAATACTATTCAGCCATAAAAAGGAAGTAAATCCTGCCTTTTGCGACAACATGGATGGACCTTGAGGTCATTACACTAAGTGAAACAAGTCAAATACAGAAAAACAAACACCCAATTTTCTCACTTATATGTGGAATCTAAAAAAGCTGAACTCACAGCGACAGAGTAGAACAGTAGCTGTGGGGCAGGGGAAATGGGGAGATATTGGTCAAAGGGTACAAATTCCCAGCTATAAGATGAGTAATCTCTAGGGATCTAATGTATAGCATGATGACTATAATTAATAATGCTGTAGTATATACTTTACAGCTAAGAAATTAGATCTCTTTTTTAAAGATTTACTTATTTGAGAGTGAGCAAGTGAGTGCGCATGTGTGCACAGGCACAAGCTGGGGGAGGGGCAGAGGGAGTGAGAGAGAATCCTCAAGCAGACTCCCCTCTGAGCGGGGAGCCCGACACGGGGCTTGATCCCAGGACCCTGAGATCATGACCTGAGCAGAAATCAAGAGCTGGACGCTCAACCAACTGAGCCACCCAGGCAGCTCCAAGAAATTAGATCTTAAATGCATCCCCCCTTCCCCAACAAAGGTAATTACGTGAGGGGACAGAGGCGTTTACTAACCTTATGGTGGTAGTCATTTTGCAATATACACGTGTATCAAATCATCACACTGTATAACTTAAACCTACATGTTATATGTCAATATCTCAATAAAGCTGGAGGAGTAATAATAATAATAATAATAAACCTAACCATCAGGGAAGGTTCAATGATGTTCACCATGTTCTTCCAGAAGGAAGTAAACACAGAGACCACTTTAGAGAGACTTCCATCCTTGGGCGCCTGGGTGGCTCAGTCGGTTAAACGTCCAACTCTTCGGTTTTGGCTCTGGTTGTGATCTCAGGGTCATGAGACCAAGCCCCAAAGTTGGGCTCCATGCTCAGTGCAGAATCTGCTTGAGATTCTCTGCCTTTCCCTCTCCCCCTCCCCCCACTCTCGTGCACTCTCTCTCTAAAATAAATAAAATCTTAAAAAAAAGATTTCCATCTAACCAACATGGTTACCATGAAGCTGGGAATGTAAAAGGATATGTTTTAGATACCAGGAAACTGCCCAACACCTATAGTTCATTCCCTGGTGATTTTAGTTACTGAAAACAATTCATTTTGGGCATCACTCTGGGTTTAGTGAATGCCATGGCTCAATTTCTGAGACAAAACCAACAGCTTTCAAGTCACTATTTCTCAGCTGGTCTTTTTCGTCTTTATTATTCATACCCCAATTCCCTGGCAGAGAATATCCTCCTAATAAGTCTTGGGTTTTCACTTGGGTGAAAAATCCAAACAGTTTCTCTGCTTTAAAAGGAAACATGTTATAGCTGTTTTGGATAAACAACAAACTCTTCAAACCTGCAGAGAGGCCCACGTGCTGACCTGTTACAGCTTGCATTTTAAGAACTCACTGTGGCCCAGATTTGGCCACATCTGAATAACTGTTAGCTTTCCAGACAAAAATAACACCCGAAGTTGTCCCTTTGAGTTTCGTGACATTTTAAGAAAGGGCAAAAATCTGGTCTGTTTCTTCCCGAAAGGAGTCACTAGACTGACTTTTTCCAGAATCTCTGCACCAAAGACCAGTTTTTACCCCCATAATCTACAGCTGGGCACTCACTAGCCCGAAGTCTGGGCAAACCCCCAGACCTCTCTCTGGATTGAGGGGATGATGACATCCGTTTGGGAAGGTTACTGCAAGCAATTGCTTTAACACCTGAAAAACTCAGCACAGTCCCGGGCAGGTTCTGGGTAGAAGGCAGCAGGTTTGTAAGGAGGGACTTGATACCTAGGAAGGCAACTAGCGAGGCTGGGTCACAGCAGGCTGGTGGCCGGAAGGGCATCCACAGCCAGGCCTTCAGCTTCTCTGCTCTGGGTTTCTGAACTAGTCAGTGCTACACGTACCTGATCCTCTGCTCCTATGTACCAGCTTGCAGCTCATCCACCACTTTGGGGGAAGGCAGGCAAACCCAAGCACACTACGGGAAGGCTCTGCTACACCCTGGTGGTGCTCGCACCAAGCCATCTACAGGCCGTGGCTGCCGGAGGCTGTGCTGAGTGGACAGAGCGAAGGCCCTGGGGGTGGGGCAGGGCCGTGAACGTGGATTTCCCCAGACGCTTTCCCACCCCCACGAGGGCAGCACTCACAGTCAATGCCAGCATGACCTCTCTGTAGTTCCGGTTCCCGTTGAGCCGCTTCTTCAGGGCTCGAATGGCATCCTTTGGCCTAGAGAGAAGGACATGTTAAAATCCTTGCACATCTGGTAAGCGCTGTGAATTGTGCAAGACTGTTGAATCTCAGATCTGTACCTCTGAAACAAATAATGCAATCTATGTTAAGAAAAAAAAAAGAAGAAGAAGGTAGCGGGAGGGGAGGAATGAAGCGGGGGAAATCGGAGGGGTAGACGAACCATGAGAGACGATAGACTCTGAAAAACAAACTGGGGGTTCTAGAGGGGAGGGGGGTGGGAGGATGGGTTAGCCTGGTGGTGGGTGTTGAGGAGGGCCCATTCTGCATGGAGCACTGGGTGTTATGCACAAACAATGAATCATGGAACACCACATCTAAAACTAATGATGTAATGTATGGGGATTAACATAAGAATAAAAAAAAATAAATGCAATTTAAATGTTTTCATAAAAATGTAAATTAAAGAAATGCAAAAATAAAAATTACCTTAAATGTCCAAAAAAAAAAAAATCCTTGCACATTCCACTCGGGGCCGCTACCCTACAGAGTCACTCCTGTTTGTGTGAACCAGCATATATACAAGGTTGTCTGTTACACACGAAGTATTAGGTGGCATATTTATACACATAAAAGATCAGAAACAAATGAAGTCTTCATCATTGTGAAACAGGTTAACTTAAAAAAAATTTTTTTAAGTTTTATTTATTTATTCTTTCAGTAATCTCTACACCCAACATGGGGCTCGAACTCACGACCCGAGATCAAGAGTCCCATAGCTCTTCCGACTGAGCCAGCCAGGCGCCCTGAAACAGGTTAGTTTAAATCATGTTTATCCCACTATATAGCTGCGGGAAAAAATAAAGACACTCCTTATGCACCAATATGGAGCCAACTCAAAGAAATGTGAATAGAGTTGTGTGCAGAGCAGTGCATAAGGTATGCTCCTCTTTGGCTTATAAAAGGACAACATACATACACACATACATAGTACACAAGCCAGAAGAGGGAAGAGAATCTCTGGAAGGAGCCCCAAGAAGCTGGTAACTCTGGCTGCCCCTTAGGAGGAGAACTGGGTGGCAGAGAGGAGGGAGTGAGAGGTTTCTCACTGGGCTTTTTTGCAGTCCTTTTGCATTTTGCATCACATGCAAATATTCTTTATTCGGAACAATAACTAACCCACTAGTGTGGGGGTACACCGAAGGGACAACAGACAGAGACACAGAAGAAAGAATGGCCAGCTCCCCGTTGAGGCTTGGATGTTCAGCTCCTGCTTAAAAGGGAGTCTGCTTCTCCCTCTGCCTCTCTCCCTGCTCATGCTCTCTCTCTCAAATAAATAAAGTCGAAAGAAAGAAACAAAGAAAGAAAGAAAACTTAATTAGGTCTCCTCAAAACCCAAAGAATTGTGTGTGTTTAGGTAATGGAGCCGATGTGGATTCCCAGAGGCACGTTCATAAGCTGATTGTTTGGAACCTGGAACACGTTCTTCCTTAAATCACAGTTAGAGCTAGGAGTGAGGGTCCCCAAACCAGCCCTCTAGAAACAGCTAGAAGGTGCAGCCCTTGGGTCTAACATGTTATTTCGTTTATTCTAAGCCAGGATCCAACAAAGCTGCGGGACTCATGGCTACCTCTAGCATGAAGCCCCGCCCCCAGACGCCCCATCACCTGCACTCCTGAGAGTCCCCAGTCCGCCTGCAGACTGGCCTTTTGCTATCACAAGTGGGCTCCAGCCTTCCCCTGATCAACGTGTCAGAATATCTGGGTCTTTCGAAAGTTGAAGGTTTGTAAGTCAGGGACCTCCTATTCCTACAGCTCTGAAATATTTATGATCTCTTTACCAAAGGAAAACGCCCTTTCAAATATGTGTGAGGAAGCTGGGGGAAGGGATGGTAGAAGGTCTGCTAATCAGCCCTATGTAGTCAGAAATACACAGGAACCAGCCAAGGCTTCTAGAAGAGATTTGAAAACGCCCTGAGTCACCTACTTCCCATTCCCAACTTGAAACGTGGCTGCCTGCAGGAATTCTTGGCTCCTGAGCCCAAAGGCTGATGGGACGAGGCTCTCTGGGGAATGGGTCCCTGCCAAGTGTGTTTACAGCATGGCTGCAGTTTCCAAACAGGGATGCTGATTTCTGCAAATATGGGACTCGACAAGCTCCTGGCTTTGAGGACTGTTTGTGGACTTGAGCTGGTGAAGGTCAGTGGCTGCTGGCCAGGAGCGTGGATTGATTTCCTCTCTCTCCAAGGCTCTGCCAAGCCACGGTCAACCCTGACCCACGGCTGCCATCCTCCTCAAGCCAGCTTCATCCCTCTCCTCTTGAACTTGCACGGAGCAGAAAAATGAGAACAGCCTCCAAGGGCCGCGATCACTTAGAGCTCACAGAGCAGAGTGCACACAGAGTTCTCCCAGTGTGGGGGTGATGGTGGTGGTGGAAAAATCAGAGAGCCAGCAGGCTCCTGGGTTAGAGTTAAAATGGAAATTCATCGGTGGCGGGAAGTACTGCCTCAGAGTGACTGGGTGAGCACAAAAGCAAGTATTTATCTCTCTCCCCGGGGGAGAAGCTTCAGAAAGGAGGATCAAAGTCATGTCAGAGGAATTGCAAAGTTTCAAGCAGCCGCTGCAGATTAGACAGCAAGGAGCTGGAATGAGGGAAAAAGGAGAGAAGGAAGAGTCAAGAGCCAAGATGGAGCAGGGGAGAGGAGCAGGAGGGGAGCCCCCCACCAACACCGTGAGATGCCCCGCCGCCCTGGCAGCTTGCAGCAGGAAGGTCAGCACCCAGGGCCTCACGATCTGGCCTCTGGGCCATCTTCGGCCTCCCCAAGGTCTCCTCCACCCCAGGCTCATAAGAACCCTTCTTTCTAGTCATACTTGAACTCATCTTGTCCTTTGGCTCCAGAAATGCTGCTCTGGAGCCGCTTTCTCCCTATTCCCTCCCAGGACAACACGGCTGCCCTCCACCCCCATTCCAGACTCTTCCTCTCCCTCCTGGCCTCCCTCCCTCCTCCCCCTCTTCTCAGCTGCGTGCTCACTCGGGCTTAGAGGCTGGGGCCTAAGGATTCCCTGAGCAAGGGAAGGTCCAGACACGGTCATGAAAATGATCCAGGTTAGCGGATCCTTCTCAGAGAGACACATCAGAGTCACCTGGGGAGCACATACCCAATCCACACACCTGGGCCCGAACTAGGTAGGTCTGGGCAAGGCCTGGTAAACAGGGCCTAAAACATTCCCAGGTAGGTTCTTGAGCCAGGCACTCCTGGTTAATGACCAATGATTCAGGAGACGAGCCCTACGATGGAGGGCAACTCAGCCTTGGACACTTTAGGGAAAGCCCAAGGACGGGCCTCTGGGGCAGTTCACTCAATCTGCACCCACCAGGACCACAACGTCCCAGAGGTGAAGCTCTGAGTAAGTAAGTGTAGGCAGAGTTTTGGCAGCTGGAGCCAGGTCAGCGTGGGCTTGCATCCTGCCTCTGCCCTTTTCAGCCATGCTGTGAAGACCTCTGGCAAGTGACCAAACCACTCTGGACCTCAGTTTCCTCAACACGGGCTGCCCCTACCTTCTAGGGTTGTCTCGGGGTGCCGCATGAGCTGGTGCAATCCAGGGCTCGCGTGGCGACCTGGCATACGGATGGCAAGCGCTCAGAGCACGGCAGACAGGGGCAGGGCCGTCAACCCACCGGGATCACGACCCAGGACTGGCCAGATGACACTACAGATGAAAGTGGTGGAGGACATCCCGTGCCGTGTTAAGTCTTTAACGTGCAGGTCTTTAATGGAGAAAGAGCACATCCCTATGCAGAGCACGGACCTGGATCCATACATAGGCAGACACTTTGTAATATTTACTCCTTTGATCCTTCTAACAACCTATGTGATAGGCACTACTGGTGTTTACACATTTTGTAAATGAGGACACCAAGACATAGGGACACATGGCAAGGGAGTGGAGGGCCCAGAATCCCAGCCCAGGCAGGTGGCTCCAGGCTCCACGCCCCTAATCCCAGGACACCCCCCTTCCCACTCCTGCCCACCAGCCTGCGTGTCCGCCTTCCCGCCTGCCATCCACCCACCTCCCCAGGCGGATGCCCGCCTATGCTGCAAGACTCCACTCGGGGTCACCTCCTCCAAGCATCCTTTGCTCTGGTCTCGCCCAGCGAGCGGCAGCATCTGTCGGCACGCTGTGTTACAGTTATGTTCTGCATTCCCCATCAGATGGAATTCCCCATCAGACGTGAGGTCTCCATCCATTTATTCTTATTTACAAAATGCTTGTCAAGAGTCAATTATACATATGCTGCGCTAGGTGTTGGCATAAAATGGCACGTGGAACAGAATTCTGCCCTCATGGAGCGCATGGTCAAGGGGGACCTGCAGGGGAGACAGCCACTCTAACAAACATCACGCAGACATGGACATTTACACTGTGATGGGCCTGGTTTCATATAGGGTACTGTGAAATCACGTATGGGGGGACTTGTCCAGATCAGGAAGAGAGGGAAATGCACTTCAAACTAAGCTCCAGTAAAAGACAGAACTGATTGGTGAAAGGGAGAAGTGAGACGGAAACAGAAGGAACATGGGGACCGAAGCCCTGAAGCAGGAAGGAGCTGAAAGGGTGCCCGAACGTTAGCTGAACTTCAGAGCTTTTCTCCCGCTTAGGAAGAGATTTGACAATCACCTCACTGTGGAGGCTGAGACAAAAAATCGCCACGCATCCCTGAGGTGCTCTCACTCAGAACTGCAGGACTGAGAGTGGGCCACTTCAGGAGGAAGGCGAACTGAGTGTTGGGAAAGGAAGGTGACCCACCTCCTAGACTCTGGAAGGAGGCAGCCTGGCTCTCACACCTCCCCACTCTCCCTGCTCGCCCAGACTGTTTGTGGCCCCAACACACTGCCCTTTCATGCTCTTATCTATACTCCGCCTTCTCTTCCTGCCCCACTGAGGCCCAGCCCAAAGCCTGCACCCTGTGCCTGCTGCAATGTGCATGTGCCTCGGCCACAGCCCGCCAGGGCCCGCCAGATGAGCCCCTCAAGAGTATCTGGGGAGCACTAGCCTTGGCATCCTGGAACCGGTTGCACCTCCATCTGTGGGATCCAATGTGGCTGGACAACCAGAGAAAGGAGGGCATGAGAGGGGGACATGAGAAAGAAGGGAGCCCGTGACTCTGGCATCAGAAATGCACAGCCCCCAACAACTCTGTGACCCAGATGTATGCTGGGCACCAAGCTGACCACCTATATTTAGAGGCAGCAATATGCCATCTTTGACCCAAGATGCCCAAACTTACACCTCTACCGCAGGCCCCTGCCCCCAGCTCCGTAGCCATGCCCGCCAGGACGGGGAGCATCGCACCTGGGGGCCTAGCAGGCAGCTCAGAGCGGTAGGATTTTAGCTGACCTTTTGATCTCTGCTCCTCAGCCTGCTCCCTCCCTGTGGTGGCTCAGCCCTAAACACTGGAGTCTTCCTCTCTCTTCTCTCATGCCCACATCCACCTCTGCACACCCCACTGGCTCCACCTTCTAAATATATTCTAAAGCTGAGCATTTCTCCCTCCTCCTCTACTGTCATCCGTGTCAAAACTGCCATCATCCCACACCTCCTAACTCGCTTCCCTCTTTCTGCCCTCTGCCCTTCCCACCCCCAGCCAGGCCATTCTGATCATGGGAGCCAGAGTGATCTCTTTAAAATGAGCGTTAGACTTGGGGCACCTGGGTGGCTCAGTTGGTTGGGTGTCTGCCTCTGGCTTGGGTCGTGATTCCGGAGTCCTGGGATCCAGCCCTGCATCAGGCTCCCCGCACAGCAGGGAGTCTGCTTCTCCCTCTCCCTTTGCTGCCCCCCAGCCCCGCTCATGCTTGCTCTCTCTCTCAAATAAATAAATAAATAAATAAACAAACAAACAAATAAATAAATAAATAGGGGCTCCTGGGTGGCTCAGTCGTTAAGCGTCTGCCTTCGGCTCAGGTCATGGTCCCAGGGTCCTGGGATCGAGCCCCCATCGGGCTCCCGGCTCCGCAGGAAGCCTGCTTCTCCCTCTCCCACTCACCTTGTTTGTGTTCCCTCTCTCACTGTGTCTCTCTCCATCAAATAAATAAAACAAATATTTAAATAAATAAGTAAATAAATAAATAAAAATGAGCGTTAGACCAGGTCCCTCTCTGCTCAAATCCCTGTACTGTTTGGATGGGCACATGTCTGACCCCTCCTTGCTCTCTCCATGCTAGCCCCACGAGCCTCTTGCTATTCCTCAAACATACTATCACGCCCTCTGTCCCAGGACTGCTGTGCTTGCTGCTCCCTCTGCTTGGAAGGTTCTTCCCTGCTGTCATCCTCATACATCACCCCCTCATCTCCTTCAAGTCGCTCTTCAATGTCACCTTCTCAAGTGAGGCTTTCCTTGATTCCTCCACTTAAAATTGCTGACTCCCAGGGGCGCCTGGGTGACTCAGTCAGTTAAGCGGCTGACTCTTGACTTCGGCTCAGGTCATGATCTCAGGATGTGAGATGGGACAAGTCCTGAGTCAGGCTCCATGCTCAGCACAAGTTCTGCTTGGGATTCTTTCTCCCTCTCCCTCTGCCTCAGCCCCCACCTGTGCTTGAGTGTGCACACTCTTTGAATGAATGAATGAATGAATAAATAAATAAATAAATAACAAATAAAACCTTAAAAAAAAATGCTAAGTCCCAGCCTTCACCCTCCCTCACTTCATTTCTTTTTCTTTTTTTTTTTAAGATTTTATTTATTTATTTGACAGGGCGAGAGATAGCGAGAGCAGAAACACAGGCAGGGGGAGTGGGAGAGGGAGAAGCAGGCTTCCTGCCGAGCAGGGAGCCCGATGTGGGACTCAATCCCAGGACCCTGGGATCATGACCTGAGCCGAAGGCAGATGCTTAATGACTGAGCCACCCAGGCGCCCATCCCTCGCTTCATTTCACTCCAGACTTGTCACCAGCTAACCATGTAATGTGACCATGTAACGTAACATGTAATGGCTTCCAGGGCATCTGTCCTGCTCCCTGCCATGCCCTGGGCACTCACACTAGGGCCCTGCATGAGGTAGCCACTCAGTAAATACCTGTTCACTGAGAGCAGGAGCAGCGCCAAGCTGCAAGCCCAGGGCTGCCAGAGTCCGACCTGTTCCCCTGGGTCTGTCCCCCTCAGGGATGGCTGGAGAGGGCGTAGCTACAGTAAATACCGTTCTTTGTGGTGTGGACAGAGGGCCGAAGACACACCAATCTGGGAGAAGCGTAAAAAGAACGTAGCTGGAATGCCGAAGAGGATACACAGTGAACAGCTAGAAGAACCGACCTGGCAGGGCAGGGATGGGGGGGGGGGGGGGGAGGCCCTGCCAGACACACCCACTGCTCTGTGCCTCATGCGGACCTCTCCCTCTATGGACACTGTGGTCCCTCTCCCTCTTGCGGCTCCAGTCCAGCAAAGCAGGACAGAGACAGCCTCATGTTGGTGAAGGAGAATACAGCCAGGGAGGAGGGCAGGAGGAGGTGATGACCACGGGGGACCACGTAACCAAGAGACTTCATTGTCACGGTGATTCAAAGCAGGTCATTAAAAGAGGGCGTCACTGATGGTGGGGCTGGGGGGGGGGGCGAGCAGCAAGAGGAAAGATAATGAAGTGTATCTGTTTATTAAATGCCAAAGCAAACAGACTGGAAACAAAACACAAAGTAAAACACCCCACCCTTAAGCCCTGACAGGCTCTGAGTGACCCCCCAGGAGCTGACGAGCTTCATGGAAGATAGCGGGCAGCGGGGGCGGGCACACATACCCTTCTTCTGTCTCATTGATAATGTCGCAGATCTCCATGTTCAACGTCCAGTCCTCGCTCTGGAGGGAGCCATCTGTTGCCTTTTCTGTAAAGTCAGAGAGAAGACGGATTTACATTTCTCCCAGAATAAGGGGGCCCTGGCAGGAAACAGGAAGGGCCCAGAACCACCACGTTCTCCTCCCAAGCAGATGGGCTGAGCCAACAGAGCGGTTCTGGGGGTACTGTTTCACCAGGGAACATCTGGGACGGGGGGGGGGGGGATCTGGGCCTGAGTTTTGCAAGATGGAAAGTTCTAGAGATTGGCTACATGACAGCGAGAAGGTGCTTAACACTTAAAACATGGTTAAGATGACAATCTTTACATGATATGTGTTGTAACACAATTACAATGTTCAAAAATTAAATTTAAAAAACCCACAGCCCCCCTTAAGGTAGGTATTATTCCTTCCCGCATTTAGAAGGAAGGAAACAGGCTCGAAAAGGTTGGGTACTTGGCCAGGATCTCATCACGGGATTGGGGCTGACATGCACTCAATGTCAGGTCTGCCCGTCTCTAAAGCCCAGACATTGCATGGCACCAGCCCACCTGCTAACCAAGCTGGACCTCGGATCTGAGGTTGTAGCTCAGACCAATTCTAACCCTGCCCCATCCCAACTGTGTACTCCATGAGAGGGAGAACATCACCACCATTTTGTTCATACAACCCAGACTTGCACCAGTGCTCAAATAATAAAACAGATGACCTCCGTACATGCTGGAAGTGTCCTTGTTCTTTACATAACATCCCAGAACTCACACATCCAAACAAAGCCTGTACTTACAAGCAGTGACAACACACTCCAAAAATATAGCTGTTGCTCAAAACATTTGTGCGACAGCTTCGGTCTGCATTTAAAAGCCTCGCTGCTTTACTTTTTGCCAAAAAAAGGCATATCCCCAACTTTTCCGCCCTCTTTGTTCCTCAACCATAGCACCCAAAGACCCTAGACCCACTGGAACAAGCAAACCCCCCCACAAATGAGGAGGACCTGCGTCAGGCGAATGCCAGGCACACAGCAGACTGGGCAGGGCACTGGGAGATTGGAGGAGCCCATCACCAAAGTCCACGAGGGTGCCAGGCTGGCAGGGACAGAGGTAGTGTTTGGTGAGTGCCTTGTAAGGAAGAGGGAGGTGTGTGCGGAGAGGGAGAGGCAGGGATGAGAACCCGTGTCAGAGACTGTGCCCTGCCCCATGCACGGCATGCGTGTGGAAAAGAGGGGCCACGTCAGGAGAGCCACTTCGGGGGTGGGGACAAGAGCCATGGTGGGAAGGGCGGGGGTAGGCCCCCAGGATGGATGCCTCCAAGCACCAGTCAACTTCGCCTAGAGAAGCAAAGACTAAGGGCAGAGGCCATAGGAAGGCTCAGGAGACAGGCAGGAGGAAGCCTCTGGAACGGGCCCAGCGGCATGCTCCCTTGGCACCGGGCTTCAGCCAGGGTGTGGAGAGGGTAAGCGTGTGGGTGAAACGGCTCGCGCCTCCAGCCCACCACGCTCCCTGACACACTCAGCTGTCTCCCCTTCAAGGTGTCCACTCCCAGAAGAGGTGACTCCCCAAAAGGCCCCACACAGCAGGGGAGTGTCTGTGGCCACAAACGCAGAGTGCATCCTCAAGATAAAGCCACTCGGCCTGTGGGCGGCGGGCGGCGGGCTTTCCACCCCTCCACTCTCCAGCCCGGGGAGAGGCCAGTGGCCCAAGAGCCTTCGGAGCTGGTAATCTGTCCCTGTCACAGCACCTGCTGCGGCCCAGACTCTCACAAGGAAGAAAGTCTGTGACTGCACTTTGGTAGGGCCATAGGGACACTGTCTTGGGAGGCTTAATGGAGGAAATATTAAATCAATGAAACCTCATTTCCAAGTTCGGTTTAGCAGCAGAATCCATTAACCTTATATTCACCCACTCCCTTCCTCTAATAATACCAGGAAGGGGTTCAAAGGCATGATAACTTATCCTCCGGGTAGCGCATTCTATTCAATTACTGGGATTCTGAGTTTCCAAGCTAAAAGATATATACTCGTTTTGATTATAAAGAATCAACCCAAAAAGAATGCTGCTTTCTTTTAATTTTGCTGGAAATGCCACATAAATACAACAGTGGGTATTTGGCTCGGCTGAAACAGATGAGGAAAGTCAGGCTGACAAAGGAGCTCAAATCAGTTGATTTTTCTCTCCTCATAAAAGAATTCCCAGCAATGGGAACAAAGTTGTATCTGATTGCCCCTGGAACTGTGGCCACTCAATGCGGGCTCCCTCACTCCAGAGGAAGCAAAATTCAATCTCATTTCTTTTGTCACGTAAATCGTCAAAACCTAAGATAAATCCTGGTGCAACAGCAGAAACACAATGCTCCAGGGAGCAATGGGGCAAGTCATTCCCACCAGCCAGCCCTCGGGACGGATAAAGATCAAAACGCCAGTGACCCTGGCTGCAAAAGCTGACCTTTCGGGAGTTCTCTGGTGAAATGCTAATGGCCAGGGGCTGAGCAGGACAGGGTTGGGCAGGGCAGGGCTGAGCAAGGCAGGACAGAGCTGGACTGGGATGAGCAGGGCAGGGCTGGGCAGGGCAGGACTGGACAGGGCTGGGCTGGACTGGGCTGAGCAGGGCAGGGCTGGGCAGGGCAGGGCAGGACTGAACAGGGCTGGGCTGGACTGGGCTGGACTGGGCTGAGCAGGGCAGGACTGGGCAGAGCAGAGCTGGGCAGGGCTGGGTTGGACTGGGCAGGGCAGGGCTGAACTGGGCTGAGCAGGGCAGGGGGGCAAGACTGGACAGGGCTGGGCTCGACTGGGCTGGACTAGGATCAGCAGGGCAGACACAGCTCCCATTAAACCTTCCGTACAAGACAGTATGCTAGCTTAATGCTGTTGCCATGGCATTTTCCCCATTCAGAAAAGGCTGCCTCCCGCCTGGTGGAGGCTGGGGGTGCCCTGAAGCCTGCCTGGACCTTGCCAGCAAGAAGCACGCTCTCAGGCTTGTTTCTCAGTGCCCCCACCCCTACCCCTACAGCCTGAAATCCCAGGCAGTCCTGCTGGGAGGAGCCTCACAATCCAGGGGCATGGTTTCTTGCTTGCGACTGTCTACACTTTGATGTTAAATATAGTGACTTCAGAGCTGCCAGCACCAGAAGGTAAAAGAGGGCTGGCTTTAGCATTTTGCATTCAGCAACATCCTTTTGGTGAGAATGGAGAAAAAACAGCCAAATGCTCTCCCTCCCCAACAATCAAGGGTGTGGGTAGGCGCCCAGAGGCAGTGGCAGAAAGGAACAGCACAGGGTTGCTTCATGCCAGGTGTAGGGGAAGGAGAGAAGGGGGTTTGGGTGGGCAGGAAGCTCATGGGATAATATGCACCAATAAGAGGAGATGAGCCGGGCGCCTGGGTGGCTCAGATGGTTGAGCGTCTGCCTTCAGCTCAGGTCATGATCCCAGGGTCCTGGGATCGAGTCCCGCATCAGGCTCCCTGCTCAGCAGGGAGCCTGCTTCTCCCTCTGCCTCTCTCTCTTTCTGTCTCTTATGAATAAATAAATAAAATTATAAAAAAAAAAAAATAAGAGGAGATGAGCCTTCTGGATTACTACACGCTAGCGAGGCAGGTTGGCATATACCAGTCAGGTGGAAAGAAAAATCAATCCTGACATTCTACACAGAGCCATTATTGTCTATTGCTTCAAATTCCTAACATGCTTTGTGAATGTTAATTGCAGCTACTCTCCTTCCACTGGAGAGACAAGAGAACGGATTCCAAATACTCATCCCTATAAAACAGGGATGTCCTTTTCTCTGACAGCTGTCCCCGCTCCTCTTTCACCCCTCCTCAAAGGAAGATAACAGGTAGACAAAGTATGTCTGGCCAGCCTGTAGACTACTGTGAGGCAGCTCACAGTAGAGTCCCATGGTCCCCATGCCCTTTACTCGAGACTGGCAGAGCCTGGGATGGACCATGCACTGCCCTTGCGGATGGAGAGGGAGATGATTAAGACCCTACCTTAAGAGGTCAGTCTAATGGGAGAGGCAGATAGGAAGTCAGTTAAGATACAGGCCAGGCTGAGCTGTGACAGAGGACAAGCACAGCACTCTGGGTGGCTTTGATACCTGTGCCCTGGTGCCAAGGAGCGGGGAGGAAATTAATGGCCCCCCGCACACACATTGTGACAGACAACAGCATGCTTCTTTAAGCAGAACACAAAGGTTGACAAGATAAGCCAGAGAGAACCAGCCAGTGACAGGGTGAAGTCCCAGAGGAAGCTACTAAGCCTCTGTCTCTCATTCCCCAGCTAGAGAGCACCAAGGGAAGGCATGACGTAGAAGAGTGCTTCCCAAACTTGGCTGCAGGTTAGAATCACCAGGAAGATTTTTTTTTTTTAAGATTTATTTATTTGAGAGGCAGTGGGGCGGGGGGGGGGGGGGGGGGAGAGGGAGCGGGAGAGAGAAACCCAAGCCGACTCCGCACTGAGCGCAGAGCTTGATCGGGGCTCGATCTCATGACCCTGAGACCATCACCTGACCTGAAACCTAGAATCGGATGCTTAACCGACTGCGCCAACCCAGCAGCCCCTCACCAGGAAGCTTTTTAAAAGTATTTCTGCCTTGGGTGCCTGGGTGGCTCAGTCGTTAAGCGTCTGTCTTGTTCGGCTCAGGTCATGATCCCAGAGTCCTGGGATCAAGCCCCGCATCGGGCTCCCTGCTCGGCGGGAAGCCTGCTTCTCCCTCTCCCACTCCCCCTGCTTGTGTTCCCTCTCTCGCTGTATCTCTCTCTATCAAATAAATAAATAAATAATCTTAAAAAAAAAAAAGTATTCCTGCCTTGGTCCCACCCCCTACCTTCTGATCAGAACCTCTAGGGCACAAGGCCAGGTACCAATATGCTCTAACAGATCCCCAGGTACCTCCACGTGCAGCCAGGGCTGAGAACACGGGAGAAGGAGCGCCAACACGGTCATCCAGCTGACACAAGTGGACCGCAGAGCTATGAAGTGCCGGACCCTGGGGACACAGTGGAAGGCCAGACAGTCCTGTCCCCGCCCTCATGAAGCTCCTGGCCCACAGGACAGGGAATCAAGTGACCCTGGTTCTGGTCCTGGCTCGGCCACTGTTGCTTCTGAGCTCTTGGGACTCCTTATGGCCGTTTCTTCCCTGGGCACTAGGTTTCCTGACATATGAGCTAACGGGCCCAGATGATCTCTGATCCTCACCCTCCTCATCCCCCACCCCACCCTGACAGCTTGTTGGCCTATGTGTACTTTTTCTTTTTTGGCAATGGTGACTTTTTTCATTGTGGTAAGATGTACATAATATAAAATTCACCATTTGAGCCATTTAAAAAAAATATATTTTATCTATTTATTTGCCAGAAAGAGAGAGAGAGAGAGTGCGTGCACAAGCAGGGGGAGCGGCAGGCAGAGGGAGAAGCAGACTCCCTGCTGAGCAAGGAGCTGGACTCAGGACTCGATGCAGGACTCGATCCCAGGACCCTGGGATCATGACCTGAGCCAAAGGCAGATGCTTAACCAACTGAGCCACCCAGGCGTCCCCATATGAGTCATTTTCAAGTGTACAGCTCAGTGACGTGAAATACATTTCACCATTGCTGTGCAACCCACCAACCATCCACAGAAGTTTTCATCTTCCCAAACTGAAACTCTGTCCCCATTCAACACTAACTGCCCATTCCCCTCCCCCCAGCTCCTGGCAACAACCATTGTACTTTCTGTCTCCATGAATGTGACGACTCTAGGAACCTCACATAAATGGAAACATACAGTATTTCTTTTTTGTGTCCAGCTTTTTCCACTTAGTATAATAATGCCCTCAAGCCTCATCCGCCTTGTAGCAGGTGTCAGAATTTCATTCCTTTTTAAGGCTGAATAATATTCTGCCGCATGTATATACCACATTTTGTTTATCTATTCACCTATGGATGGACACATGGCTTGTTCCCACCTTTTGGCTCCTGTGAATGCTGCTAGGAACATGGGTGTACAAATATCTGTTTGAGTCCCTTCTTTCTTTTTTTTTTTTAAGCTTTTATTTATTTGTTTGAGAGACAGAGACCAGGGGAAAGGGGCAGAGGGAGAGGGAGAAGCAGACTCCTGCGTGAGCAGGTAGATCAATGCAGGGCTTGATTCCCAGGACCCTGAGATCATGACCTGAGCTGAAGGCAGATGCTTAACAGACTGAGCCACCCAGGTGCCCCCAGTCCCTTCTTTCTGTTCTTTTGGGTATATACCTAGAAGTGGAATTACTGGATCCTATGGTAATACCATGTTTAACTTTTTAAAAACCACCAAACTGCGCTCCACAGAGGCTGCAGCATCTTACATTCCCACCAGCAACAGACAAGGGTTCCAACTTCTCCACGTCCTCACCAACACCTGTTATTTTATATCTCACTGTGGTTCTGATGTGCACTTCCTAAAGACTTAGTGCTGTTGAGCATCTCTTTACATGTTTATCTGCCTTCTATTCATCTTCTCTGGATGAATGCTTATTTGAGTCATTTTTGAATGAGGTAGTCTTGCTGAATCTGTTTATTGGTTCTGACAGGTTTGTTGTGTTGTTTTTTTTTTTTCATGAAATCTTTAGGGTTTTCCACATATAAGGTCATGTCATCTTGTTATTTAATTGCAAAAGTTCATTATTCTGAATATTAATCCTTTATCAGATGTGTATTTTGTAAATGTCTTCTCCCATTCTATAGGTTGTCTTTTCACTCTCTTGATAATGTCCTTCGATGCACAAAAGTTCCTAATTTTAATTAAGTCCAATTTACCTATTTTTTTCTTTTGTTGCCTATGCTTTTGGTGCGATAGCCAAGAAATCACTGCTAAATCCAACATCATGACACTTTTTCCCTTTGTTTTCTTCCTTTTTTTAAAAAAAAGATTTTATTTATTTATTTGAGGGAGAGAGAGGGAGGGGGCACCAGTGGAAGGAGGGGTAGAGGGAGAGAATCTTCAAGCAGACTCCCCACTGAGCACGGAGCCTGACTCAGGGCTCGATCCCACAATCCATAAGATCTTGACCTGAGCAGACACCAAGACTCGGATGCCTAATTGACTGAGCCACCCAGGCACCCCTCCTGTGTTTAAGTCTTTTATCTATTTGAATTTTCCTATGGAATAAGGTAAAGGTCCAATTTCATTCTTGTGTGCGTGGATATCCAGTTTTCCCAGCACCATCTGTTGAAAAGACTGTCCTTTCCCCACTGAAAGGTCTTGGCACCCTTGTTGAAAATCAACTAACCATACGTGAGAGGGTTAATTTCTGGGCTTTCTATTCTGTTCCATTGGTCTATGTCTGTCCTTATGCCAGTACCACACTGTTCAATGTTGATTAGTGAGTTTTGAAATCAGGAAGTGTGAGTCCTCCAACTGCCTTTCCTCTTCAAAGTTTTTTTTAACTATTTGGAGTCCCTTGAGATTCTTTAAGAATTTTAGGATGGGGGCGCCTGGGTGGCTCAGTTGGTTAAGCGACTGCCTTCGGCTCAGGTCATGATCCTGGAGTCCCGGGATCGAGTCCCGCATCGGGCTCCCTGCTCAGCAGGGAGTCTGCTTCTCCCTCTGACCCTCCTCCCTCTCACGCTCTCTGTCTCTCATTCTCTCTGTCTCAAATAAATAAATAAAATCTTTAAAAAAAAAAAAAGAATTTTAAGATGGATTTTTCTATTTCTGCAAAAAATTTTGGTGGATTTTGAATGGGGCCGCAATCAATCTGTAGACCATTTTGGGTAGTATTGTCAACTTCAAAATATTAAGTCTTCTATCCATGAATATGGGATGTCTTTCCATTTATTTATGTCTTCTTTAATTTCTCTCCGCAATGTTTTATAGTTTTCAGTGTACAAGACTTTTCCCTCTTTGATGATTCCTAAGGATTTTATTCTTTTTGATGCTATTATAAATTGAATTTTCTTAATTTCCTTTTCAGATTCATTATATAGAAACAGCTGATTTATGAGTGATTTTGTACCCTTCTACTTCTGAATCTGTATCAGTTCTAATATTTTTTTTTTCATGAAATCTTTAGGGTTTTCTACACACTAAGTCATGTCATCTGCAAACAGAGATAATATTATTGTTTTCCTTTCCCATTTGGATGCTTTTTTTTGTTTAAGTAGGCCTTCCACACCCAGCATGGAGCCCAGTGAGGGGCTTGAAGTCACAACTGTGAGATCAAGACCTGAGCTGAGATCAAGAGTCAGATGCTTAACCAACTGAGCCAGCCAGGCATCCCATTTGGATGCCTTTTGTTACTTTTTCCTCCCTAATTGCTCTGGCTAGAACTTTCAGTACTGTGTGAAAGAGAAGTGGTAAAAGCGAGCATCCTTGGGCTAACATAACACGTTTACAAAACCTGATCATACACCGTTAAGAGCAAACATAGCTGAAGAGAAGACCCATCTGAGTCCTCACTGCATGGAAAGTAGGTTATCTGCTGGGGGGAGGGGCATGTGAAAGCAGGAAGCACATCAGGATCCAGAGGACTCTGCAAGCCAAGGGGCTTTGTATCTCTGTTTCCAGCCCCAAGGAAAACAAGTTAGACTTCCCTGGTTGGAAAGCCTTCACACCAGCCGACTTGCCCATGCTTAGCTCCAATCCCATATCCTCTCCAGAGGCTCCTTCCATACCATCTCCAACTGATGCCCCGTGATAAGCTTTCCAGCACTCGAAGGCATAACCTATGCAAGGACTGAGCTTTCAAGACCATTCTAATGTTATTCTAAGAGTCTCTTCCAGGGGCACCTGGCTGGCTCAGTCAGAGGAACATGTGACTTTTGATCTTGGAGTCATGAGTTGGAGCCCCATGCTGGGTGTAAAGGTGACTTAAATAAATAAAACTTTAAAAAAAATGTTTCTTCCAATCTTACTGGCTTAATGAGCAATGAGTATATTCTTGGCTCCATATCTAAATCTGAAGCTGCACGAAGGCAGGACATCTTCAGTTCCTCAGCAGGGTCCAACCTTATGCTGACGAGGGTCTTTTAGAAGTAAGATGACGACGGTAAACCCTGGGTTTTAGAAGTAAGATGATGACGGAGGTCCCTGGGTGATAGGCACTGGGCATTCTGGCAAGAGTTGAACTAGGTTCCCAGCTGTCCCCATGTTCTCCCTTTGGACTCAGAAGCTGGAGGAAAGGACATCATAGCAGAGAGTATGAACAGGGCGTCTGAACTCATACTTTGGTGAATCCTACTTCTGCCAATTACCGTGTGACCGCAGGGCAGTCATTTGACCTGTCCAAGCCTTTCTGTCATCTGTAAAATGTGATGATAATAGCAGCCCTTTTCTCACACAGTTGTTGTGACTAAACTGAACAACACACAACAAAGCACTTGACAGAGCCTCTAATACAGAGTTACATTCCTCCACAGGCCATGGTAATCGCTGTTACTTTTATTATGACTACAGCTCCTATGAAAGAGATTCTGCCAATGCTCCCCTGGCGCCTCTTCCTTCAGCATTCCTGCATCACCACTGCCACCTACAGGTAAGTAGCTACCACAGGCCATGCCCGGCCGGTCCAGTGCCCTAGGATCCTGCGACTATCTAGAGCCTTTCTGATTTCTGCATTTCTGAGCCAGGAGAGCCCCATGCCCAGAAGCCGCAAGGGGCTCCCGTTTCAGAAGGAAGCCCCCAAACAGCCTGGCCCCACTACAAGGTAAAGAAAGAGCCACAGCACAATTTCCTGAGGAGTCCGAATGTTAAAACTCCAAGAGGTGTTAGAGCGTGTCTAGTAAGAAGATTCCCCATGAATTGCTCAAAACAGATGCCACGTTTCCTGCACTTCTGGAAGTGGGGTTTGGGGGGAGGGGAGAGAGGGCACGATGCTGCTGCTAGCTTCCCGACAGCTTCTTGCCCTCAAAGCTACCATGGAACGACTGATCTCAAGTCTTCAAGTCCCTTTCTTTCATTAATAAACAAACAAAAAACAAATATATAAATAAATAATTTTTTTAAAAAATGGAGAAGCAGAGGCACCTGGGTGGCTCAGTCGTTAAGCATCTGCCTTCGGCTCAGGTCATGATCCCAGGGTCCTGGGATCGAGCCCCATCGGGCTCCCTGCTCAGCAGGGAACCTGCTTCTCCCTCTCCCCCTGCTTGTGTTCCCTCTCTCGCTGTGTCTCTCTCTTGTCAAGTAAATAAATAAAATCTTTAAAAAAATAAAATAAAATAAAAAATAAAAATGGAGAAGCAGAAGGGAGAATGAAAACCAAAGTCTACCAAGTACAACTTTCTGTTTGGGCCAGGTTCTTCACTTACATTACCTTATTTAACCCTTCCTTCCTCCTCTTGGCAGGTTACCTCTATTCTAATAGGTGAGGAATATGAAGCCAGCTTGGTGAGTGGCCCCAGAGTACACAAACCACACGACTCCCGTCTTCTTGGTAGACCCAGCCTTGGGCTCGGACCCATCCCCAAACAGAGGATGGCAGGGCAAAGAGGACCCTGGCCTCAAGAGCAGATGAGTCCATAGTTCTTGGATGCTGACCCCCCCCTTCCCCACCCGACTCTGCAGGCAGAAGTGTAAAAAACAGTGCTGATGAAAGGTCAGGTCAAAACAGCTGCTGGATCGGCCTTCTCCCTTATTCTTCTTTTCTCATTAATAAACTTTTAATACCAGCATAATTGTAGACGTACTGAAAAGTCGCAAAGATCGTACAAAGGATCCCCATACGCCCTTCTCTTCGTTTCTGCTAATGTTCACATCTTACATAACCACTGGTCATTTGTCAAAACTAAAAAATTACCATTGGCACAGTACTATGGACTAAACTCCAGTCTTGACTCAGATTTCTCCGGTTTCTCCACTCACGCCCCTTTTTGTCCCTGATCCAACCCAGAATACCATACTGCCTTTGGTTTCCCCGCTTTTAAGTCTTCTGTTTTCTTGAAAGACCAACAAACTCACAAAATCACGCACTTACTCTCCTGTCTGGAGAGCTCAATTCCAAAGGGCAGCTCTGTATGAGCCCCAATTCCACACCCTGGCCTAATTAGGACACCACATCCTCCCACTCCCCAAACAAAGGAGTCCTTCAGGCCAGCCAAACAACAGAGAAAATAGAAGCTTGTTAGCCACACAGGCCCAGGGCTGCTGATCCAAGTTCTTTTTTAACTGGAATTCCCTTGAGAGGGATCCACAGATTTAAAATGCATTTGGGGTGTGTTCTCTAGAAGCAGAGCCACTGGTTTGATGTATTCTCTTCTTTGTACTTACTGGAATATTTTACGTGTGGAGTAAATGAGTGTGCGAGAGAGGAGCTGGAGGAAGACTTGGATTTAGGGCTGGGATGGCACTGGGCAACCGGGGCCTGAGGAGAGGTCTCTGCAGGAGCCAGGCCCAGGCCAGGAGGAGGGTGTGCGGTGGTGGGCCCGGCCTCGCCTGGCGAGCCCCACCAGCTGCTCTCTCTGACAGCCAGGCAGGTGGGCCAGTCCACCGGGAAGATAAAAGATTCCCGGGACACTGGTGCTCAGGTCAGAGCTTCCTTAAAGCAGAGCGGATACGTTGCCGATCTGTTCTTCCCCCGAGTGCCTCGGAGGGGGCTGTTCACCTTGCTCACATGCCACTCTGCGAGCAGAGAGGCGCACCTGCAAACGTCCCTGTGCACGGCCCCAGTCTGAGCCCTTGCTCTAGCTACTCCTGATCACTGATCATGCCAGTCCTCGGGGAGCGGGGACATGCAAGGCCATCCAAAGCCTTCCCGGTGTAATTCAAACAACTGAGAGATCTCTCCATGCCAGGCACTGTGCTACAGTGGGCCAGAAAAATAAGCAAGACGGAGCTCCAGCCCTTAAGGAGGTCACCAGGCAGGAGACCTGCAAACAAGCAGCCAGTACAGAATACGATGAGTGTTATAACAGGAGGGAGGGGGGCGAGGAGACCGATGGGCAACAGATGATGGAGGAACAGTTAATCACGCTGGAGAGCGGGGAGGAAGGGCCTGTGAACGCTACGGAAAGGACCTGGTGAAATGAAAGAGCAGAACTTTGGAGGAGGAGGAGGGGTCCTCGCAGGCAGCGCGAGTGAGGTACGCAGATATGTGAAGGCCTGTCAGGGCCCAGATGGAAACGCCGGGATGTGGTGAAGGGAGGCAGGAGAGAGGAGGCCAGCTGGGAGAGCCCTTTCATTTTCTGTAAGGAGTCTGGGCTTTCTGCGGGAGGCAACGGACAGGGCTTTTCAACAGGAGTGACGAGAATATTTGCACCTGACCCAGATCACTCTGGTAACAGCGTGGGGGCTGTACTGGAACCGAGAGAGACTGCAGGCAGGAAGCAGGGCCAGGTCACAGAGCTGCTCGGTAGAGAAGGGAGACAGGACAGCATCTGGTCAAGGGCATGGTCATGAAGTCGATGTTCGAGGGGTCAGTCCTGGCTCATTTGACCCTGGGCAAATTTCTTGAACTGTCTGAACTACAGTTTAGTCATCCTTGAAATGGGCCAAACACTTGTTCCTCCTCAATAGGTTGGTCGTGAAGATGAAAGGAGTGAATGATATAAAACACGAAATGGGGACCCCAGCACACAGTAAGGGTGTGACATATATGAACTATGATTTTTTTTATTAAAGATTTTATTTATTTATTTGAGAGAGAGAGAATGAGAGACAGAGAGCACAAGAAGGAAGAGGGCAGAGGGAGAAGCAGATCCCCTGCTGAGCAGGGAGCCCGATGTGGGACTCGATCCCGGGACTCCAGGATCATGACCTGAGCCGAAGGCAGTTGCTTAACCAACTGAGCCACCCAGGCGCCCTGAACTATGATTTTTAACACATGCCTTAAGTGGACTGGACTTTGGGAAAGACTGATTTCGTGTGGGGAGGGCGGGGAGGGGGGGTCACTATCTCCCAGGCTTTTCCAGCAGCCTCCAGACAGAGGGTGAGGAGGTCATCCTAAGTCCCTCCCAGAGGTACCATGACAGGGCTGCATTCTGTTGGCGAGGCACCAATCAGCCTAGGAGATCAGCCAGAGACCACAGGCATCACCCTGAGCCAAGCTAAAAAGCAAGGTCTCCTTTCTGCCTCAAAGAGCGTTTACAAAATTCCAAGCCGGGAGAAAGACTCCCCAAATTTCCCCCAGGCGCACACCTGCTGTGCTCAGTGAAGCCAGAGTGCTTTGACTAACTCCTGCAAAGAGCTGTCCTTCAGAACTAGGTAAAGAGAAACACTCTCCTTGCCACCATCATAGCGTTCGCAGTATTCAAAGGCATTTATGGGGAGCAGTGAAAAGCAACCCATCAGAGTAAGGCTCAACTGTTAGCTGGTTTTCCCATCTGCAGGCCTCGTCTTAGGAGGAAGAGCAGCTACTAAAAAACGCCCATGGTAAAACAATAAATGAAGTGAAATTCTTACTCTTAAATGAACACACTTTTAACAGAATAATACCCACTGCTGGGAAAGCTGATGTGAAACCAGATCATGACATTACTGAAGGTAGCATACATTTAAGAACTCTTTGGAAAAACAACTAGGGCAACAGATATCAAGGGGTATGCTGTAAAAGGTTCTTACTTCTTATCCTTTGACCTCATAATCTCTTTAGGACCCCGCTTAAAGAAACATTGCAAAGGAAAAAGCTACACAACCCAGCAATTCCCCTCATAGGTATACACACCCAAGAGAGGTGAAAACGTATATCCACACAAAAACTTGCACATTAAATGTTCACAGCAGCATTATTCTAGTAGCCAAAAAGTTGGAACCACCCAAATGTCCATCAAGTGATGCACAGATAAACAAACTACGGTATATCCATACAATGGAGTAGTATTTGGCAATACAAAGGAATGAAATTCGGGTATGTGCTACAACACTGATGAACTTTCAAAACATTATGCCAAGTGAGAGAAGCCAAACAGAGAAGGACAAATACTGTATGACTACACTTATGGAAGGTACCTAGGGTAGTCAAATTCCTAGAGACAGAAAGCAGAAGCGTGGCTGCCAGGGGCAGCGGGGAGGGGAACGGGAGTCATTGTTGAGTGGGGACAGGATTTCAGTTGGGGAAGATGAAAAAGTTCTGGAGATGGATGGCAGAAGTGGTTGTACAATAATGTGAATGTACTTAGTGTCACTGAACTATATATACACTTAAAAAGGGTTAAAATGGTAAATTTTACGTTATATATATTTTATCACAATATTTTTAATGGAAAAAAAAGACCACAGGTTGTATGATTACATTTATACGAAATGTCCAGAAGAGGCAAATCTATAGAGGCAGAAAGTAAATTAGCAGTTGCCTATGGTCGAGAGAGATGGGAAGTGATCACCACTGGGTATGGGATGATGAAAATGTTCTAAAATTGGTAGTAGTGATGGTTGCCCAACCCTGAAAATACACTAAAAACCACTGAATTGTACACTTTATTTTTTATTTATTTATTTGTTTATTTATTTTAGATTTTATTTATTTATTTGACAGAGAGAGAGCGAGAGCAGGAACACAAGCAAGGGGAGTGGGAGAGGGAGAAGCAGGCTTCCCGCCGAGCAGGGAGCCCAATGTGGGACTCGATCCCAGGACCCTGGGATCATGACCTGAGCCAAAGGCAGATGCCTGACGACTGAGCCACCCAGGCGCCCCTGAATTGTACACTTGAAATGGGTGAATTGCATAGTATGTGAATTATGTCTCACCAAAGCTGTTGAAAAAAGGGGGGGGAAAGCTACACACAGGAACATGTTCAATACAGTTATTATTTAAAATTCACAAAACTTCTCAAATATGAAATAGCAAAAGGATGGTTAAGTAAATTATGGTATATTTATCAACTCAACTGAATATTATACAGCCATTATTAAAGTCATATAGAAACATTTTGTGATGGCATAAAGGAAACAAAAAGGATGCATATGGATAACGCCTGTAAGAGAAACAGAAAAAAATGAAAATAATCAATGTGTTGAAGCATCTGACATAGAGGCAAATCTAAAAATTTGTACTGTTATTATTGTTTTATAAACAAAGAATGGGAATACTGTATTGCAACAGACTAAGAAATAAAATGGCAAATTCATAATCAAAACTAAAATCCAGTTATTCAAGTTCTTCCACCAAAAAGAGCCAGGCGGGCGCCTGGGTGGCTCAGTTGGTTAAGCGACTGCCTTCGGCTCAGGTCATGATCCCAGGGTCCTGGGATCGAGTCCCACATCGGGCTCCCGGCTCAGCGGGAAGCCTGCTTCTCCCTCTCCCACTCCCCCTGCTTGTGTTCCTGCTTTCGCTGTCTCTGTCTCTGTCAAGTAAATAAATAAAATCTTTAAAAAAAAAAAAAAAAGAGCCAGGCACCAGACATAAGGCTGTCCTGAACATAAGCCTTTTTATTGACTCTAAACACTATTTTCTCCAAGAATAAAAGCCCTCTTACCCCCGTATCTTCCAAAAGGCATTTTCATCCTGACCAGGCCTCCCTATTAATATTAACTCCCCCTTGCCCTAGAGTGGGTTACTCATGACTTGTTTTTCTCACCACCTGGTAGGGTCCCCAGCTAGTCAGGAAGGAGCAAACCAAGAGCCAGTCTGGGCTGGTACAAGGAGAGGCGGACATAATATACACATGTGATTAGCATTCCAAAGACAAATACAACAGGGTTCTGAATCATCTGGGAAATTGCTCCTATCCATCAACATAGAAAGATCGGGAGTATCAACAGTGAGAACAAACCGGGAGATTACATTTAAATGTAACCATATTTAAATATGAAGAAGAGACCAGACACAGCATGTATTCCTACTTGTACAATATTCAGGGCTAACAGACTTATCACACACAGGTTGTATAACTTACTAATGACAACGTGACTTTAAACAGTGGTTCTAACTGGGTCACCTTGAATAATACCAAACAAAGCTTGCCAAGGGAAACATGCAAATAAGATGATCATGTGGGGAATCCAGTGGGGAATGGGCATTTTCCTAGCATCTTAGAATTTTTATTGTAGAAAATGAAACATAGTATCTATCTAGCTTCCTCAGCACTGAAGAAACAGCAGGACAGCATTTCATTCTTCAGTGGAGTGGAGTCCAAAGGGAGAAATGAGCCTGACGATTTCCACACATCACACCAAGGCAAGCTGGTATGTGGACAGAATGGCACAGATTTACTCGAGGAAGCCTGAGCAACGGGTAGATAGTACCCACCACCCCGTGCATCACAAATCACAGCAGACAAGTAGCAGAGGCCCTGGAAAGAGGCCTCCCTCCCTCCCTCTCTGAGGCCAGGACCTGCAGACCAGAGCACCCTTTTCCATGAAGAAATTCCCACCTCGGAATGGCAGGGCAAGTGAACCCTTCCCTAGAGCACGCGCTGGTGCAAACAACCATTTGGCCTCCCAAGAATGGCCACAGAAAATGACGGGCAATCTTAAACTTTCAGTTGATGACTGAATATTTTATGATACTAAGAACTCATTTTTTTAGATGTGATAATGAAGCCGAGGCTATACTTTTAAAAGACGCCTTATCCTTTAGGAATAAATACACACTTAGGTATTTATAAATGAAATTATATGATGTCTGGGGTTCACCGCAAGATAATCCAGGAAAGGAGATGGGATGGGGGGGGAGGCTGGTGTGGATGACCTGAAACAGCCATGAGTTCATAATTGTTGGAACTCGCTGATAGGTACATGCGAGTTCATCATAACGGTCTTTCTCTTTTTGTACATGTTGGAACTTTTCCATAATAAAAAGAAAAAAAACATTCAGTAGGAAAGGCATAAAACCATTCATAACTTTGACCGAGCAGTACACCCCTAAGGAAATAAGTAAGGGGGAGGGGAGAGCTGATTCTGCAAAGTTGCCTAATTGCGGAAAAACTCTGTTACTCCCAACAAATGAGAGATGGCTGAACAATGAGGGTGTGCATTAAGGCAAAAATGCTACGTGGCTTTTTAAAATGATAAATACTTTGGCCTAGTCGCTAAGTGGAAATCAGTATAGGAATGCTGAGTGAAAAACAGGCAGCATAACGTATTATGCGCATACTAATCACCACAAGGTAAAATGCATGCTCACATAATGGAAAGGGTCAAAAGAGAACACAGGAGGCTCCCTCCTTCCTTTAACTTCCAGCTCCACTGCCTCCCCTCTCGGAGGCCCCGACACCCCGCACGCACATGCACGTGCACACACCAGCTGAATTAATTGCGCTCTTCTGGGACCTGCAGCCCTCGCTCGCTGATTCTCCTCCAGCCCCTACCACCATGCAGTGGCTCTCCTGGACCTGCCTTCCCGAACAGACCTGGAATTCTATCAGCATACAGTAGGTATTCAATAAATGCTCGTCCATCGGAATAGAATATCAATCGCTGCCTTCGGTGACTTAGGTTTTGCTTTGTTTATTGTTTTTTTCTGTAGAGCTATTCATACCCACAGTAACCATTCAGGAAAGGCATTCCTCAGTGATTCCCAGAGAACAAAGCTTCCATTTCTGATTCACATAGTGCTTCTGGGACCCTGGGCTTCCGAAGAGAGCAAGGCAAAACAAAATCCAGTGACTTCCGGTCCGGACCCTCCCTGGACCACAGAGAAAAGCCTCATTTTGTTTGGAGAACTCGTCAGAGGTCTCATGGCTATGGTTCCTAATGCCAAGTCCGGAGAGGCTCCCCAAGTACAGCTTGCAGCACAGGCCTTTCCTCAGCCACTGGAAAGGGGAAGGCTGCGTGGCTGGAGCAGCGGTGAAGGGCAAGATCAAGTGCGCAGCCGGGAAACATAAAAGCCGTGGACAAGAGCTGCCCATCCAGGCTGGAGATGACCCTGGAGTTTCCAGGTCTCTGCGGGTGGCTGCACAGCCAGCCCCACGACCTGCCAGGGCCGCCACCCCCCCCCCCCAAGTCTCGGTGTTTCTCCATCCCTTCTGCTCCGAGCTGTTCTGAGCACCAAGCTCTGGGGGGGTACGTGGTTTGATAGAGATACTCAAGAATGTCGGGAAGAAATCCATAGAAGGTCATTTTTCATCACAGTGGTTCTGAACTCTTTTTGGATCAAATGTTAAAGGAAGAGTATATTCCCTCTGAGGATCTGGTAAGACCTTTCCAGAAAAGCGCACACACGTACACAATTCCGCACAACTTTGAACAGGTTCTTCAAGAACTCCTGACCCCGATCGCATGCCACTCCTGCCCTAGAGTGTCTCAGGTGCTTCAGCTGCTGCTGTTAATAAGAACACTTTAGAAAACCAACCACATGAATTTCCACACCAGCAAGGCGGCTGTGATGTGTAAGGGGCCTTCAGAAAGCGATGTGCAGCAGCTCTCTGGGGAGGGTCCTGTGGCTTCACAAAGACCATCAGGAGAGGTATACAAAGCCCAAGCCTGGGCACACAGAGGAAGGCAACATATAGCTAAGACCCTCCACTCTGGATCTTCAGAAATGAGACCGCCCAGCCTGACATCGTCAAGGCCTGTGGACCTCGAAAATGCCTCTTTATGTGGGACTGGGATGCTGACACTCTACTTACTCATTACGCAGTGTCATTTTACTGAGGGTTTCGTAAATGCTCCAGAAAGGGGGGTACAGAGAATTGCCTACACATAAACTTGCATCCATTCTCCTAATTAGAACCAAAAAAATCGGCCCAGGTGGTCCTGGGGAACGACCAAATCAAAGACTGCTGTGAACATGGAGGAAGAGGTGGTTCAGGCATAGGACTTCAAAGGTGGCAGGGACAAGGAGGGCTAGAGAGAGCCCCCAGGGCAGAGACACACTCTCCTGTCGAACCGAGGACCATCGGGGCTCCTGGGGTTCCCAGGAACGGACTAATTCCATCTGCTGTCCCTAACCCTAACCCTTCCCAGCTGCGCCTTGCAAGCAGCTCATCAATATGCCACAAAAGTCTGCATCACTCACTGCCCTGTTCCAGCTCTTTGTTGCCTTATGACAGTGCAACAAGTCAGTCTAGTTTCTTCTCACTTAGCATTAAAATATATTCAAAGAATATATCCTGCCTCCTTCCAAAAAGAATTTAAGGTAGTTTTAAATAATAATTTATACCCAAGGCAAAAAAAATAAAAGACTGGAAATCACATGGAATAAAAGATGAAATTTTTACCAAGCACTGGAGAAATAAGACAGTAATTACGATTAGACAATAAATCAGGTCTGGGCTTCCTCATGGCCTAGTCTCACTTTCTGATTAAAGGCACAATAAAAGACATTCTACTAGGGAAGATGGTAATTGTTTTTGCTGACACTAAGTTCTGAGATGAAATTCATCCTTATATTAAGGGAAAATGAGTAGCATAATACCAATCACCTTCAACAATAGTTTTGTTTTTTGTTTTTAAGATTTATTTATTTACTTATTTGAGAGAGACAGAGAGGGAGGGGGAGAAGCAGACTCCCTGCTGAGCAGAGAGCCCAACATGGGGCTCCATCCCAGGACCCCGAGATCATGACCCAAGCCAAAGGCAGACACTTAACTGACTGAGCCACCCAAAGTGTCCCTTCAACGATAGTTTTACATAAAATACAAAATGTTCTTCCTGTAACTTAGTCTGGTGCTGAGTACCCTTCATAATCTGTCCCAATTACTTTCCCAGCCTCATTTCCTTCTTCCTGCTTCTCCCACCTCCACAAGGAACTATACATTTCAATCCAACCAGACTTCTCATCCCCAGAACACACCCAACATTCTCTGACTTACCTTTACTCACCCTAAACTCTTGGGGCTTTTTGTTGTTGTTTTTTAAACAGGCTCCATGCCTAATGTGAGGCTTGAACTCAGAGCCCTGAGATCAAGAGTTGCATGCTCTACGGACTGAGACAGCCAGGTGCTCCCACCCTAAACTCTTTAAATATCCTGCCACTTGTGCAAAGATTTCCCCAATTCTCTCGGTCAAAGAGGTCTCCTCCTATCACACTTTCCTCACCCTGCCCCACAGCAGGGTGGAGCCCCAAGGAGGCAGTCACACAGGCGTGGCCGGTGGGCAGGGTCTTTGAAGTCAGGCTGACCTGAACTCAAATGTGAGGAGGATATTTATGGGCTGTGTGACTTCACTTCGCAAGTAACTAGCCCTCTCTGAGCCTCCATTTGCATGTCTATAGATCAGGAATAATAATACCTACACCTTGCCAAGCTTTGTAAGAACAAACTGAACATCTATAAAGGCCTGCAAGGGGGCCTGGGTCACAGCAGCCCTGGGGCGGGGGGGGGGGGGGGGGGGGGGGGGGAGGGAGGAGGGGGATGGCCATGGCTGCTTTTGTAGAGACTTGGGTATCTGTCTTCTTTCCTGCACTAAAACAGGAGCTGCTTGAAGGTGACAGGGAGAAGCATCTCCCAAAATGTCTTCCACATAGGAGGACCTCAGTAACAGAGTGCTTTCTGGAAGTCTATCTGGAATTACATCAGAGGTGCTGATAACGTTGGTGGACTGGTGCCAGACGCAGGTCCAAACATAAAGCTCCTAACTCCCAGGCCATACTTTATCCACACGATGCTGCCAGCCCCTTGGTTTCAAGCACTCTGACTTCTTGTTGCCCACAGTGAAAACCCTCTCCATCAGAAAGCCATTCTTATCATACAGGTCTCCAAATACCAATGCAAATCACATTATTACAACCTGAAGTGGCCACCTTATCCAAAGATCCTATTTGAGAGAGCTGGTGTGTATTTAATTGTTATGAATGTATAGCGCTGACCAATGCCTTGATGAACTAGAGATAAAATCTATCAGCCCTTGATGGCTAATTTGGTATAACATGAATACTGTGAGTTCTAATAACTCACAGGAGACTACTCTAGCACTTACAAGCTATATGTCTTCCACACTCATAAAACAACCATAATTACCTTTCATGGGTGAGATGTTCTAGTAATTCCTAAGTGACTTAACCCTAGAAAGTCTATGGAAAAAGCTAATTCAAAGAATTGTTTCCAGAGCTGAAGATAAGACCAAGAACATATGAGTCCACTTTTTAACAAACATGCCAGAAACCATACATCCCTCCATTTCCTGGGAATATATATGTATTGCAGTGACGCTGTCCCTTGCCAGCAAACGGTGTAAAACTATGTCAAAAACCGTTTAGAATTTTCTGTTTTGGAAGTTCCTTTCAGAGGCAGTGTGGCTCTGTTGTGGGGGCAAAAGCCAGGACTCCCTGGAGCGGGCCAGGGTGGAAGGATGGGGGTCGCACTCTGGAACTAGACAGACCTGTATGTAAAGCTCACTTAATACTGGGATAGGATCATCTGGGTAGTACAGTCGGTTAAGTGTCTGACTCTTGGTTTCGGCTCAGGTCATGATCTCAGGGTCCTGGGATCGAGCCCCCAGTTGGTCTCTGTTCTCAGAATCTCAAGATTCTCTCTCCCCCTCTCTCAGCCCCTCCCGCTTGTTCTCTCTCTCTCAACTAAATAAATCTTAAAAAAAAAAAAAAAAATACTGGGATAAGTTGTTTAACCTCGTTGGGCCTCAATCCTCTCATATATAAAATGGGGATAACGGTATTAATGAATGCAGAAATGATACCCACATTTTATTGTGCACCAGAATCACTTGGAGAGTTTGCTAAAAATACATATGTGAGTCCCATCCCCAAAGATTCTGTTTTGGTGCGTCTGATGTGGGGCCCAGAAATCTGTGGGGATTTAAATTATTTTTCATTTTTAATTACACAATATGTAAATACATTTCCCCCTTGTAAAATATTAAAACATTACCTTATCAGTTATGATTGCATTCAGCTGCAAGCAATTAAAAAACTAACAGTCGCTTAAACAGATGGGGGGTTATTTTTCTCATGGAACAAGAAGAAATCTAGAAGCAGGCAGTACGGAGCTGGAGAAGCCACCCGAGGATTACAGGAAGGGCCCTGGATCTTCGTGTTTCTTGCTCTGCCATCCCTGGGGCTTCCGTGCTTATAGCCGTGAGACAGAGGCAGAAGATACAAGGGCCGAGGGCTTTGCCATTTTATTTATGAAGGAGCGCGCTCTCCCTAGGAGCTTCTGCCTCCACCTCATGGGCCAGAACTGCGTCCTCAGGCCGTGCTAGGGCACCAGGGGACTGGCTGAGAGAATGTTTTAGCTAGGCACACAGACACCCCAAACAAAAATCAAGCTTCTGTCAGTAAAGGAGAGGTGAGGCATGGGTGTTGAATAGCAAAGGAGCAGTGTCTACTATAGTTACAGTACTTAGGTCCGTGTCCCTTTGACCCTCCTTCCCTGTGCCCCAATCAATGCTGGCCTGGTGGGCATCTGCACCAAGCTCCTGAGAAGATTCTTTTTTTTTTTTCTTTAAAGATTTTATTTATTTATTTGACACAGAGAGAGATAGCGAGAGCAGGAACACAAGCAGGGGTAGTGGGAGAGGGAGAAGCAGGCTTCCCGCCGAGCAGGGAGCCCGATGCGGGGCTCAATCCCAGGACCCCAGGATCATGACCTGAGCCGAAGGCAGATGCTTAACAATTGAGCCACCCAGGCGCCCCTCCTGAGGAGATTCTGAAGGCCCCGCACGGCTTGAGGACCCCCGCCACACACGTAGTGCTCCTGCAGATCTGGCTTTCAAGTGCTCAGCCTAGTGGGGTGTCCAATGAACATCCACCGCTCCTCTTTCCTCCCCCCGCCAAGTCACCCAGAAAAACCTAATCTCATTTGCTACAGCCACATCTCAAGTTTGGCTTTGCTCAGCATACGACCCTGGGGTGTGGTAAGTTATTGCCTTGTTTTAAAAATCAAATCCAGGGCACCTGGGTGGTGCGATCAGTTAAGCGTCCAACTCTTAGTTTCAGCTCAGGTCCTGATTTCAGGATCGGAAGATCGAGCCCCGCATCAGGCTCCACGCTCAGCCTGGAGTCTGCTAAAGTTTCTCTCTCCCTCTCCCTCTGCCCCTCCCTGCTGTGCATTCTCTCTCTCTCTCAAAAAAAAAAAAAAAAATCAAATCCATCTGGGCCACCTGGGTGGCTCAGTCAGTTAGGTGTCTGCCTTCGGCTCAGGTCATGATCCCAGAGTCCTGGGATCAAGTCCCACATCGGGCTCCCTGCTGACTGGGGAGCCTGCTTCTCCCTTTGCCTGTCGCTACCCCCTGCTTGTGCGCACACACTCTCTCTCTGACAAATAAATAAATAAATAAAAATCTTCAAAAATATCAAATCCATCCTTCAAAGCATGATGATCTACCACCTCTGGCAATATTTAAAGAACGTGACTTGGGTGCTCAGAACTGCCTGAAGCCAGGAGACCCTAACTGAGATGTCAGCATTGTCCCACAAAGTGACTCACTGCCTAGAAAGGTTTGCTTGCCCTCTACTGACACTCTCAGCACTGGATCAGGGGGAAAAGTGATGGTGGCCAAGTGCTCACAGTAGTGGGAAAAAAAATTCAAGGTAAAAATAGTACATATAACTTCACATTAAAAACTATACAGCTGAATGGGTGCCTGGGTGGCTCAGTTGGTTAAGCCTCCGATTCCTGATTTCAGCCCAGGTCAAGATCTCAGGGTTGTGGGATCGAGCCCCACATTGGGCTCCATGCTCAGCGCAGAGTCCGCTTAAGATTCTCTCTCTCCCTGTGCCTCTGCCTCTCCCCATGCTCACACACTTTCTCTCTCCCTCTCAAATAAATAAATCTCAAAAAAAAAAAAAAAGTATACAGCTATGCAAAAGAAAAAATCCTGGAAAGCTAATCCTAATTGGTAACAGCAGGGAACACCTTATTGGTGAGAGTAATTATGTTTTATTCCGTTTGGGTCTTTGAGGGGAGGGATGGTAACTTTCCAAAAATTTCTACAAAAAACACATATTTCTTTTGTAACCAGATTTATGATTTTAAAAAATGTGTCAACCTATACAGTCACCAGGAATGATAAAATAACTTCTGGAAGGCCTCTGGTGGGTCAGCTCACCTAACTCTATGCCATATCTGGTCTTTGTGTAAAATTAAATGGCAGATGAGAAGGACTTTAGCCAAAGCAAGGGCATGACCGTGTGTAGGGTACCATGACAAGGCCGCTGGCTATAATGGAAGCATTTTAACAATCCACAACCGTTCTGATTTAACAGGGGAAAACACTCTGGAATGAAACACAGGCTCAAGGTCCCTGTGACTTCCTAATTGAGAAGCTGCAAAGAGAAATGCAGGGTCATTACTCAGCCACTGTGCCGCACTCAGCTATCCTGCACATAGCAATTAGGGTAGAACTTGAGGTGCCATGCAGACTGCATACAAAGCCGGCCACCCTCTGGGAGGAACCAAAAGGCACAAGACCCCACAGCACGGCAAGCATCCAGCTAGTAAGAAAAGTTTTTCCAATCACGCTATGTTCTTTGTAAACCCCTGCCTGCAATTTCCTCAAGAAGCCTGTGGCTATCAAACGAGCAAGCTAATAAATATATTAATAGGCAAGATCTGCAAGTTGGAGGCTGTTCACTTTGGGGAGGCAGCTGAACTGTGAGTCGGGTCTGGGGAGGTAAACTTCACACCTAAGGCTCTATTCTCTACTCATCCTTTCCACTCGAGCAAATGCTTATGGCCTGCTGGCAATAAACAGCCCTGGCTGGGCTCTTCTAAAACAAAGCTGTCCCAACCACTGAGGATGCCCTGATTTAAATGGAGTCTGCTCCATTCTGGGCCTCTTCCTCCAACTCTGAGGGCAGAAAAGTGACCTCTTTGTGGTCAACAGGCCCTGAGCTTGCTGCGCGGTGTTTTCTAACGCCCCAGTCCCGGTGCCTGCTTCGGGAAGGCTGGAGAGAGCAGAGGATGGTGTGCCTTGGAAGCCACAGTCCTGGTCCCAGGGACCCAGGGCATGGCCTCCCTTGCTGGATCTTCGAAGGCTCCCACACAAAGCTGAATCCTGAGTCTGACCACACCATCTCCAAGTGTGCAACGCTCCAGGAGCCTTTAGGTCAGCAATGATGAAAAACAGCTGCCAAATCAACATAAAAGCATCCAACCTCAGTAGGGACTAAAGGAATGGAAATTTACATGAAATGTCCTTTGCCCTGCCAGTTTAGCAAATTCTGAGAAGCCCCTCTTGTGCAGCAGTCCTAACTGGTCTCCCAGAATCCCTTTCTGTCCTGACCTGTCCATCCTCTACACAGCAGCCAGGGCAACTCTTCTAGAGTACAAACCCCATCATGTCACCGGCCTGCTTAAAGCCCCTTGATGGTTTCCTGCTGCCGTTAGGGTAATGTTTACAGTCTGTTACCAGGCCTTGCTGACTCATGCCCTGCCTTCATCACTAGCCCATCTCACGGCACCCTCCCTGTCCTCTGGCCTTGGCTCTTCTAGGCCTGTGCCCATTAGCAGCTCTGGGGCATCTGCACATTCTGTTCCCTCTGTCTAGAATTTCTAGGACATTCTCTCCCCACTGTCTCCATCTGCTTCCACCCTAGTTTATGTTCAATACCTTGAGAACATGGCCAAAAAACCCATCTTCGAGGAAGCCTTCCCCAACCCCATTCCACATACTTGTCCTTCCATCCCAAACCAGACCAGGTTAGGTTGGGCCCCATAAATGTTGAGCAAATAAAAAGCAGTACAAATTTCTTGGAGTAAGAATCTTTAAAATGGGGCGCCTGGGTGGCTCAGTCAGTTGAGCATCTGCCTTCGGCTCGGGTCATGATCCTAGAGTCCTGGGATTGAGTCCCACATCAGGCTCCCTGCTCAGCAGGGAGCCTGCTTCTCCCTCTGCCTGCAGTTCTCCCTGCTTGTGCTCTCTGACAAATAAATAAGATATTAAAAAAAAAAAAAAAAAAGAACCTTAAAAATGAGCATACCCTTTGACATGTTAATTCTCTTTATTTTCTTTTCTTTTTTTAAAAGATTTTATTTTTTTATTTGACAGAGAGACACAGCAAGAAAGGGAACACAAGCAGGGGGAGTGGGAGAGGGAGAAGCAGGCTTCCCGCCTAGCAGGGAGCCCGACGTGGGGTTCGATCCCAGTACCCTGGGATCATGACCCCACCCAAAGGCAGACGCTTAACAACTGAGCCACCCAGGCGCCCCTAAAGTAATTTATTATAAGTAAATAATCTAGGGCACCTGGCTGGCTCAGTCAGTTGAGCACGCAACTCTTGATCTCAGGGTTATGAGTTTGAGCCCCACATTGGGTGCAGAGCTTACTTAGACAAAAAAATAAATAAAAACTTAAAAATAAATAAAAAGTAATAAAAAACTCATCCATGAAATTATAAAAAAATAAGTAAAATGCCGACAAAGATTTAAGCCCTACCATGTTTACTGGAGTTAATTATAGCAACAAGGACAAAAGAAACAGAAACAATCTAAATGTTCAACATTAAGGGAATGGTAAAGTAAATTAGAATATATCCATATGATGGAACGTTATGTAGTATGAAATTAAAAATGCTTATTATATGTTAATATAAACAATGAAAAAAACAGAGCAGAAAATTGTATTTACAGTATAATCTCTGCAAAGAAAATGCATTAACAATACAAGGAAATATGCCAAAATGCTTATAGTAGTGACCTCTGGGTAGTAAGATAATGAGTATTTTTCTCTACTTCTCTACATTTCTTCATGCTTTTAAATTTTCTGTGGCGGAGGAGGGGAAGGCATAAGAGCCTAAATTCAACCTCTCCAATTCTCCAACCTTGCTCTAAAGCGGCCTTGTAATGCAGGGTCAGCTCTAGTGAACGCACTGCACCTCTCATCCACTGCAGTGCTGACCTCCTAGGACTCTTCACTCAGGGTTCTCCTGACCCACATCATGTTCTGGCAAATGCCAGCAGAGCAGAAGGGGGGCTGAGGCCACCAGTCCCTGCACCCCAAAGATAACGGACAGCAATGCCTGGCAGATTGTCCCTATCCAGTTGGGACATTTCTTTTTTTTAAGATTATATTTATTTATTTGACAGAGAAAGGGAGAGAAATAGTGTGAGCACAAGCAGGGGGAGCCCGACATGGGGCTCAATTCCAGGACCCCGGGATCACGACCTGAGCCAAAGGCAGACGCCCAACCAACTGAGCCACCCAGGCGCTCCCCCACCCCCCGCCAGTGGGACATATTCCCAGAGTTATCTGGTCACCTCAAAGCAGGCTGTTCAATAGGACCTTCTCCTCCCACAGAAATGTCTGACTTATTGTTCTACCTTTAGAACAAGCGTTCCACTATAATCCCCTTCAAGAAATACCAGACTTTTTACTTTTATCTTTGATAAGAGTCAGCCAACAAGGAAATGGCAGCCCATATGTCAACATCCACCCCCGATGAATAACCAGCCCATTCCATGCATGGCATCTGGTCCCATCGGGTTTGGAATTAGGGGAATTTCACAAGTGTGGATGGTGCGGGCCAAAGGTCTTTAGCAAGTGGGGGCTGGTACACACCAACCGGATGAAACAAAGATTCTTTCCTGCTTTTCTGTGTCACCAATGTGGGAGGGCCTTTCCCAGTGATGGAGGAGCCCAAAGCACGCAGGCTCTGCATCACCGGCTGGTGTCGTGGGCTCTCAGCTCACCAGCAGCTCTCTGAGGCTGACAGACTGCCCGGCATTGACACACAGCCCCCATACTGCAGTCTTTTCCTGCGGGCTGTAGGAATGGGCGAGTGCAAGGACGAATGGCACTAAATAATGCAGGGGTGAGCACTACTCACACGGGAGCATAACAAAGGACATTTGAGAGAGACACCGGGTGGAGGGGGCGTGTGGAAAGGTTAACACTCCACACCAGGCTCCAAATCATAGTCCTTAAGCTTCAAGCCATTCCCACATCCGTCCCCTTCATGTCTCACCAATCCACCTGCATCTGACACTGCCTAACAGAGAATTACGCTGCATTCCTGACACAGAAAGGTCTCCCAGCTTATCCACACAAAGGCAGTTTGTGTGGATAAGGGTGCCACAGGCTTGGCACGTCTGCTCTGAGGGGGCTCTCTCAAGAACACAGGGCCACCACTGGGGCGCCTGGGTGGCTCAGTCGTTAAGCGTCTGCCTTCGGCTCAGGTCGTGATCCCAGGACCCTGGGATCGAGCCCCACATCGGGCTCCCTGCTCCGCGGGGAAGCCTGCTTCTCCCTCTCCCACTCCCCCTGCTTGTGTTCCCTCTCTCGCTATGTCTCTCTCTGTCAAATAAATAAATAAAATCTTTAAAAAAAAAAAAAAAAAAAAGAACACAGGGCCACCAAGAGCAGAGACCATCACCCAACCCCCTTCGTGACTTCGTGAGTTAGGGCCCCACACTGGGTGTAGAGATTACTTAATAAACTTAAAAAAAAAAAAAAAAGGCAGCAGCAGCATCTTCCACCTGAATTAAACGCTTCCCTAGGCGTGCAGAGTGAGGCCAGCCCTCTCTGGGGTGACTTCTCCATCCTTAACACTGCCTTCCTTTTGGTGTTGAGACTGATGCCAGGCAAAAAGTTGGCAGCTGGTTTTTAGAGCTGGAAGGAATCTTTTAACTCTCACCTGGGCGGAGGCCTCTGAAAAGGGCTGTAACAGCTCACGGCCTGCAATCACCACACTGCATTTTAGGCAGAGCCCAGGTGAGCCCCTAGGCTGCCTGACACCCCTTCAGTGCCCTTCCCATCATGCCACACACTAAGTGCCCTCTGAATGACTGAAGGTTGAAGGAAAATCACAAAGAGCACTAAGTCTGTGGTGGGGCCTCCAAGTCGGTGAGACAATTTAATTCCTTCTCGCAGGGAAGGCTATTTCTTTCTTTCTTTCTTTCTTTCTTTTTTTTAGATTTTTTATTGTTATGTTAATCACCATACATTACATCATTAGTTTTTGATGTAGTGTTCCATGATTCATTGTTTGTGCATAACACCCAGTGCTCCATGCAGAACGGGCCCTCTTTAATACCCATCACCAGGCTAACCCATCCTCCCACCCCCCTCCCCTCTAGAACCCTCAGTTTGTTTTTCAGAGTCCATCATCTCGCATGATTCGTCTCCCCATCCGATTTCCCCCGCTTCATTCTTCCCCTCCCGCTACCTTCTTCTTTTTTTTTTCTTAACATATATTGCATTATTTGTGAATTTGTGAATTCACAGCGCTCACCATAGCACATACCCTCCCCAGTGTCTATCACCCAGCCACCCCATCCCTGCCATCCCACCCTCTTTCTTTTATTTTTTTTTGAGATTGATTTATTTATTTAAGTAATCATTATACCCAGCATGGGACTCAAACTCACGACCCTGAGATTAAGAATCACATGCTCTTCCAACTGAGCCAGCCAGGCGCCCCCGGGAGGGCTATTTTAATAACCAACCAGTGAGAAAGAATGTTGAAGAGGGGCAAGAATTCCTTAATTACTACTAATTCTTACTGAAGTCTATTTTATGCCCAGCCCTGGGAGAGGCATCATGAGGAACAGGCCCTCTAGGTAATTAAAATCCAGTTTGGAAACCATTCCATAATCCCTAAAGAATCAATGGATCTAGGTACTCATCAACAATGGCTACGAACGTCACAAAGAGAACCACAACCTGACTTCCCTGAGCCTCCCGAGAAAGAAAAGCAGCACCTCTAGTAGTCTTGTCAAAAACTTAAACCTGAACTGATCAGGCTGGAGATCCAACTTCGTTTCCACGAAATACGGAAAATGAAGAAATGTGAACATATTCAACGATACCACAGAGATACAATCAGCAAAATCCAAGCTATGGTAAACTCTATAGGATAAATGACCTGGTTTCTCCCACAAATAAACTGCATATGAAATAAACATGGAGGAGCAAATTAGATTAAAAGAGACATAAGACACATATCAGGGGCGCCTGGGTGGCTCAGTTGGTTAAGCGACTGCCTTCGGCTCAGGTCATGATCCTGGAGTCTCGGGATCGAGTCCCGCATCGGGCTCCCTGCTCGGCAGGGAGTCTGCTTCTCCCTCTGACCCTCCTCCCTCTCATGCTCTCTGTCTCTCATTCTCTCTGTCTCAAATAAATAAATAAAATCTTTAAAAAAAAAAAAAAAAGACATATCAACTAATTGTAATTCTGGACCTTATTAGATCCTATTCAAACAAACAAACAAAAAAAAAGAGTCCGACTCTTGGTTTCAGCTTGGGTCATGGTCTCGGGGTCATGAGATGGAGCCCTCAGTCCATGGGGCTCCATGTTCAGCAGGGAGTCTCTCCCTCCCCCATTCGTGCGCTCACTTTCTCTCTCTCTCTCAAATAAATCTCTTTTTAAAAAAGACATTATGGGGGTGCCTGGGTGGCTCAGTCGTTAGGTGTCTGCGTTCGGCTCAGGTCATGATCCCAGGGTCCTGGGATCGAGCCCCACATGGGGCTCCCCACTCCGCGGGAAGCCTGCTTCTCCTTCTCCCACTCCCCCTGCTTGTGCTCCCTCTCTCACTGTGTTTCTGTCAAATAAATAAATAAAATTAAAAAAAAAAAAGACATTATGGGGCACCTGGGTGGCTCAGTTGTTAGGCGTCTGCCTTCAGCTCAGGTCATGATCCCAGGGTCTTGGGATCGAGTCCCCCATCGGGCTCCCTGCTCAGCAGGAGGCCTGCTTCTCCCTCTCCCACTCCCCCTGCTTGTGTTCCCTCTCTCGCTGTGTCTCTCTCTGTCAAAGGAATAAATAAAATCTTTAAAAATAAATAAATAAGACATTATGAGGCAACTAGAAATTTGAATACTAACTGTATATGCAATATTCAGAAATAATTGTTGATTTTTGAAGTACAGTAATGGTATTATGGTCGTTTTTTAAAAAGAGTTCATTTCCGGGTGTCTCAATGGCTCAGTCCATCTGCCGTTGGCTCAGGTCACGGTCCCAGGGTCCTGGGATCAAGTCCCTTATCAGACTCCCACTCAGTGAGGAGTCTGCTTCTCCCTCTACCCCACCCGCCCGCTCGTGCTCTCTCTCTCTCTCTCGTTCTCTCAAATAAATATTTTTTTAAAAAAATAAAATAAAATAGGGGCGCCTGGGTGGCTCAGTTGGTTAAGCAACTGCCTTCGGCTCAGGTCATGATCCTGGAGTCCCTGGATCGAGTCCCACATCGGGCTCCCTGCTCGGCGGGGAGCCTGCTTCTCCCTCTGACCCTCCCCCCTCTCATGTGCTCTCTCTCTCTCTCATTCTCTCTGTCTCAAATAAATAAATAAAATCTTTAAAAAATAAAAAAATAAAATAAAATAAAATAGGGGCGCCTGGGTGGCTCAGTTGTTAAGCGTCTGCCTTCAGCTCAGGTCATGATCCCAGGGTCCTGGGATCGAGCCCCGCATCGGGCTCCCTGCTCTGCGGGGAGCCTAATTCTCCCTCTCCCACTCCCCCTGCTTGTGTTCCTTCTCTCGCTGTGTCTCTCTTTGTCAAATAAATAAATAAAATCTTTAAAAAATAAATAAATAAAATAAAAATAAAATAAAGAGTTCATTTCCTTTTCAAGATACACACTGAAATATATGGCTGAATTAATCTGATTTGAGGGATTTACTTCAAAAAAGTATAGACCAGGAGAGGAAACAGATAAGCATATTGACAAAATATAATAGGCTGTGAGTTGAAATTGTTGAAATTATAGAAAGGGTAAGTGGAGGCTCATTATACTGTTCTATTTTTTTATGTGTTTGAAATTTTCCTTAACACAAAGTCTAAAAAGTAAACCCAGGGGTGGCTGGCTGGCTCAGTCGGAGGAGCGTACAACTCTTAATCTCGGGGTCATGAGATCGGGCCCCACGCAGGGTGCAGAGATTACTTAAAAATAAAATCTTTAAAAAAAAAATAAAATAAAAAGTAAACCCAAATTTTGAAGGTAAGATTGATACATTCAATGTTCTCAGGGAAAAGTTAAAGTAAAAATTACAGGGCACAGATCATAAATTTCTTGGACATATAGGTGAGGGAGACATTTAGACTCAATAAAAATTTATTTAGCGCCTATTACATTGTAGGCTCTGCAGCATGCAATTTTCACCAGCTGTGTGATCTCTGCACCTCAACTTCCTCCTCCATAAAATGGGAACGTTAAGAATTAGGCTACATCTGGTTGTTACTAAGATGAGATGAGCTATATATATCAAGCACGGAGAATAGTGCCTGGCCCACAGCAAAGGTACTCAATAAATGGTAGCTTCATCTAGTGCTATGCAATCAATATTCTTTGACCCATTTTATAGCTGAGGAAAGTGAGGCTCAGAAAAGTGAGGTAGCTTGTCCAGAAAATCATGCTGCCAAGAAGAGGGAGAACCTGGGTTTCAGAGGCAGGCTTCTGGCTGGGCTCCCCTGAGCATGCCATTGGCAGGAAAGAGCCCTGTGATTGCTGGAGAACGTGGGGAATGAAAGTGTCAAGGGAAAAAAATGAGCTCTTTGAACAAAGACTAGGAATAAGGTAAGGCTGAAAGAAGGAAGGAAGAAAAACACTCAAGACCCTCAGAAATGCCATTCTGATGAAGTTCAGGGCAAATTCTTCTTCTAATTAAAGACTGGTCTCCACAGCTGTCATTGGGGTGACCTCACTAATTCAAATAAATAGCCACAGGGCTTCAGAGGGAACAATTTTAACTCTGCTTTCCATAATAAGGATTCTGGATTACAGCCCAAAGCTTTAGCTAGTTAAGTGTGTGGGTCAGTCTCATAAATTGTTTTCTTGGCTGAATCCCAAGCAAGCCAGGCTGTCATTCCAGCAATGAGGTGATCGGTTTTGCATTCCTACCCAAAAGGGAGGGAGGCTTCTCCACGGAGCCTGCAAATCATACCTATAAGATCTATGCCACGGGGACTGTCAACCTGCCCCTGAAATCTGTTCCGGTGGTTATTTTTGGGGGGGTTAACTACATCATTGAAGAGGCTGTCCAGACAGGATACCCCAGAACACCCCCCCGCCCCCCTCCCCCAGGAGAAGACCATTTCTCCAGCAAACAGGTGGACATAGGTCATCTCAGTAGCAAAGCCTTGTATGTTTGCTACCTGCCACAACTCCCAGCACGGCTCACCGAGCACCTTGGGGAGCCACAGGCCCCCCAAGTTCCTGTTCCGACCCGGGCAATGCTGCTGTTCGCATGCTTGAGGGGGCACCGTGGACAAGCACGTTCCAGAGGCTTCTGTGGTGGGGCAGGAAGGGGACTGGTTGTGGTCTAAACATACCATTCAAGTCCTCGCTCGGCCCTGATGGCCACAGACAACTCACTTATCTGCTTGGCTTCCTTGTTTATGAAGTCAGATAAAGGAGAACCTCGCGACACCGTGAAAATGAAACACATATGTGAAGCCAGATAAAATGTTGACTACTGGGATGATGACGCTGACTCCCATTAAGCCAGAACCAGACCAGATCTTTCAGAGTAGGGATTCCGAGCCAGTGGGTCATCTCGGAGGGCAGGCCTCCACTCCTTGCCCGCGGGTCTGGAACCTGTCTGCCCCAGAGGCAATATGGAACAAAGGGACCAGCCAGGCAGTGAGCTGGTCAGGTCTGGATTTGATTTCCGCCTTGGCCACACTATCTCCATTTTCCATTCTGAGCAATTTTACAGTTGAAATGGATAAATAAGCCCTGTCCACTCCTCACTATCTTGGCTGATGGGAAAACAAAAATCTACAGATAACCTGTGAACCTCATTTTGCCTTAGAGTTTCAGCTCCTTTTCACTCAAACTTAGCACGAAAGGGCTGATGTGAAGTGAACATTTTTATGTGAATTTTCTTCCTTATCCTGCTCTCGTTATTTCTTTCCAGTGCAGGTGGTGATGAGCCCTAACAAGCTCCTAAAATGAGAAGCAGGAAAAAGGCAGGAGCTGCGGACAGAGGAGTGTAGGGAAAATTTGCAACACAGATCAGCAGCCTCTGTAAAACCAGGACTGGTTTAAAACAGACCAAGGTAAGGACCACATGACCTTGGTCGGCCTGACCCAAGCTCAGCATGTTCTTTAATTTTAGAGGACTGCAGAGCAAGTTTCTTTTCTTTTCTTTCTTTTTTTTTTTTTAGAGAGAGAGCGAGTGAGCAAGGGTGGGTGAGGGGTGCAGAGGGAGAGGGAGAGAGAGAATCTTAAGCAAGTTCCATGTGGGGCTCGATCCCACAACCCATGAGATCACAGTCTGAGCCAAAATTAAGAGTCAGACGCTTAACCAATTGAGCCACCCACACACCCTTCCTTCATCTTGGTTTTAAGCCTCTGTCATTTCATTTGTCAAATGGGGAATAGTAACTAAAACTTGGCAGGATTACTATGAGAATCAGAAATAATATCTATACTTAAAGGATGTTTAAGGTAACAACTACTGTGTATTAAAGCTTATTATGGGGTGCCCGGGTGGCTCAGTCGGTTGGGTGTCTGCCTTCAGCTCAGGTCATGATCCCAAGGTCCTGGGATTGAGTCCTGCATCGGGCTCCCTGTTCTGCGGGAAGCCTGCTTCTCCCTCTTCCTCTGATTGGCACTCCCCCCTCCGCTTGTGCTCTCTCTCTGTCAAATAAATAAAATCTTAAAAAAAAATAAAGCTTAGGAGTGTCTGGGTGGCTCAGTCTTTAAGCATCTGCCTTCAGCTCAGGTCATGACCCCAGGATCCTGGGATCGAGCCCCGCATCGGGCTCCTTGTTCGGCCGGAGGCCTGCTTCTCCCTCTCCCACTGCCCCTGCTTGTGTTCCCTATCTCGCCGCTTCTCTCTCTGTCAAATAAATAAAATCTTCTAAAAAAATAAAGCTTATTATGTATTGATACCCAGGCTCATTTCAACCTTAAAACTACCCTATGAGGCAGCTACTACTGCCCCCATTTTTAAAGGCGAGGACACTGAGGCTCAGACTAAGTAACGTGCCCCAAAGACATGGGAGGTGAATGCTGGGGCCGAGGAAGGACCCTGGGATTGTCTGCCCCTGAGGCTGTGCTCTCGGTGCCCGCGTGGTGCCTGGCACCCAGCAGGTTGTAATTAAGAGACAGCCCTTAAGATCCTGGTGAAGGCCTTCACAACAGCCCTGGATGACAGCATCGTGATTCCCACTGCACAGGCGACAAGGCTGGGGCTCAGACAGTACAATAGAAAGCCCTTATCTTTAGAAACATACACTTCAGTGTTTATGGATAAAATTATACGAGGTCTGGAATGTCAAAATAATGGGGTGGGGGAGGCAGTTAGATTAAACAAGATCAGAGGGGCCAAATGTAGAGAACCCTTGGAGTGGAGTCATGGGTACATAGAAGTTCATTATCCTGTTTTCCCTATTCCCATTTATGTTTGAGATTATCCACAACAAAAAGTACAAAGAAAAAAAAAATCACCTCTTCTCCTAGAGAATGTGAAAGGCAGAGGTGGGTCTCAAACCGAAGTGTGTCCGTCCCCAACTTGAGTCCTGTCCAAACCACTATAATAATGGCTTTAAAACCCTCCTCCTTCTTTCCGGTACCGCATGGTCCACGCATGGGCATCACTCAGAGAGCCCCAGTGCTGCTAATCTGAATCGGGGAGTTCCAAAAGGCAGGTAGTCTTCACTGAGGGTCAAACGGTGGCAGCCCATGCTGCTGTTGGGGGGCAGGGGCAGGGGAGCCCGACTTCCTGGTGAGTCCAGAAAAGAAAAGAAGCAGGACCAGGGCGTGGAAAGGATTTGGATGATATGAAGGAGAATGGAGGACTAAGAAAGAGGAGGAAGGAGCAGTGAGCGGCTCAGGCAGCCTACTCAGCTCTCTTTGGGGGGTTGCTCCCGCAGCCACAGTCTCCCTTCCTACAGTCCACCCTCCACGCTACCCCAAGATGGGTCTTCCCCCAACAAAAATCTGATCGCATGCTCCCCCTGCACATGAAAAACCACCCTGAGCACCGCCCCCCCCCCACTGCCATTAACTCCAGATGACATCTGCTCTCAACCTGATTCTCAGGGTGACTGCCATTCACCGGCCCTCACTGCAGCCTCTGCCCTCACCAGGTCCCCATGCAGACACCAGAGCCTGGGGTCAAGCAGCCTCCCCCCACACACACACACCGGGACCTTTTCTCTAATGTCCCCTCTTCCTGGTATGCCCCACCCCCCTCCTTATAAGCTCCTGCAGGAGACCAGCTCAGATGTCACCTCTTCCCGCTGCCCCAGCACAACCCTGTTATCATGACACCCCCATGCTGCACTCATTTGTGGGTCTCCCTCTAGATGAGAATTGAGCTCCAGGGCAGGGAGAGGACACACCTCTCCTTCCTCCCCATCAATACAGCAGGTGACCAATACAAGGTGGCTATTATTGCTAGTCGTGTCTTAAAAACTGGGGCCCCTGGGCACACAGGCAGAGGCTACGCCAGCCATCCCAGTGCCTGGCACAAAGTGGCTTCTGGAACAGGCTGCCCAGTGCCTGGACAGGGGAAGATAGCAGGACACTGAGCAGAGGGCCCCTTCCTGACCTTGGCTGAAGCAGCCTTGCTGCGGTGCCCTTCATGTGTCTGTAAAGCCCACGCCCGCGGGATGCTTATTTAGTGCCTAAAAACGCTGTAGCGGTTTCCTTCCACTGGTTCCAGACAAATGAAGGAAAGTGGTAACGACAGCTTGACACTCCCCTTACCTCCATGGCTGCAAACCTAAAGAATATTTATGATCCGTGGGCTCAGAGATTTGGTGTCTTAGAAGCAAAGAAAGGTCACAAGATGAACTGACGCAGACCATCTGCTCCTGGGTGGGGACAGAGATCCCCCGATTCGGTTATTTCCCCCACAGCGCACCAGGCACCTGCTTTTCTTGCAAAAATCCGGGAGCCAACACGACGATTTTTATTTAACTTGGAATAAAACCGACGTCTCCTATGAGGAGGGGTAAGAAGCCGAACGCAAACATGCGACTCTCAGGGAACGGAGGAACCTTCTGGCAGGGCAGCGAGAGACCTCCACACAGGGCCCACAGCCCTCTCAGGAACGGGGTACTTGTGCTCTCCATATTAAATTCTTAGCGACAAGGCTTAACGGAGGAGAACGAATGCTCCTGGAGATGTTTGCATGATTGCAAACGGAGAAAAACGCGTCAGGGGCCAGCGCTAGAGGAGCTTCCCTCCTCCTCCATTTTTCATGGGCCTGCTGCTCCTGCAATTCCCAACACCACGCTTCTGACATTACAGCAGATGCCGCCGCCGCCGCACTAATCCTTCATCCTCGGGGGCCGATGGAAATGTATGATTTCCCATTAATCAGGGCCGCGGACACCAAAATAGCTCATCTGACCTTTGCAAATACCAAAGGGTGGATTTAAAGCCAAAGCTGGCAAAAGAGAATGCAAAAGTCTTCAGCTCTTCTTTCAAAGATGATTTTATGTCATTAACCAAGGAGCAGCCTGCCTCTAGGACCAGTGAGGTTAAAAATGGGGTAGAAACCGGCACATTGGAAGTGAGGCAGCCACCAACGTTTCCACACACACACACACACACACACACACACACACACACACACACGTTCCTTGGTGAATTATTTAACATATATTAAAAATATATATGGCTCAGAAATCTCTTGGATTGAAAACACCGTCAAACTAGGAGCTAGCAGTTCTCTAACAGAATCCACGCACAAGGACACAAGCCTGGATTTGAACGCCCGACATCAGTTGGGACTCCATGAGACAATAAAGAGCTAGCACGGCTACGACCCGCAGAGTTGCTACTGATGAGAAGACAGACCCTCTCTTAGAAGACCCTCATTACAGCTCATCAAATTCATTACCAAGCTTCATCACGTACATACCCACTTTCTATTTATAGGCCTGTAAATCCTAGTCGGTAGTTGATATTTTAGGAGCCAAAGTGACCCCTTAATATTTCACGGGGATTTTCTTTGCATTGCTGGCGTTCGGCACCACACAAAATTGGATCCCAGGTAATCTTAGTGAAATGTAGGACTCTGGGTTTCTCCACTTAAAAAAAGTAATTACAGAAGACTTGAGGAACAGAGAAAAAAAGGAAAGCCATTCGCAGAAGCCTGCCACCACCCCAATTTAATTTTTTAATAGCAGCTTTGAGATACAATTCACATGCCATAAAATTCACCCTTTAGAAGTGGTACAATTCAACGGGTTTTGGTATATTCACAGAGTTGTGCAACCATCACCACCATCTAATTCCAGAATATTTTCCTCAACCCAAAAACAAATGCTATACCCATGGGCACTCGCTGCCCATTCCCCCCCCATCCCAGGCCCTCACAACCACTAATCAGCTCTCTCTCTGTATAAATTGGCCTATCCTGGACATTTCTTGTAAGTGGAATCATGTAGCATGTGGCCTTTTGGGTCTGGCTTCTTTTACTCATGACAATGTTTCACCTGATTCAATTTTTATTAGCACTTTGTTCCTTCCTATCTTAATTTTTATATACTTAAAGCATAATCCTTTGCTAACTTTATAAAGTCAAGCCTGGGTTTTGCTGAACAATGAGTTACTGACCCTTAGCTGGTCCAGAAACTGAAGGAAGCCTGTTTGGTCTCTAAATGTGAGCCAACCATATCGGTCTACTTTTAACAGAAAGTACCTGGGGGTTAGGAAGATACTGAATAGCACTACCAGCCCTCAGGATGACCACACACACTAGATACTGTGTGGAATCTGGTGATAATCTGTGGCAAGAAAGAGTCAAGAATTCAAGAACACGGAGTTAAATAGGAAGAGCACTGAGCTCTTTTGCAAATGTTATGGGTTAAATTGGATGTGCACTAACCCCCTGCCCAACACTCCCCGGAATTCATATGTTGAATGGGACTATATTCGGAGGTAGGTCTTTAAAGAAATTATAAAGGTAAAATGAAGCCACTAGAGTGGGTCCTAATCCAAACTGACTGCTATCCTTCTAAGAGGAAATGTGGACACACCAGGAGATACCAGGGATGCGTGCAAACAGAGTTAGGCCATGTGAGGACACAGCAAGAAGGCAGCCATCTGTAAGCCAAGGAGAGGGGCCTCAAGAGAAAGCAAACCTGCAGACACCTTGATCTTTAACTTCTCACCTCCAGAACTGTGAGAAAATAAATGTTGTTTAAGCCACTAGGTCTGTGATATTTTGTTATGGGAGCTCTATCAAACGTCTCCTCTACTGCCCCCACGCTCTAAAAAGTAGGATTCGTATCCCCATTTTACAGATAAGGAAGCTGAGGCTCAAACAGGTTAGTAGAGCTGAGACTCAAGCTGAAATCTGTCTGATTTCAAAGTTTTTGTTCTTTCCAGAAAATACACATATCGTGATCTTTTTTTTTTTTAAGATTTTATTTATTTATTTGAGAGAGAAAATGAGATAGAGAGAGAGCATGAGAGGGGGGAGAGTCAGAGGGAGAAGCAGACTCCCTGCTGTGCAGGGAGCCTGATGTGGGACTCGATCCAGGGACTCCACGATCATGACCTGAGCCGAAGGCAGTCGCTTAACCAACTGAGCCACCCAGGCGCCCTCGTGATCTATTTTTAACTTTTCTGCAGCACAAGGCGTCAGACTATTAAGATAAAGTAAAACTTTTGTTCTATTTTTAAAAACCCAGTATGTATTCTTCCCAGCACACACCTTCCAAATTCAAAATTCATTCATTTCAGAGGCGCCTGGGTGGCTCAGTTGTTAAGCATCTGCCTTCGGCTCGGGTCATGATCCCAGGCTCCTGGGGTCGAGCCCCACATCGGGCTCCCTGCTCGGCGGGAAGCCTGCTTCTCCCTCTCCCACTCCCCCTGCTTGTGTTCTCTCTCTCACTGTGTCTCTCTCCGTCAAAAAAATAAATAAAATATAAAAAAAAAAAATTCATTCATTTCAGAAACAGTTATTTTTTAAAGATTTTATTTTTAAGTAATCTCTACACCCGACACGGGGCTCGAACTCACGACCCCAAGATCAAGAATCACATGCTCCACGACTGAGCCAGCCAGGTGCCCCCTCGAAAACATTTTTGATGGAGGAAAAGACCGTTTAGTGAGTCATGTGCTTTATATGCTTTATCCAGTTTGAACGAACAGATATGCAGTAGTCATAACCAAGGAAACTGAGGCGCAGAGCCATTAAATGCCTGTATCCTGGCACTGCCTTTATCTTTCATTAAGTTCCCCAGTCTAATAGTTTCATTTTGAAAGACCAACTGAAGCTGGTGTAGACCAAGTAAATTCTGAAGTAAATTCTATGCACTGACCTTGCACTGAAACCAGCAGCGTTGGGCCCTCTGGATACCAAGATGAACGCCGCCTGGTCCCTACCTAGGAGGGGGTGTGGAGCCTAGCAGGGGAAGGCCACAGCTCTTCAGGGCTGCTGCCGGCCCACACAGAGCTTCGAGCAAATGAGAAAAAGGCTCCCCATTCTCAAAGCAGGAACAGCCCCAGAGCACAACCTGCTCAGCAGCCTTGTGCCCCTCTCCGCCGTCCACACCTGCTCTTGCAAAGAGTGAGAGCAGCAGAGGATGGAGAGGGATGGAGCCTTTGGTTCTCTCTCCCTTATTGGCCACACAGCCTCCCTCCCATACCCCTCTGGACCAAAGCCAGCCAGGCCATGAGATGTGGGCATGCTGACTCTGGGGGTGGGGGTGGGTACAGAGTCAGGCCTATTCACAGTGGGTCATGGGCAACGCCAGAAAGTGACAGTGCCAAGCAGGGGTCAAAATGCCAGAGGGGGCCACTTGGGGAGCAGACTGTCCCAAAGACCAGGTGAATGGGGAGCTGGAGCCAGAAAGCCAAAGCAGGTCAAAGGTCAAAGCCAAGAGAACATCAGGGCCCCTGGGCATCTACAGAAGACCTGGCTTTGATACTATTTGGTACCACTGGGACACTGTCCCCCCACGGAGGCTTCATGCCATCCATTTCTCATATAGGTGCCACCTGCCGCTCAGGGTCCCCAAGCCCACCTCTTCCCGGTGGCAGGTGCTGCTCTAGAGTGGGGAACACTGGCCAGGGAGACCCAGCTCACCAGCAACACTGTCTGAACATCTAGCATGGCAGAACAGAGGGCTCAGTGCAGGGAAGAGCACATCCTGACACTTCAGTTCTTATAATAAGAGCCTGTCCCGGCCCACAGGGGCTCCCGCTGCGTTGGAGAATAAAGGCTACAAAGCACCCTTTCCCACAGCTCAGAGTCGCACAGGATAAACATGCACACACACTCAACCTACTCTATAACCTGACCTGTGCCAGGATGGATCTATGAAAAATGTAATTGGAGGAATCTGGACATCTGGGGTGAGGACGACAGTCGCTCTGTGATCAGAGGCCATGGCTTAGTGAGTGTGGGATTTGAGCCACACCTTGCAGGAAGGGCAGAACCTGACCACAAGTGCAAGGGAGGCAGAGAAGGAGCCATCCTGGTGGAGGCAAAGGCAGAAGTGAAGGCTCAGAGACAGGCAGTGTGCCTCGAAAACAGGCATGATGCTGGGTACCCAGGAGCTAGTGGAGCACTCCCCAAAGAGCAGGCTGGACCACCAGTGGGTGACTTTAAGTGGGCCAGGGAGGTGCTATTCAAACACTGAAATAAGTCCTCCTGAGATTCTCCTGCTTCTGCCCTAGTTTGGCTGTTCCAACACTATGAATGCTCCCGTTCTAACAAGGAGTAGGCCTCGGCTGGAGCCCTAGGACGGTGACAGGACCCAGCTAGAATAACCTCGTTTTGATCTCGCTGTATTTATTTATTTTTATTTTGGATCACTGCCAAATGAAACTGGTTTTCAATTTACAGTACTGATAAAGGTCCTTTAAAAGCAAATTTGCCCAAGTAAAAAAAGTGACTCAATATTAAAAATATATATATTCTATAAATAGCAGCATAGGTGACTCCTGGATACAAGAGATTCACGAAGGTGGTCCCCAGGAGTTCATGGAAACCATGGTATCTGGGAAACCCCAGGCCAGAGCCTGGACACACAGGAAAGGTCAGGAGGAGAAACTGCAGTTTCTTTTTCCAGGTGACCAACAGACCTGGAAGGCCCACTAGGAAGGAGGTCCTAGTTCATCTTCGCCTCTAGGGGGAGGATCTCTGGGATGGCATCTCTTGGGATCTGCTTGTAGCCAATCCATGAGCAGCGACAGCACTTTATGGCAAACCTAGGTTCACCTCTGGGCTCTGTCACTTACTCCCTGGGAGGTCGCTGGCATGTGACTCAGCCTCGCTATAAATCAAAGAAAAATCACACCACTGCCTTAGAGGATGCTACAAGGAGAATGACCAGCAACCTTCAATAAATGGCAGTTCCCTCCTCCCCTCAATCCCTTTCTAGCTCTCTGGCAGGGACCCAAATCTGCAATCCAGCCTTTGACAGTGTTGCTCAGATTTGGAGGAAACAGAATTTTACTCCTCTGTTCTGCCCCTAATTAAAGGATGTGCAAAACGCCTGACTTTAGTATACCCTATCGGGTTAGCGACGAGGAGGGAGACCCTGTGGATTCTCAAGGCTAGCGTGTAACCAGTAACGTGCAGGGACCGTGAGTGCGGGCATCAGGGTCACTACCCTGGCGTGGCGGCGGCGGAGAGCTGCGGACCCCTCACGGCTGGCACGCAGGCAGCACAAAGAAGGGAGGCACTTGATATAGTTCAGAGGAAAGCCAACTAAAAAATGCTGACCCAAAGAGTTCTTGGAAGCAAACCCTTCAACAAGAAAAGCAAAGGTCCTGGCTGGCCTGATAGAAGGCAGAGGGAGGCCAAGGAGGCAGGAGGAACAGAGCGTCTCCGCAGCTGGGCCAGCAGGCACGTCCTCTGCATTTCCATACGACGACGTGGCGCTCAGGAAGGGAGTTAGCCAAAGGCCGCAAGCTTTAATGCACACATCTCAGAGCCGGTTTTCCTTCACGAAGCGTGGACCACCACCCACCAAATGCCTTTTCCCTCTGCCGACGTGCAGAAATGTAGGAGACACCCAGCACTGATGAGGGTGAAGGGAAAACAGGAACTCAGGCTCTGCTGGTGAGAGTCTAATGCGGAACATCGTTTTGGAGTCTGGCAGTCTCTCCCAAAGCTTCCAATGCTTCTAGAGTCTGACCCAGGTTTTTACTTCTGGGAAGCTAAACCAAAGAAATGTGTAAGCGTACAAAGATACGTTGCTACAGCATTGTTTCTAAGGACAAAACCCCACTACCTCCTAGTAGGAGCATGGCCGAATAAATTGCATATCCATTCTACGGGGCGCTCTGCACAATGAAGTACATCTGAATACGCTGCTGGGGAAAGAGCTCCCAAATACACAATGGCATGACAAAAGCAAGCTGCAGAATGAAACCCATAGCAGGATCCGACTGTACAAAAGAAACTTCGTGGCATAAGGACCACGCACTAAGCAGCCGACCGGCTTACCTCTGGGGAGCCGGGTGGGGGTGGGAAAGCAGGGACTCGCACTTCATACAGAATACACTTCTTATTGTCTCATTTTGCAACAAGAACGAGCACGCAGGTCAATGCCCATTCGCTGAAAGGCAAACAAACAGTGGGCACCAAAAAAACCAAGCACCGGCAGCCTCTGGGGTAGAGGAGCCGTGGAGCCTGGGGAAGGCCGGTGGTCACGCCGAGACGCCACTTCCCCCTGGGCCTGCACTACAAGAAGGCCGGGAGGGCGGGTGCGCCTTCCTCCAAGGCAGCCTTCCCACCACCACAACGGGACTGCAATGGGGCTTCCGGGAGACCTACTCAAAAGGCTGCTCTCCTCGCCTTTACCCACCTCCGTGGGGCTCGGAGGCAGGTACCCTCCCACACCCTTCTGCCTAAGTCTATCAGGTTTGGAAAACAAAGAGCACTTGGGACATTCTCTCAAACAAAAGCACGCATTTGATGAAGTTCAATGACAAGCCCAATGGCTTGTTCCCTCCTCCAACTACCTTCTCTCTTTCGGGCCAGCTCCTACTCGTCCTTCAAAACCAGGTTCAGCCAGCGCTTCTCAGGAATCTTCCTTCTGCTCTCCTCTGAGCCTGCCATGGGCCTTGTCCCCACTTCTATCGCAGGCTCCCCATGGCACTGAAATGGTGTGTTTATCTCCCTCTCAGTGGAACTCGCTGAGGGTGGTGACTGTGTCTCACCAGTACCAAGCAGGGCAGGCACTCAGAGACCCTGGGGGGCTGTCCCACTCCCCTCCCACCCCATCACACTGCAACCTGACTGTGCACCCAGGGCGGTAAGCTTCCCCCAAGATAGGAGGTATCTTCTCCTGGAGGACCTCAATCCACCAGGGGCCACGATAATGCTACCAGCCCACCGAAGGCTCTGATTTCTGCTCTGTCACTGAAGCCACAAGTGACCCCTCAGGCCCTCGGCTCCACCACTGCCTCGAAATTCGGAAGACCAGGTGGCCACCAACAAAGCAATTTTGTTTAACAACAACCATACAGCGTCATTTAGCAAATACAACCTGCTGAAAAATGAACACTCTCCCCGGTACTGATGTTCTGCCTTACTCCAGATACACATCCTTCACTTTGGCTCTGAACAATCCTGGATTTATGTGGGTACTTAATGACAGACCCCCAAAAAGTGTGCAACCACCTCACACCTATTAGGATGGGCTGCTATCAATACAACGATGTCAGCAAGGATGTGGGGAAACTGGAACCCTTGGGCACTGCTGTTGGGAAAGTAAAATGGTGCAGCCACTGCGGGAAACAGTATGGAGGTTCCTCAAAAAAATTAAAAATAGTGGTACCATATCCAGCAATTCCACTTCTCGGTATATACTCAAAATAACTAAAAGCAGGGACACAAATAAGTATTTGCACGCCCCTGTTCATAGTAGCATTATTTACAACAGCCAAAAGGTGGAAGCAACCCAAGGGTTCAAAGATGGACGAACGGAACAAATGTAGTTTATCCATATAATGGAATATTATTCAGGCTTAAAAAAGGAAAAAAATTATGGGGTGCCTGGGTGGCTCAGTCGGTTAAGCGTCTGATTCTTGATTTTGGCTCGGGTCATGATCTCAGGGTTGTGGGATCGAGCCCCACATCAGACTCCATGCTCAGTGGGGAATCTGCTGGAGATTCTCTTTTTCCCTCTCCCTCCACCCCTCCACCTACTCGCATGCTCTCTCTCGCTCCCTCTCTAAAATAAATAAATAAATCTTTTTAAAGATTTTATTTATTTATTTGATTCTTGATTTCGGCTCAGGTCATGATCTCAGGGTTGTGAGATCGAGCCCAGATCGGACTCCGTGCTCAGTGGGGAATCTGCTGGAGATTCTCTCTCCTTTCTCCCTCCACCTCTCCCCCTTCTCCCTCCACCTCTCCCCCTGCTCGCATGCTCTCTCTCACTCTCTCTCTAAAATAAATAAATCTTAAGATTTATTTATTTATTTGATTACTTATTTGAGAGGAAGAGAGAGAGCATAAGCAGGGGGAGTGGCAGGCAGAGGGAGAGGGAGAAGCAGGCTCCCTGATGTGGGGCTTGATCCCAGGAGCCTGGGATCATGACCTGAGCTGAAGGCAGATGCTTAACTGACTTAGCCACCCAGGGGACCCTAAAATAGATAAATAAACCTTAAAAAAAAGAAAAAAATTGTGACACATGCTCCAAAATAGATAAATCTTGATTATGTCAAGTGAAATAAGCCAGTCACAAAATGACAAATGCTGTATGATTCCATTCACATGAGGTACTTAGGGTCATCAAATTCAGAGAGAGAGGGCGCCTGGGTGGCTCAGTCGTTGGGCGTCTGCCTTCGGCTCGGGTCATGATCCCGGGGTCCTGGGATCGAGTCCCGCGTCGGGCTCCCTGCTCAGCGGGAAGCCTGCTTCTCCCTCTCCCACTCCCCCTGTTTGTGTTCCTGTTCTCGCTGTCTCTCTCTGTCATATAAATAAATAAAATCTTTAAAAAAAAAAAAAATTCAGAGAGAGAGGGTTGCCAGGGAATGGGGGGGGTGTGTACAGGGGGAAATGGGAGTTGTTTATTAGGTACAGTGTTTCAATCTGGCAGGACGAAAAAAGTTCTGGAGTTTGATGTTCATGATGGTTGCACAATAATGCCAATGTACCCGAATTGTACACTTTAAAATGGTTAAGATGATAGGGGCGCCTGGGTGGCTCAGTTGGTTAAGTGACTGCCTTTGGCTCAGGTCATGATCCTGGAGTCCCGGGATTGGGTCCCGCATCGGGCTCCCTGCTCAACGGGGAGTCTGCTTCTCCCTCTGACCCTCCCCCCTCTCATGCTCTTTCTCTCTCTCTCATTCTCTCTCTCAAATAAATAAAAATCTTTAAAAAAAAGAAAAAAGAAAAAAATGGTTAAGATGATAAATTTTGTGTTATGTGCATTTTACCATAATTTTTTTTAAAAAGTATGCAAAGAGGGGCACCTGGGTGGCTCGGTCGTTAAGTGTCTGCCTTCGGCTCAGGTCATGATCCCAGGGTCCTGGGATCGAGCCCCACATCGGGCTCCCTGCTCAGCGGGAAGACTGCTTCTCCCGCTCCCATTCCCCCTGCTTGTGTTCCTACTCTTGCGATCTCTGTGAAATAAATGAATAAAATCTTTTTAAAAAATAAATAAAAAGTATGCAAAGAGTTGTTCTATGCCCCTGAGAGTGAAGTAATCAGAAGCAGCAATCTGGTTTCAGAAATCTTCCTAAAAATTGCTGGAGACAAGCAGGCAGGCCCCATTCCCTGGCTCCAGGAGAATGAAGAACCACAGTCCCCCCAAAGGAGATCACCATTCATTTGGGGAACAGAAAAGGTCCCAAACAGGACTAACAGGGGGCAGAGCCCTAGCATCGCCTGGCCTCAACCCAGGAGGAAAGTCCCACCCACTAGCATATGCACAAATAGGGTATGGAGCCAGCCAATTCCTGACCCAGTGAGCTGCCCTCACCTCCACCCAACACCATGGGAGCCCAGGTGGGGTGGTAGGAAGCACACAGGCTGTTGTAGGCCCCACAGGGTTTCGGTCCTGTTCGTTTTGTGATTCTGAGAAAGTCACCACGGGGGGGAAGGGGGGCAGTGAAAATGCCCAGCTCACAAGGTCAAGAGGGTTCAATGAGATAGGAAGGGAGAAGAGATAGAGGGAAGGAGCCCGAGGAGCACAGGCAGGGAGGGTGCGTGCAAAGGTCTGGTAGAGAGTAGACAGGAAGCAGCCCGATCAGTGAGGCCTTGAATGCCAGGCTATGTTTATAATCCATTCACAAGGAGACAGGAGATTCCAGGAGGGTTCTGGTAGATTTGTCCCAAGTTCTGAGTGGTCGTGTACAAACGGAGGGAGAATGGAACGAAGGGGACCGGCTGGAAGGTATCTGCAATGGCCCAGGCAGGAGCAGGGCGGGACTAAGTTAGAGGCGGTGTAAACCAAGAAGAGGAAACAAAGCCTAAAGACCTTATGAAGAAAAGCAAACAAACAAATCCCCTCCCGCTGACGTGACGCTCGGCAGCCACAAGAGGCCCCCAGAACCGCCACCACAGTCTGGCTCCCCGGTCCATCTGCTCGGCCCTTCCGGAACCTCCCTTCCTTTTGCTCTTGCTCCCTGGAGCAATCTGCCTTTATGTTCAAAAGTATTTATGAAATTGAAATGAGTGTATCTCATGGGCACCTTGTCAGAAACGTGCCATTACGAGTGACATTTTCGGGTGTCAGAGTTAGTCTCTTTCGTCTGCTGGTAGATCCAATTTGCCCAGTTGACAAGTGAGAAGACTGTGACACCAATAATTATAGAAACAAACCCAACCCAGTATCTGGAAGTCAAGCTGTTCTCTCCATGTCTTCCCTCACACTCAGCAGACAATATGGTGGCCCCCTGGCAGAGGGCCCTCACTTCTCAAACCACAGCAGCTCATGGGGACCAGCAGGACCCCAGACCACATGACCTTTCAAGCCAAAAGCTGGAGAAAAGTATGCACATGACTTCTTAAGACTAAAGGGAGGAAGCAGAAAGCCTCTTCAAAATACCACTCAGGTTCAAACAAAAGAGCACTGTACAACTCCATGCTAGAAACTTCTAGAACAGGCAAACTCAACTCTGATGACAGAGTTGAGATCAGTGGTTACCTGTGCAAGGGGTGTGTTGTAGGGGAGGGCTGACTGGATAGGGGCAGGAGAGAACTTTCTGGGGTGATGGTGAAAGTCTTTATCTTAGCAGAGGTATGGGTTACAACTGTAAATGCATTTGTGAAAACTGTAACAATTAAGATTTGTGTAGTTCAACCGTAAGTAAATTGTCTCTCAAGGAAAAATGTGTTAGAAAATGTGTGTGCGTGCGTAATACATACATAAAATTAAAAATCCACACAAATATATATAAAGTGGATTCAAAAGAACCTTCTATGAAGGCTAAAAGTCTTACTTAAGAAAAACTAAAAGCCACTTTGATTCAGGCCTTAAGCTATAAATGGAAATGAACTCAGAGACTCTGTTGTACAATTCACCGTCTTCAAATGAGCAAAGAGGTAGAATGTGACCTACCCACAATCACACAGCAAGTCAGCCACAGACTGCTGACCAATCCCGGGCCTCCCAAGTGCTAGCCTGGGATTCATTTGTCTGTTCTGGACGAGTGCCAGAAAAAGCAGCCAAAACAGAATACCAAAGGTGATTTTATGAACTAATTTCATTTCAACCTTCAAACCCAGACCTAGTCACCCCCACCAATTATGTGTGAACGTGATTAACTTTCAGACAATAAAAAAATATTTGCCTTCGTGAGTCTAGGTCAAGAACTACCCCTTCTGGGCATGCCTGGCTGGCTCAGTAAGTGGAACATGCGAGTCTTGATCTCAGGGTTGTGAGTTCGAGCCCCACACTGGGTGCAGAGATTATTAAAAATAAAATCTTAGGGCAGGGCACCTGGATGGCTCAGTCGTTGAGCGTCTGCCTTTGGCTCAGTCATGATCCCAGGGTCTTGGGATGGGCTCCCTGCTCGGCGGGAGGCCTGCTTCTCTCTCTCCCACTCCCCCTGCTTGTGTTCCCTCTCTCACTGTCTCTCTCTCTCTGTCAAATAAATAAAATCTTTTTAATAAATAAGTAAATAAATAAAATAAAATAAGGGCCACCTGGGTGGCTCAGTCATTAAGCGTCTGCTTTCAGCTCAGGTCATGATCCCGGGGTCCTGGGATGGAGCCCCGCATCGGGCTCCCTGCTCAGCGGGAAGCCTGCTTCTCCCTCTCCCACTCCTCCTGCTTGTGTTCCCTCACTCGCTGTCTCTATCAAATAAATAAAATCTTAAAAAAGAAAAAAAAAAAGAAATTTTTATTTGATCTTTGTCCCTAATTCCTGGCACACAGCTCTGAAAATCCTTGGGACTCTCCAGAGCGCTAAGAGTATCTTTTGTATGCTAATTAGATGACTAAAGGCTGGGGCCCCTTGATAGCTCCACAATGGGGGCTGGACATCAGAGGATTGGGAACTTTCAGCCCCAACTCCACCTCCAATCTCCAGGATGAGAGGGGGGCTGGAGAATGAGTTAATCACCAACAGCCAATGATTTAATCAATCATGCCTATGCAGTGGGGTTCAAGGAGCTTCCAAGTTAATGAACGCACTGAGGTGTTGGGAGGGTGGTACACCGAGTTAGGGGACGGAAGCTCTGCGCCCCCTCCCCTCATCCCTCACCCCATGCATCTCTTCCATTTGGCTGTTCCTGCGTTGTATCCTTTATAATAAACTCGTCAATGTAAATAAAGAGTTTATCCTGTGTTTTGTGAGCCTTTCTAGCAAATTCTTTAACCTGAGGAGGGGGTCACAGGAACCCCCAATTTACAGCCAGCTGGTCTAAAAATGTGAAACTAGGGACTGGTGTCTGAATCAGGGACAAGTCTTGTGGGACTGAGCCCTTAACCAGCAGGGTCTGCAACAACTCCAGGTAGTTAGGTCAGGACTGAATTGTAGGACACCGAGTTGGTGTCAGAATTGGCTGCGGTCAGAAAAAAAAAAACAAAAACCCACACATTTGGTGTCCAAAGTGTTGTTAGGGTAAAAACAGCACAGCCCACCCTCCCTGGGCCTCAGCTTCCTCACCTGTAAAAATGGGGGGTTTGGACCAAATGCTGCTAATGCCCCTCTCTAGCTTGAATTCAGTGAGTCTCTGAATTGCCGGTTTAAGAATTTCCAGAGTTGGGGCGCCTGGGTGGCTCAGTTGGTTAAGCGACTGCCTTCGGCTCAGGTCATGATCCTGGAGTCCCAGAATCGAGTCCCACATCGGGCTCCCTGCTCGGCGGGGAGCCTGCTTCTCCCTCTGACCCTCCCCCCTCTCATGTGCTCTCTGTCTCTCTCATTCTCTCTGTCTCAAATAAATAAAAAAAAATAAAATCTTTAAAAAAAAAAAAAAAAAAAAAGAATTTCCAGAGTTAACATGAGGGATTCTCACTCTCTGGAAGCCACTAGCAAATTCTGCTTTCCAACGCCAAGCAACATCATTTCTCAGGCCTCATTTCCTATTTTGACTAATGACGTGCCAGAACTCTGTGATTTCTCCTTTGAGAAGTGGCAAAAAACTCAACAGTGTCCTATTACAGGGCCCCGTCCTTGTCCCCAGCTCTCAAAGATGTGCAGCCCAATTCTCTGAGACGAAGAGAGCAGTCTCTCTCCACTACACTCAATTTTAAGCCAAAACCTGAAACAGAATTTTTGACATGCCTTCCAGACTACAAGGCTGGTGCTTCATGAATGATTAAAACAGCAGCTGGTAATGTCTTAAAAGCAAGTTGGTCAGTTAGACAACTTAACATCTGTTTAAATCCCCTCTCCCCTCCCCCCTCAAGACCATAGTTCCAAAGCAAATCCAAAGAGAAAGTAAATACACAAGTATACACTGGTCTTCCATGACCGAGAAGAGCCTCACTGAGTTGGAAGAAGGCACATCCTTTAACGGAACCCTCAGAAAATGTGCTGGGATGATGAGGACACTTGTGCACTGAATCCCACTAGGACTGAACTGGGTGAATCATTTCTAACATGAAGGCACATCTGCATTGGGGACAACTCCTGCCCAGAGTTTCTGCCTCCAAGTTAATTCTGTGTTCATTCAGTTCCACAAATAATTACTGAGCTTTCCAGCTTAGTGGTTAGGAGCACAGGCTCTAGAGTCCACAGACCTGGGTTCAAGTCCCTGCTCTGCCACTTCTTACACACAGACCTTGGGGAAGGTACTTAGTTTCAAAGCCCTGGTTCCCTGCTCTAGAAAATGTGAATGATGGCTGCTGCAGGAATGAAAGGAAATGATGCACGTAGGTACTTAGCCCAGTTCTTGGTGCAGACTCATGCTGACTAATACTGTTGGCGTCCCTGTTCTGAAGGCACGTGTTAGACTCTCCAGAAAAATCAGGGCATGACGCCACAGGCGACAAAAGGAAAAACAAACTGGACTTCATCAAAATGAAAAACTCCTGTGCATCCACGGAACCCAATCCACAGAGTAAAAAGGCAACCCAGAGAATGGGAGAAAATTATTTGCAAATCATGTAGGTACTAATTAACATGTGACATATCGGGGGAGCTCCTAAAACTCAACAACGATAACCACAACAAAAACCAACCAGATTAAAAACCCGCCAAAAGGACTTGAACCCACATTCCTCCAAAGATATACAAATGGCCAATACGCACATGAAAAGATGCTCATTGTCACTAAAGACTAGGGAAACGCAAATCAAAACCACAATGAGATACCACTTCACACACATTAAGACAGCTACCATAAAGAAAAAAGTAACTAACAAGTTTCCGTGATGATGTGGAGAAATTGGGGCCCTACACACTGCTGGTGGGAATGTAAAAAATGGTGGGAATGTAAAACCACTCTGGAAAATAGTATGGTAGGTCTTCCTCAAAATAGTAAAAACAGAATTACCACATGATCCAGTAATTCCGCCTCTGGGTATATATCCAAAACAACGGAAAGCAGGGACACAAATGGATATCTGTATACCCATGTTCACAGCAGCATTATTCACTGATAGCCAAAAGGTGGAAGCAGCCCAAGTATCCAAAGATGGATGAATGGATAAATAAAATATGGTATAGACAGGGGCGCCTGGGTGGCTCAGTCAGTTAAGCGTCTGCCTTCGGCTCAGGTCATGATCCCAGGGTCCTGAGATTGAGTCCCACGTCTGGCTCCCTGCTCAGTGGGGCGTCTGCTTCCCCCCTCTCCCTCTGCCCCTCCCCCTGCTCGTGCGCACGTGCGCTCTCCCTCTCAAATAAATAAAACCTTAAAAAAATAAAAGTATATACATATGATGGAATATTATTCAGCCTTAAGAAGAAAGGAGATCCTGAAACGTGTTCCAACGTGAATGAATCTTAAAGGTACTATATTAAGTAAAATAAGCCAGTCACCAAAAAAACACATATTGTGTGATTCCACTTATGTGAGGTGAGGATACTGCAAGTCGTCAAATTCAAAGAGACAGAAAGTCGAATGGTTGTTGCCAGGGGCTGGATGTGGGGAGAAATGGGAGCTATCATTTCAAGCAGAGTTTCAGCTAGGCAAAATGAAGAAAGTTCTGGAGGTAGATGGTGGTGATGGCTGCACACCAGTGTGAATGTGCTTAATGTCAATGAACTTTAAAATGGACGGAATGGTAAATTTTGTGTTATGCATATTTTACCACAGTTTTTTAAAAGTAAGTCAATAAATAAGTACAGATAAAAACAGGTACCCTCATAGAACACTTGGTCTAGATGATGCAGGGGAAGCTCTCACGCACAGTAACTCATTGATCCCCTTAATAGCCCTGTAAGATGTATTCTTGTCACATACACACCCCTTCCCTGTTTACAAATCAGGGAAGTGAGTATTACAACAGTTAATGAATTCACACAGGGAAGTCACACTAGAGACAGAAACGGGATCGACTCCACTCCAAAACAAAAAAGTGCCACATGTTGGAAGAAAACAGAGAGAGGCCAGCAGGCATCCCTACTGCTCTAGAATTCCTTGATGGAACTGATGCTAGTTCCGTGGAATTCCCACGTGAAATCAGTTAAGGGCCCTTCTTGTCTAAATGGAAACAGACCAGGCTTGCTGTCTGCAAGGCAATGCGAACAAAAGCCCTAGAGCTTGACTCCCTGCATGTGGAACACGGCTCGGACGACCCTGAACCACGGAAACTTGGGCAAGTTTCTTGGCTCCTCTGAGCCATTTCTTCGTCTGTAAAATAGAGATAATACCACTGACTTACAGGAGTTTTCAGAAAAAAAATATTTTAATGAGATAATGTGTGTGACAGGATGTCTGGAGGATGCTGAAGGATCAGTAAATGATGGCCAGTATTTTGAGCTTAGAAAGATGCTAAAAAATAAGACTGATAGAAAAGAACCTTTGAAGTGAGCCCCTGTGCAGAGCATACTCTGCCACTTTCTGTGAAGGTCATAAGGAAATAGAAAGTACGCATCCTGCCGTGGGGAGCCTCCGGTCTCATTCGGAAGATAAGGCAACAAACACATGACAAGACGTACAATAAATAACCTCAGGAAACTGTACCAGGCAGGATGGAAGCAATCAACAGGTCTGAGTATAGCAGTTGAATGACAGACACTGTGTTGAGGACTTCACACACATTCTCTCATTTAATCGCCACAAAACCCTGGAAAGTTAAGGAATTTGCTATTTTATAGGTGAGGAAAGAGCCAATAGAGATAACAAACATTGTGAGTTCATAGAAGACCATAAACAGGGTGGTCTAGGAAAGCTTCCTGGAGGGGGAGGCGGCACATGCTGCCAGAAAGCAGGCATGCCGACTGGAAGGAGAAGATCAAAGACATTCCGCCAGGTCAGAAGGATTGGTGGGAGCACTAAAATTGGCACCAAGTCTGAAAATGGTCTTTTTATTTTTTATTTTTATTTTTTAAAGATTTTTTATTTATTCATTTGAGAGAAAGTGTGAGCCAGAGGACAGCAGGGGGGAGGGGCGTAGGGAGAAGGAGAAGCAGACTCCCTGCTGAGCAGGGAGGACGATTGCGGGGCTCAATCCCAGGACCCCAGGATCGTGACCTGAGCCGAAGGCACACGCTTAACGACTGAGCCACCCAGGTGCCCCTGAAAATGGTTTTTTTTAAAGGCCCCTCTCGTAGCCACAACAAGCTGGGTCAGGAAAAAAAAAAAAAAAAAGCCTGAATGTTATTTATATCTTTTCAGACTACTAGATTAGCCTAAAAATTCTGAGCGATATATCCGCTAGGTGAAGAACAACAACGTTTAACTAAAGCTCCTCTGGATACTTTACTTACATTCTCTTCTTCACTGTTTATCTGCCCCTCCCCCACCAAGAAAAAACAGGTAGATTACACAGAAATATGCTAAGAGAACTTATACAATGTTGCCATCCAAGAGAAAAATGGAGGGTGAAATACACAAGGACTCCACCCCTTCCACTTATTACAAGAAATGAGAAGAATCTCAACGAGTTTGTAAGAGAGCCTTTTATAGTGATTTTTTTTCTCCTTTGCATTTTTTTGTGCATTTTTCAAACTGTCTACATGGCAATTCTACAGAGAATGTTTAATACCCCAAATAGCCCACTCTAAGCAAGCACAGCCCTTGAGCAAAGCCCTTGTGAGTGCGCTCCTGTTCCTGCACATGGAAAGCAGGGCAGGACAAGGAGCAGGCTGACCCTCACCACACGACCTGTGTTTCATAAGCTGTCCAGGCAGTTAAGGACAAATGTTCTCAGAACACCAGGCCTCTTCCCATGGTCCACCAACCTGCCTCAGCACTTCTCCTCTCTGACCGGGGCACATAGGAAGGGCCCTGCCCCAGACCTCGCAGGAATGGCAGTGCCCGCTCCTGACTCCCCTGGAGGAACCCCCGCTCCACGCAGATGGGGGCTTTGATGGGAAGAGAGAATGACCTTTTGGTGACTTCCAAGGGGAAACCTCCCTGTCTCTGTAACGATATCCCTGCTACTCTCCTCCCTAGAAATCCTTCCTGACTCCCCAGGGCCACCGATGAAAGAGCCCCAACTACTCGGCCAACATTTGAAACCCCCCACCATTAGATCTAACCCTGCCTTTCCAGTCTTACCTTCCACCACTCTCCCTTGCTAAGTCGATAGAACTGATCCTGTTATGCCCTCCCCTCACTTAATAGCAGCCTTTGCTCAGGCTGCTTCCTGTCTCTGCCTAGAGAGAGCCCTCTAAGCCTCCTTCTCCATCCCTACCCATCCATCAAAGCTGTGCTCAGTGGCCACGGCCTCCTGAGTCTTCCTGAGTCCTTCCTTCCTTCCTCAGGTGCTCCTCCTCCCTGGCTGAGGGGAGCAGAGCATAACAGCACACCAGTCCCAGAGCCAGAAGGCTGGATTCTACTCCAGCTCCCTTCCTACTAGCTGTGTGACCTTCTCTGCCTCAGGGTCCCCGTCTGCAAAATGGAGTTCACACAGTACCTTACTCACTGTATTCTTGTGGGGATTAAAAGACTGCAAGATCTAGAAAGCACCTACTTCAGTCTGTAGCACACAGTAAACTTTTTTTAAAAATATATATGTATTTTTAAGATTTTATTTATTTATTTGACAGAGACACAGCGAGAGAGGGAACACAAGCAGGGGAGTGGGAGAGGGAGAAGCAGGCTTCCCGCTGAGCAGGGTGCCCTAGGACGCGGGGCTCGATCCCAGGACCCTGAGATCATGACCTGAGCGGAAGGGAGACACTTAACAACTGAGCCACCCAGGCGCCCTGCACACAGTAAACTTTTACTGTTACTACTGGAGGTAATAACCCCTTCCATCCTCCACTCTCTTACTTCATTTATCTGTCCAATCTAATGCCCCCACTTTTTATCATATCTGATTTAGGTACCTGTCTTAGCTCCCTTACTAAACTGAGCATCCTGGTAAACACTTAGTCTGATATATACAGAGAGGTGATATAGAGCCACTCAATAGATGACAGATTTCTAAATAACCCCATTTATGGTCTATCCATAAGAAAACCCACATCTGGGCGCCCGGATGGCTCAGTCGGTTAAGTGTCTGCCTTCAGCTCAGGTCATGATCCTAGGGGCCTGGGATCGAGTCCTGCATCAGGCTGCCTGCTCAACAGGGAGTCTGCTCCTTCCTCTCCCTCTGCCCCTCCCCCAGCTGGTGCTCTCTCTCAAATAAATTTTAAAAAATCTTAAAAAAAAGAAAAGAAAACCCATATTTACTGTTTGAAGAAAGATAAAGAAGAGATTAAGGGAGCATAACTTTTCATCTGGAACAATAGTTCTCAAAGTGTGGTCCCTGGACCAGCAGCAGCAGTATCACTTGGGAACCCAGAAATGTAGAATGATAGGCCCCAGCCTACACCTCCTGAATCAGAAACTCTGAAAGTAGGGCCCAGCAATCTGTTTTAACAAGCCCTCCAGGTGATTCTGCTGACCCTGAATCATGAGGTCTGCAGAGCAAGAAGCAACATGGCAGCAAAGGAAGAGCACTGGCTCAGGAGAAGATTCCAGGCTTAACTCTGGCACAAGACCTTACACCAGTCTCCTAACTTCTCAGACCTTCAGCCTCCTTCGAAGCAATACCGGGCAACAGTAACACTCAGATAATTAAATACTGTGAGTATTAGGGGCGCCTGGGTGGCTCAGTTGGTTAAGCGACTGCCTTCGGCTCAGGTCATGATCCTGGAGTCCCTGGATCGAGTCCCGCATCGGGCTCCCTGCCCGGCGGGGAGTCTGCTTCTCCCTCTGACCCTCCCCCCTCTCATGTGCTTTCTCTCTCTCAAATAAATAAAATCTTTAAAAAATAAATAAATAAATAAATACTGTGAGTATTACATGAGATCCCACATATAGAAGTTGCCTATAGTAGGTGCTTGATAATTTTAAGCTGCTTTCAATTGTCTTCCTGTGTATCGCACGGGACTGCAAACACAAAATGACCGAGGTGAAAGGGCTTGGCGAATTGCCAAGTGCAATAGCAATCTGAGGCAGAACTAATTATTCTTGGAACAAATAGCCAGGCTGTGGAACACCTAGCATTCCCAGGACATTAGGAAGCAGTTTCTGTCCAACTCCGACCAAGCTACAAGCACAAACTCTGCAACAGAGTATCTGCTTCTTACCCGCCTGTGAAAGCTGAACCTTGAAGAGAGTAATAGAGGATCCTCCCTGCAGGCACCTCACCCCTTGCACAGTATTCCCATCAGAATTAAGGAACTAGTCACTAATCTTTTTCATTTAAGTGAATCCAAACTTTACTCTTGGAAAAAGGATAATGTGAAACCGTGTTCCAGCCAATACAAGGAACTGTCACCACTTGCAGAGCACCATGGACCGGACTTGGGGAAACCCTAGTATGTGATATCCAACCCCCAGTGGTCATGGAGGGTTTAGATTAAGGCAGTAACCTTTTGAAATTTGTTTCAGAAGAGAAAATCCAGAAATAAAAGGCTGTACTTTTTCTTCCTCCACACTTCTTAGCCTCTCAGACTACTGCTCATTCTGCTCTAAATCATGCATTCTACTTGGGAACACCTTCCAGAAGGACAGTGAGGATTGAGGATGGCTACAAGAATACACAGGTAACTGTGTCAGACTGTGGGCTTAGCTGCACCTTCAACCTAATAGCACCAGGTTAGAATGTCCGTGTGAGGCCCCAAGCATGAGAGAAAGTAATAATTACCCTCCCCCTTTCCAACCTGGGCCCAGTAGAACGGTTCCCACAAAGCAGGTGAGAAGAAGGGCCATTCTGCCATGAACGAGGCATTGACCGGAGAAAACGCCGTCGACCTTCACGAGCACATCCGCGCAGTGGGTTTCAGGTAGCGTGCCCTCGGACACTCAAAGAGATCCAGAAATTTGCCAGGAGGGAGGTGAGAACTCCCGACGTGCACATGGACACCAGGCTCAACAAAGCTGTCTGGGCCAAAGGAATAAGGAAAGTCCCATACCGTAAGCGTGTGCGGCTGTCCAGAAAAACATAATGAAGATGAAGATTCACCAAATAAGCTCTGTACATTCGTTACCTATGTACCTGTCATCCCTTTCAAAAATCTACAGTTAATGCAGATGAGAACCAACCAGGCTGTCAGATAAAGATATAAAACCACAACAAAATGGTAATAGTAATAATGACCAAGCCCTGAGACTACCAGCCTTACTAGCACACCTTTGGTGAACATGTTACCTCTACTGAAGCCTCCCTGAGAGCAGCTTTGAAACATTTGTATCCCAGAGCCTGGCACCCACGGGCACTCAGGAGGCCGACTGAACTGGGCTGGTGGGCTTGTTTCAGTGCAAGCCCTAAGCAGCCGTTGACACGTATTATTTTATGAGCGGGTAAAATGAGGGCCAGAGAAGCTAAAAGTTGGGAGTCAGCTAAGCAATGTCATCTTTGACATCACCCCCCGCCCCCAAGAACAGGGCTTTATCCTGGGCCCAAACCCAGCTTGCCACTGTCCCCACCGCCACCTCTGTTCTACTCAGACTGGTGAACACAGATGTGCCCACACCCCCCTCCCTGCCTCATGTACCTGTCCCCAGGCACAGGGTGTCCTCCTCTCTGACTGTGGAATTCCCAGCCACCCTCGTGAGCAGCCCTCAGACTCCAGGAAGCCAATCCTATCTCCCCAGCTCTTCTGAATTCTTCTGGACTCCTAAGAGCACTGACAATCCCCCCTACTCAACTGAGCACTCAACTAGGCGGTGGCCTTCTATTAGTGATCGTTACTCCAAGCATCTCTGCTCTCTCTCTCTCTCTCGACACCAGAAATCCCTTGAGGACCAGGACAGCTATGAAATCTCAGCCCTCCCTCTTCCCAGCTGAGCAGTGGCTTCACTCCTCTGAGCCTCAGTTTCCCCATCTCTAAAGTGGGAAGGACAACAAAACTTACTCCACAGAGCAGCTGGATGAAGCAAGTAATAGCTGTAGATCTGCTCTGTGTAAGCTGGAGCTGCTGCTTTTACTCATCAGCTTTGTTTTATTTCTGTCTCCCTTCTCTCCCGTGAATCGCCTGGCAATACTTTTAAAAGAATACTAACAATACTAAATGCCATGAAAATCACTTTTACACTTCATCACAACGGTACGGAATATACATTAGAACCTCCTTCCATCCTCTAATTTATCTGAACCGTGAAATAAGCTGGGCCTTGCCTGATGACCAACTGGCAATCAGGAGGCTTCATTCTCTTCATGGGTCAAGTGTCTTGTTCTAAGGGCTGGCACTGCTGGGGCCTGTTCCTTCACAGGTCACAGACGGGCCAGTTGCCCCCCATATCCTCTCCCTAACTTAACTATTCTGTTGTTAACAGTGACAGCTACAATTTATTGAGCCTCTACTATGTCCCAGGCAACTGTCATCTCACTTAAACTGTACTACTCTGAGTATGAATCTCTCTCTTTCTCTCTCTCTAAGCAAACTAAGGTTCAGAAGGGTCACACAATTTTCTAGGGTCACGCAGCAAAAAATGGGTAAGGCAAAACTCAACTCAGGCCTTCCTGACAAGCATCATGCTCTTTCCACTCATATGTACCCCCACATCCCTAATATTGTATATTTTTAAATGTCCTTTAACTTCTACGCCTCACCAGCTACCCCGGCTTTTCCAAGGTGTGGTGCTTCCTATTGTAAAGGAGACAGAAAAGAAAACAAATCCCCTCAAGTTTACCAGCTCCCTCCAATAACTGGTTGGGATTCAATACCCAACTGAGAAATGAGGTTTTGGAAAAGAAAGAGCACCTGAGGAAAGGAAAGGAGGAAGAAAATCTACATAAACACGGTAGTCTGTAAAGGTGGGAAGAGACTCACACCCCGGGCCCAGTGTCCATCATCCCTTATCAAAGACCTTACACCACAAAGAAAAGCAAGGCTCCCAAATGGCAGTTAGCTAACAGAAGAAGCCTCAATAACTTCCCAGACCCCACTAACGGCTGCAAAGTAAGCTAGAAAGTAGTAAGTAAATCAGGAAATAAACAAATCACTACAGCCTAAACCAGCCAGGCCCAGAAGGACACCAAAGGTCCCCACTCAAAAGACGTTTTACCAGTCCTTCCACCAACCAGGAGGAACCCAGTTTTAAAAGAAACCGATCAGCATTCTCCGCTAATCAGTTGGCAAAAGTTCCTGTCTTGGGTGAAAAGGCAAGTTGCTTTTTTAGTAAAGAAACCCCATACAGTGGGGTCATTCTGGTGTTCGTTCACATAGCCTTGGGTTTTTCCTTACCCAGGATACCAGTCATCTCTGGTGCCCTTTTCCAGGTGCCCAGAGCCCCCATATAGGATTAACAGGTACTAAGGAGTACCCCTCTCTCTACGCTGTCACCAAAAGACTTCAGCTTTGGGCAAATTTAGTACAGCAGGGAAGCAATAGTCAATATGCAGAGACTAAGGAATATCAAAACTTCAGAACTTGAAGGGACCTAGCGCATCTCACCTCCAAACACCTCATTCGACAGACAGGGAAAACGTCAAACCAGAAAGAGCAGTGACTTGCACAAGGTCATATAGGAAGAGTCACTGGCAAAGCCCCTCCTGGAGCCCAGGCTTCCTGATTCCCAGTCCAGAGCTCTTATCATTAAACAACACGGCCTCCCTTCTTTCCCAGAGGCAGTGCAGGGATATCACCCCCCTGGCAAGATAATCACCCTCTGGGAACCGTTCCCCCCCATCCCAGTCCCTCCCACAGCCTAGCTGAGTTGCAGCTCTAATTAGCAAGTCTCAGAGCAGGGAGTATTCTCTGGGAGGGTGCCCGGTCTGAGGGCTGCTGGTACTGAAAAGAGGGACAAGCATGGAGGAAGACGGGGTGGGAGAACTAGGTCCTGGCGGCAGTGGCAGCGAGACCGTCGGCCTGGATGAGGGCGCACTCGGTGGCATCTCCCACCAGGCGAGGAGGCAAGCCGACCCCAGCAGCCCGCACCACCTCCACGAGCCGGGAGGGGCTGGGCCCGGATCGGGAGGGACGCGCGGAGCATCTCCGAGTCCAAGCTGGGCCTCGGGGAGCCGCCTGGCAGTGTGGCACCGGCGCCGTGAGCGGGCCCAGGCAGCCCGTGGGCAGACACCCGACGGCAAGGATGCCCGGGCGGCCCGTGGGGTGGCACCGGTGCCCGGCGAAGGCCCGCGGTCCTCACCAGCCCCGTCAGTCGCCACCGTCGCCCACCCAGATGGCCCACCCTTCGCGCGGCCTTACCGAGGCACTGCCCCACCGGGGTGCTGAACGGGTTCCCCAGGAGGAACTCCATCTTGAGCGGACAACACGGCAGCGTCCCGGGCCCCCCGTCAGCCGCCCGGGGCCCCGCTGTCCCCCGTCGCACTCCGGACCTGACTGACACTTGCCCCCGCCCCACCCTCCCGCACGCAGAACGCCCGGCCCCTGACCCCACCCCTTGTCGCGTCCCTATTGGGCAGAGTCTGCCTAGCCCTTCTCCGATTGGCCCCTACGCCTCCCTCGCGAAGCCACGCCTACCCCGCGGCGCCCCCCATTGGGCGGAGCTGCGAGCTAGGTCACAGGAATCTCCGTCAGGCGTAGCGGCATCTTCCCTGGCCCGCCTCCGAACGAGACTCTGTGTGTTTTGATTCAGCTATATTTTGGTCAATCTAGCGAATCCTACCATTATTGGGCAAGAGACAAGTCAATCACTCAAGGGGGCCGGAGGAGAGGCGGGGCTACTAATATCCCTGCCCATAGAAAGTGCTGATTGGAGAAACGTTTGTTTTTTCTACTGCTGGTTGGTGGTAGGAGTATTTCCCCACCCAAGAAATGCTATCACGTGACCGTCAACTTTCACCCAGGGTGTCTCTACCACGCGACTTCCCCTTAGCAACCGACCGGCCGCGCTTGGTTCCCTTAGTAACCGGACGAAGCGTCCTCTGCGTGGAAGCGGTCGGGCGGCGGGCGCTTGAGAGGGTGAGACCTTGGAGCGGAGACCGCGGGAGGACTCGCGGGGGCAGACAGATCATCGACTTAACGCTTTTCTCTGACCTTTTTTCCTGGGAGTCGGCCCGGCCTTCCTCACCTGTGAAACGAGCACACAGGTTCTCGGCCAGCCACTTCACGGCCGCGCTGAGACCCTGGGCTTTCAGGCCAGTGGATGAGGAAGAAATGCTAAGGACGCATTTCCTCGGGGAGCAGATCCCGAAGGGATTTTTGTTTTTAGGGGCTCCATCCGCCGACCTGCTGGCCTGATTCCTTTTATCGAAACAAAGGTACCCGGTCCACTGATAAGTTCTTCGAGTATTTAACCCTCATATCCATCCTCTTAAACTGTCATAAAATTGTTTCTGTTCTTGATTTGTACTCCTCACCTGGTGCTGTATAGAGTTCCATTCCTCTCTCTCCTCGGTAGCTCACTGTACGACTTTGGACAATTTCCTTCCCCTCCCGGGCCTCAGTTTCCCTCTCTGGGAAATGAGGGAATTAGGACTCCTTTCTCCAGTGGCTTCCAGAGCCGACATGCAATTAAGTAACGAAGGTGCACTTAGTACCCAGTAAGCACTCAGTTAATAGGTGATTTTCTCTTAGTAATCCATGGCCAGTAGGGGCTATGTTTTTCAGATTCAATTGATCGCAAGTTTTTGCTTCACAGGACAAGTCTGGTCTTGTTTCTCCGTGAGGAGGCTGCACCATCGGCAGTGGTGTAGAACTCTCTGCTGCTTTCCCTGTCTCCTACCTTTGGTCTTCACCACCAATACTGTTATCAGGCAAGTCAACAGGAACCCAGGTTGGGTGGTAAATTATTGATAAAAGCCCCTTTAGGGGAAGAGTGGTCGGGCCTTGGCCCTGACCCAGAACAGCTGTGAAAAACGTTGTGCGTTGTGACAATGAAAATCCACAGTGCCCTGGGTACGGTTGAGTCATGATTAAGAGAATGGGCTCTGGAGTCATGGTCCCCTGCCTCTGCCATATGCCATATAGATGTATTAACTTAGGCATCTTACTTAACCTTTCTAACTAGCTTCCGGGTTGGTTGGTTGGTTGGTTGGTTTTAATCTGGAAACTGCAGATGATTAGTCCTACATATAAGTCAAGTTCCTGGAGATCTCTCACAGCCACATCTTACTGCCACCCTGCTCATGACTCTTGCTGATCTCAGTATGACAGCCAGAGTGAGCCTCTTAAAAGTAAAAGCTGATCATGTCACTGCTCTTATTTAGCCCCAGGAGCTTCCCAGGGATCCTAGGATAATAAACTCCTGTAGGCCCCTCCAGCCTTGCTTCACTTCAGCCCGAATGGAATATGGCTTGTTCTCTCCTACCTCCAGGCCCTCGCTGTGCAGTTCCCTCTTCCTTCTTTCCTACTCATCCTTCAGATCCCAGCCCTGTCTCCCCTGGCCAGGCCAGGTGCCCCTAATGTATGCTGTCCTCGTTCCCTACATCTACAAACTTGTCATGGTCTGTCATTAAATATTTGTATGATGATCTGATTCACGTCTGAAACCGAGGGAAGGAGATCTGTCTTATTCACGGCATGTAGTAGCTATTCATGACATGTGTGTGGGCTGAATAAATGATCTTAAACAAATGTAGGAGGGAGGACTTAATCCATTTTTACAGACGAGAAATTAAAGGCTTAGACAGGTGAGGTTAGTTGCCAAAGGATGCACACCCAGGTTCTAAATCCTGCCCTCGTGTGCTTAACAAAGAGCTTGCCTCACAACCACTCCACACTGAGTAGTGATTGTGGGCTTGACGGAAAGCAAGCCTGATCCGTCCCAGGTGCCAGGCCTAGATGAAGTGGGAGTGATGAGAAGTCAGTTACAGTTTTGAAATCGGAATTAAGAAGCATTTCCCAAAGTACAGCACTTTTCTTTGAGAAAGCACAAACACTTTTGCAGGTAACATCTGCCAAACACTGCACATTAAAATTTCCCCAAAGGCAAGTTGGTGTCAGGGTATGGGAAATCTTAGGAAAAAATGTTTCAAAAGAGTGGGGAGATGGAAAGAGGGGGAGGACTGGAAACGTCTTTGGGAGTTGACTCATTCACTCTAAGGAGTCAGAGCCAGTGCTGAGACACTGGAGAGAGTGGGAAGGCGGAAGGAGCAGGTGGAGAAGCGGCAAGGTGGAGGTAGCACTCGGGAGTGGGAGTGGGGCTAGGGGAGGCTTTGGCTCCTCAGGGGCAGAAGGAAAGGACACACGACAATTAGACGCACAGGGACATTTGATCACGGACAGCCCAGAAATGGCAGATGCATATTTATATAAGCTGCATCCAAGTGGATGGTGGGGGCGGGCGGAGGAGGGCAGTGGCAGTTTCTAAGACCAGGTGGCAGGATTGCTGGGCCCACCCCAGTCTGCAGTGGACGTCATCACCCCAACACCGGGAGTCTCTCCAGCAGCACACAGTGGAATAATACAGGGACTGCCCAGCATCAGGGAAGAGGCCTGGGCGTCGGGGACCAAGAGGGCAAAGGTAGATGGTGAAGCCAGCAGGGAGGAGAGAAACAGGGGTGGGAAGTAGAAGGGAGGACTGAGTTTCCAGAGGGTTCAGGAGGCAGAATCTGGGAGCTTCCCACAGAGTGTGCCTTCCCAGAAGGGTCCAACCCTTCTGGATGTTCTTACTCTTAGGCTGGTAAGGATGAGAATGAGGTCACGGTGCCTAGGCTTCCGGGGCTGTGGCTCTGTCCAGCCAGGAACAGCATCCTGAGGTCAGCCGTTTGCCTGCAGAGTCTCCGCCAGGTCCTTTGGCCCATTAGCAGCAGAAACCTACTGGACTCAGTTTAAGTAAAATCAGATTTAATGTGAGAAGTCAGGAAACTCTCACAGGGCGTGGAATTAGGGTCATTAGGGGCAGGAAAGTTAGCAAAGACTGTGTCAATCTGTCGGCCCTTTTGTCTTATTTTCTGCCTCACCTCGGTTCCCATTTCTGTTTCTCTCTGTCCATCTGCCTCATCTTCCCCTTGTCCTCTCTGCTTAACCGCATGTCTGGCTAGCCGGTGACCCCCCAGCTCCCCCCCGGCTCACACAGCCGGCTCTGATGGGACTTTCATCCTGCTGCCCCAAGTTCACATTTCTCAGGGGGAGAACAGGAATGGCCAGCTTGGGTCAGCGTCCGCCAGTCCCCACGCCCTGAGCAGCTTGTGGGGAGCTGCGGGGAGTCTCTCAGAGAAGGAGAGCTGCAGGCTGCCCTGCCTGGCAGGGGCTGCCAAGGATCCTGGTGGTGGCAAGACACCGAATGAGGCTGGCTGAGGAAAGCCAGAGGCCGAAGACGGCCACGGCCATGAGGGGAGCTGAGCTCCAAAGAGACCAGCATGGTGCCAGTCTTCTGGGTGGCGGGGTAGGGTCACAGCCGTGGTTGTGGGACCGAGGGGTGCACCCCTGCAGGTGGGCGCCAGGCAGGACGGGGGCAGATGGTTGCTGGAAAAGGCCTGGAGCAGCCTTGGTGCAGAAGTACTCGCCCCTAGGTGCAGCGGGCCAGGGAGTGCGAGGAGGCGGCCCGGAGCATCCATGACTGTCACCATTATCCACAATGCCTTAAAGAGACCCCAGCCAGATCCTGTGCTCAGACAAAGGGAGAAGCAGACGGTGGAAGAGGAATGTGGTGTCTTTTAGGGGAAATGCAGAGGCTGTATGACTCCGTGGAGCCGAGAGTGATGGACGAGGACATGCTCAAGCTGGCTGTGGGGGAACAAGGCCCGCAGGAGGAGGCTGGGCAGCTGGCCAGGCAGGAGGGCATCCTCTTCAAGGATGTCCTGTCGCTGCGGCTGGACTTCCAAAGTGCGTATCCCGGGCTGGGGTGGGGGCACCAGGCAGCCCAGCATCCCGCGCCGGGCTTCTCTGCCCCAGAATTCCACACACAGTCCGTGATCACGGGACCCCCATGGGCATTCGGGCCTGCCTGGGGGAGAGGCGTAGGGGTGACACAGAGTGTTTTAAGGCTTAATACGGCACGTCATTAGCAGTTGCATATCCACAGCACCCCTGATCCTGAATAATAGGACAAGAGATCAAATTCCCCCACTCTAAATCTAAGTGAACCCAAAGGCCACGCTGCTTCCGTCAGACTCCACTGGATTCTTTGGAGCAGGGTCCCCGGCAGGTGGAACCCAGGAGGGGGGCTCCACGTAGCCAGGGAGGAGCCATGGGGAGGGGGGCTGTGTGCTGGGGTAGGAGACAGGAGGGGCACCTCAGCAGAAGCAGGACAGCCTAGTGGGAAGATGTGGCTCAGGACCAGTCCGGTCCTGGGCGCCCAGTGTCCTGATCTGTAAAACGGGAAGATTAGAGTCCGTGTGTCTCAAGCGCTGGTGGGAAGGAGAAAACGGGGCAGCACGTGCACAGCACCTGGCTCACTCAAGGGGGCCCGTGAGTCAGGCCAGAGGGGGTGCGAGAGGGAGCGAGAGAGGTGGCCAGGGCCCTGTGCTTCTTGGGCAGGTGGGCCACAGCAGAGTCACCCGGGCTGATTCGCAGGCCTACTCTGTCCTGGGTTTCTCCCCTGGCCTGCCGGCTCAGCCCGGAGACGACAAGGAACACAGCAGCCTGGGAAGACCATGGGGACACAGCAGTGGGCAAGGCAGGCCAAGCCCTGGCCCAAGCCTCACGAAACCCACAGGCCTCCCCAGAGCACGGCCTCCACCGCCGACCACCCAGAGCAGGGAGGGACCCTGGGCCTCAGCCGCCTCAGGGATGGGGGAGGGTTAAAGGGTTAAAGAGCTGTCACCTGAGGGGCGTTAGCCTCCTTTGGCTTATCCCCTCCCCTGCCGAAGGTTCACTGCGCTGGGATTTATCCAAATGCCCGTTATACACCAGGTGCTGTTCTAGGCACTGGGGATTCAACGGTGAACGAAAAGGACCAAAAAGCCCTGTCCTCATGGAACTGACATTCAGGTGATGGGAAAAATAAAGAAGGGAAATGATAGTGTATGCTAAAAATACGTGCTATGGAGGAAAATCAAGGAGAGGAGAAAAGGGTTGAGGGTGGGGTGCCATGTTTTATTGGGTGGTCGGAGGCCTCATCAAGAACGTGACAATTGGGGCGCCTGGGTGGCTCAGTCAGATCCCGGGGTCCTGGGATCGAGCCCCGCATCGGGCCGCCTGCTCAGCAGGAAGCCTGTTTCTCCCTCTCCCACTCCCCCTGCTTATGTTCCTGCTCTCTCTCTCTCTCTGTCAAATAAATATTAAAAAAAAAAAAAAAAAGAACGTGACAACTGAGCAAAGACTAGAAGCAAAGACTTCCCACTAGGCTGTCCTGCTTCTGCTGAGGTGCCCCTCCTGTCTCCTGCCCCAGCACACAGCCCCTTGCTCCCCCATGGCTCCTCCCTGGCTACGTGGAGCCACCCTCCTGGGTTCCACCTGCCGGGGACCCTGCTCCAAAGAATCCCCCCCTTCCTTCTAGGGGAAAGAGCCACGTGGAGATCTGGGGGAAAGCATTCCAGGCAGAGGGAGCAAGCCAGTGCAAAGGCCCTGAGAGGCAGTCCTGTATGGAGACTTGTCAGAGAGGTGGTGGGGTCGGCTAGCATCGGCCTTGGGGGCCAAGAGATGGTGTTTCGCTGTTATGGCAAGTGAGGTGAGAGCCCTGGGAGGGTCGTGAGCAGAGGAGAGACAGGCTGGGACTTAGGTTTCCATAAGATCCCACCGACTGCAGGAGGATAGCAGGAGGATAGAATAGGGGGCCTCAGGGCCAGAGCAGGGAGACGAGTGAGACAGTTGTGATCCAGGGAATAATGACAACAGGCTAAGACCAAGCCGGGCACAGTGAAGGCAGATCCCATGTCTATGTTGAAGATTAAATGGACTCTTTGGGCAGTCCTGTCGTGCCGGTAACTCATTTAGAGCTGTCAAATATGTCCTGGGTTTTGTTGTGTTGTTTGGCTTTTCCACGCGAATGGCTGATGCCTCGGGAAAAGCCCGCACACACGTGTGCAAGGCAGAGCACCCAGAGTGTGGGACCCGTGGACGTCAGCCGTGGCCATAGGCAAGAGCTGTCAGGCTGAGCCCAGGGCCAGAAAGCCTTCTGGAAAATCCAGAGGCATCTGAGAGCGCAGGTGGAGATGGTGGCTGGTACCATTCTGGGAAATCTGGCCCCAGAGAGCTGGGAACAGACACCAGTCTCACCTGGCCCGGGAACCCGGCAGAGGCAGGGCCCTGGGTCAGAGTAATGCTGTCCACCCATCCCCACCCACACCTGGCTTGGGGAGGGCACCCAGGAGGGACATCTGGCCTCCCCCACCCTCACAACCCCGTGGTAAACCCTGCCCCTCTGAATGAATATTGAAACCGCTGCCCCCAATGTGTGGTTATTAAATGTACTTTTTTTTTTCTTTTACCCCTTTCACTTCTACATTTTTTTCAGTTCTTTTCATAAGTGTAGTCTAATTTTTTAAGTTTTCAAAATCATTACAGAAGCAAATAGAGATAAAAGGGGCAGATACACAACAGGGCTATTATGGCTTCTAGAAAAAAAGGGACAAATTTAGGCCTCTAGAATTTTACGTTACATGGTGTATACATATTTATACTTAAGCGTAATTCAGAACTTCTCGGGCTGTCAGTAACAGAAACCGACCTCGGCCTGGCATGAGGAGCAAAAGGAGTGAGTTGGTTGTATGCCTGTGAAGGGACCACAGGTCAGGTGCTTCAGTGACATCAGGAACCTGCCTGTTGTATGGATGACTTATCCCACTCCCCATGGGTGGACATTGGGGTCCCCCCATCTTTCTGCCTCTCATGTGCCTATAGATATTTCTTTGGGCAACATACCCAAGCGTGTCTTTACAGACAGAAGCCAAATAGAGAAATTTTGCACGTCAGAGGTCAAGGACATTACATATTTCAGGAAACGTGGCCTTGGCCAAATTGCCCTCCAAAATGGCTGACGCCCTCACCAACAGCGCACAAGGGGTGGCTGGTACAGGCTTTCACCCCGCAGCCTTGATTCTATTTGTCACACTGTGGAAGGAAGGACACTGTGTCCCAAGGTGTTACAGCCTCCTGGGCAGCTCCCCAGCTGGGCCTAGAGGCAGCACGACTGAGTCCCATGCCCGGGGCAGGTCCTGCCCACCTTCACAAGGACCCCGCTACACCTCGCCCCACCCCCTAGGCCCTTTCGGTCCAGCCGAGGTCCTGAGCAGGAGCCCCGATCACTGCCCTCTATGCACTAATGGAGACTCCTGGGCGCTTGGCCCGCATCCCCAGGGCACCCAAGTCCTCCAGGGCAAGGCGGTGGAGTTGGGGGGCCTTTTGTATGGTTAGCATCAGCCATCTGGATTCTGCAGTATGCTGGCACTGAACTCTAACCCGAGGCCTAGAACCAGCCAAGGCACCTCCTCCAATTGTTTCAGACATCCTCCGCATAGACAGCCTCTGGCAGTTTGAGAACTTGAGGAAGCTGCAGCTGGACAACAACATCATTGAGAAGATCGAGGGCCTGGAGCATCTCGTGCACCTGGTCTGGCTGGGTAAGGGCCCCTCCTGCCTGGGTGTCCAAGCTAAGCCAAGGTGACGCCCCGGCCAAGGTTATTGCCTCGAGGGCGATTTTCTGCTGGCGGCCCAGCATCAGCCAGGGTACGGTAGAAGGCCCGTCTACTGGGAACAAGAAAGCCACTCTTTTTAAAAGCCTGGGGCCTTGGCTGGGCAGAGCCAGCAAAGATGTGCTTGGACACGCCAAGCCAGAATATTCTGACCCACCTGCCAAACCTCCCCAGCTGGGAGAGGGTCTGGGGAGCAGCCTTAGACTCCTTCTAGTTATTCTAGACTCAGTGGGCCTTGCCAACCACGGGGCCCAGAGCAAACCAGAAACAAGCATCGCAGCTGCTAACGTGCTTGGAGCACTTACTACCTGCTAAGCATGGGCCCGTGTGCTTTCCACGTGAGGCCTGTTAATCCATACAGCTCCCCAGTGTAGAGCTGAGCAAACCGAGGTCACAGTGACTAGTGGGGGCATCAGGCTCCCAGCTGAGCTCACTCAGTCTCACTCTGGAGCCCTGGCCCGCACGGCTAAGGCCTCACGGGCTTTTGATGACCCGGGAGAAGGGGCTGGCCCGAGAGCTCTTCACTCTGTGGTCTGATGTGGCCCTCAGAGCAATCCTAACAGGTGAGTGTTACGATCCCAATGTGCAGAAGAGGAAATGAGGCTCTTCGAGGCCAAGGCACTTGCCCAAAGCTCCAGCAGAGGGGACATGCAAGCCCCCATCTGCCTGACCCCAAAGCCCACGCTCCCTCCATCCTGTCTGGCTGCTCTCCTTCACCGGCAACTCCCGAGTTGCCAAAATACCCCCAGCTACGGTGGTTCTGACAGTGCCAAGCCCACAGCAGCCCCACGGACAGGATCACATTGCCTTGTCACAAACCCAGCAGACGCTGGGGGAGGCAGAGGCGACCCACAGCCGGGTCTTTTGCCCCAGGCAAGCCCTCCTGGTACCCTAGCACCCATTAACGCTGAGTCTGGGCGTGGCAGCTTACCTGCATTGCCAGGAGTCCTTGTGTCTATAGGAGATGAAGGGGTGAAGAAGGTGCCGGGTCAGCCCAGACCCTGAGCCGTGCCCCCTCCGGAAGGCCTGCCAGGTTCCAGCTCTGTCAACGGCAGGCTTTGAGGCGAGAGCTACTAGGCCCAGCTGTCTCTGACATCAAACGAGGGCTGCAGGCCCCATGAGCTACTCCTGCAATATCCAGGGTTCCGTAGGGGTGAGAGAGCAGAGGGGAAATTTCTGGAAAGAGGGCAGGTTATTCCCCTCAAAGAGTCAGAAGCTGGCCTTTGTCCGGCCACAGTGCCAGTCATCCAGGGACCCCACGACAACCAGGAAGAGCTGAGTCCCTGAGGTGCACAGGGGTGGGGGAGATGGTGCCCCCGGAGTTCAGCAGCCCCCACCTGACATGAGGCCCGGCTCGTGGCCCACGTGTTGGCTGTCCCAGGGCTGAGGCTGTGCTGGAGCCAGCTAGAAGTGGCTCTCCCAGGCTGATTATGCACATCTCGTCCCAACTGTGCATTCAGGGATGTCAGGCTGCTAGCTTGAAATTGGCCACGATGGGAGGATTTACACCACAGAGATGGCAAGCACTGCAATTCACGGCAAACCCCTCCACCCCCCGGCCTCCTAGCCCCCTTGTTAAACACTTACCAGCACACAGCCAGTTCCAGTGCGGTGGGGCCAGCCCTCCGAAGAACAGAACAGGCTGCATGGTGGGAAAGGGAGTGGGCAGCCCTGGCATTTGGCAGACCCCAGTTCAATCCCAGCTCTGGCCATGCACCCGACTTTACACCAGTTCCTGCAGCCCTCTGGACCTCTCTGTGCTGGCTGATCGTGGGCATATGCCACCAGGCCCCTAGAATCTCTGTTTCTTCATGCATCAAACACGGATGATGAGACCTTTGCTGTGGGAGTTAAATAAGGTGATGCGCTTAATAGCCAAAGAGACAATAAATTACCAGTAGTTTCAACTGCCAGCAGGTGAGCATGCCCTGGTAGGCCAGGGGGGCTGAATTCAGATGTGGATAGACTAACTTCCCAAACCACTATTTGCATGTGACCACATGCAACTATCATGAGCGTGTTTCGAAGCTCATGAAAAATTTCGTTTGGGCCTATGGGCCATTGGTGTTCCACGACAGGCTTGCAGCTCCAACCCCAACTGACCCCGAAAACCCACAGTGCGGGGTACAAGCAAGTTTGGGCTAGTGAGGGCCTAGCGTCTCCACTGGGGGGCGGAGTTGGGGTTCTGGAGGAGCCTGAGTCAGCTGTGATGTAGCTGGAAGATCAGGCCTGTCCAGGGAGGAGCCTTGGATGAAGTCTGGCACCACTGAGGTTAGCTGGGTGGCTCTGAGCAAATCACTGAGCCTGTCTGAGCTACAGCTTCCCGACGATCACATGGGAAGAGAAATTCCAGACTGGCACTCAGGGCTATTGTCAGAGGATGAACTTGATAAACTGGTAAATGCTAAGCAGATAGGCGATATTTTTTTAAAGATTTTATTTTTAGAGAGAATGGAAGGGGCAGTGAGGGAGAGAGAATCTCCAGCAGACTCAGCGCTGAGCCCAGAGCCCGATGCAGGGCTCGATCCCACAACCCCAAGATCATGACCTGAGCTGAAATCAAGAGTCGGACGCTTAACAGACTGCTTAACCGACTGAGCCAGCCAGGCGCCCCAGGCAGCATTATTCTTAAAATGCCCATAGGTGTGAGCGAAGGAGGCCCTCCAAACAGTCTCTTCCCACTCAAAGATGCACCGTTTTGGACCTGCCATTCATCATTTCCATCCCAAAACAACCACAGAGCACAGACAGGAGTTCGTGCCCTCATGTGCCCAGCCAGGAAGACAAGCGGTAGAACAGGAGAGGGCGGTAATAGTTGGAGACCACAGGAAAGAATCCAGGCATGGCTTCTAGAAAACCATAAGCTGTCAGACAGTGAGTCTGTTACTGGCCTGTCGGCTTGGTGCTATCTCCCAGGGCGTGAGTAGCCCTGATGGGTCTGTTTCAAGACAGTCCACCCACTGGACCCTCACAGCCCTCTTCCTTCCAGACCTGTCCTTCAACAACATCGAGGCCATCGAGGGGCTGGACACGCTGGTGAACCTGGAGGACCTGAGCTTGTTCAACAACCGGATCTCCAAGATTGACTCTCTGGATGCCCTGGTCAAGCTGCAGGTGTTGTCGTTGGGCAACAACCAGATCAGCAACATGATGAATGTGAGTTCTCGGGCCCGGGACTGGAGTGGCCGCCCTTGCCAGTCCTGCTGTCCTCCTGGCCCGGGGCAGAGGGTGAGGCTGGGCACTCTAGATCATCAGAGTAGCTGGGGACGGGGGAGGAGGATCTGTGGCCAGGGGAAAGGTAGACTTAGCCACCCAGATCACCCCCTTCTCCTAGAAAAGCCAGAAATCCAGACTATTCTACCAGAGATTGGATCATGTTTAAACACCATGTTTAACCCATGCTTAGCCCACCTGTGGAGGCCAGTTCGTACCTCTCTGCCTCTTCCCCTGAGCCCCACACTCACTCGAACATTTGCTGAGGTGGGGACCTATTGGATGTGGGGCCTTGGGCCTGAGCTCAAGGGTACAGAGACAAACAAGGTCTGGTCCCTTTGGGGGTGCCCAGCACACACCCACATAATCAAGACACGAGGTGACAAGAAGCCAGCGTCAGCCCAGGGCATTGGCAATGTGGGTGAAAGCAAGGTGACCCCCCTGCACGCCCCCAGAACAGGTGAGCTGACCTCTGGGTCCCCTGACTGGTATGTTCTCATTCCCCATCTGTATATTCTTACAGCACTCACCCCCAAGCGGTAACGATTTTATTTACTTTCTACACCATTCCTCTTCCCTGCCACTCAAATGTGAGCCCTTGCTGCAAGGGGAGGGACCGCGTGAGCTTTGTTCCTACTGTGTCCCCAAGGCCTAGCACACGCCTGAGGCCTGGTAGGTGCTTAATAGTGTTTGTGGAACATATAAACACAGGACAGAGAGAAATTCCTTCGGAAAGCAAGCTAGGTTCCTTCTTTTGCATAGTACAGCGTCTGGGTGTTCAGAAGATGCTGCCAAGGGAAGCATTAGCTACATTGTTGACTTTTCTCCCGCTTTACTGAAATAGAATATAGGAAGAATAAATGGCAGGTGGCGAATGTCCCTCTGTCATCCAGTTAATCCAAGGTTACTAGAAATGGGGTTCCGTTTATTTTAACAGATCTGGCCCTGACACAGGGTTTACAAGGGAAAAGGCACACCTGCTCTGTGTGACCAATAGTAACGACGACCTCCACCACCATTTACGGAGCGGGCGAGAGGCCCACCTCTAAATGCTTTCTGGAGCTCATTTCCTTTGGTCCCTCCACACCTGTGACATAATAGCATCCTTATACCCATATTACAGATGAGGAAACGGAGGCTCACAGATGTTAGGCAACTTGCCCAAGGTCCCACAGCCGACCTTTGACCCCAGGTCTGCTATCGGGACAGCCGTCCAGCCTGGAACCCCCAGCCCGCTCCTCGCTTGTCGCTCCAGCCACACTGATGGTGTCCTGGCCAGGCTGTGGACAGTGGCAGAGGGCTGAGGGGAGAGGCCACGGGGCTGGTTTCCGCTTTGCAGCAGTCAGACAAATGGGTTGCTCTCACCCCTTCTCCCCAGATCATCTACCTGCGGCGGTTCAAGGACCTGCGGACGCTCAGCCTCTCTGGGAACCCCATCGCAGAGTCAGAGGATTACAAGATGTTCATCTATGCCTACCTTCCTGACCTCGTGTACCTGGACTTCCGGCGCATTGACGACCACATGGCAAGTGTCTCCCTCGGGGTTTCCCAGCTCCGGTGCCCCTCCTGAGAGGAATGGAGCCCGTGCCTGGGGCCACTGCCGTGACGGGGAGCACCAGGAGAGCCCAGCAGAAGCGGGGAGGAGGACTGGCCCACGGTCTCAGTGCTGGCCCTGCCCGGCTTCGGCCCCAGAGCAGAGCACAGTGCCCGGGTGGACTGTGTCAGCTTCCGAGTGTGGGGCCCTCTGCTTGCAGGGCCTTCTGGAAGGTCCACAGAGATGGGGTGGGGTCAGAGAGCTGCCCCTGCTCAGACCGTGGCTTTCTCTTGTCCCGTGACAGTACCAGAACCTGCGGCTTGAACTCTAATACTCTGAGTATTTTTTTTTTTCATTTAGACAATAATTTGAGAATCAGGATGGGCTCCAGCCCTTGGAACAGGCCAGAGAGCTGCTGGGGTGTGTTCCAAAGCTCATGCTAGAACTGGGGGACAGCCTAAGACCGCACGGCTCCAAGGGCATTCACTCCGCGGCGCCCAGAAGTTTCCATAAAGGGCAGACCGCGAGCCTGGGCATCGCCATTGTGCTATAAGGAGACAAAGTCTCTTTTCACGATTCCGAGACTTGCCTAGAAGCATCAAGATAAGGCGCCTGGGTGGCTCAGTGGGTTAAGCGACTGCCTTCGGCTCAGGTCAGGGTCCCAGGGTCCTGGGATCGAGCCCCGCATCGGGCTCCCTGCTCGGCGGCGAGCCTGCTTCTGCCTCTGACCCTCCCCCCTCTCATGTGCTCTCTCTCTCTCTCTCATTCTGTCTCAAATAAATAAATAAAATCTTTAAAAAATAAAAAAATAAAATAAAATAAAATAGGGGCGCCTGGGTGGCTCAGTTGTTAAGCGTCTGCCTTCAGCTCAGGTCATGATCCCAGGGTCCCGGGATCGAGCCCCGCATCGGGCTCCCTGCTCGGCGGCGAGCCTGCTTCTCCCTCTCCCTCTGCCTGCCCCTCTGCCTACCTGTGCTCTCTCTCTCTCAAATAAATAAATAAAATCTTAAAAAAAAAAAAAAAGATAAAAAGTCAGAGGATATCAGAGCAGAGTTCTGCAAAGCAGGGGCACCTGAAATTCCCCGTCACTTGGTGCTGCAGGGCCTGGGCCCCAGAACAGCTGGGCCGGGACTTAGGCCAGGATGTCTCCCGGGTCTGCAGCTGGAGTGCTGGATGGCTGGGGGGCCGCTCGCCTCAGCGGGACTGTGGGAGGACAGAGGTCCAAGGGCAGGCTCTTGAGGTACCCCTCAGCTCTGTGGCGCTCTCCTGGAGGGCTCCCCCTGTTTTCAGCAGGCCACTTTTAAGTCGACGCCCTGGACTGTGCCTGAAGGCTGGCCCTCCCCTCAATGCAGGGGAACAGAGCACAGTCCCCACAAAGCACACAGAACGGGCGGGGGCTGTGAATTTGCTTTGTGTGGGGAGGGGGGCCAGGCAGTGGGGCTGTGTTGGGGTTTAGGACTTATCCAGGTGAAGGTGGAAGCCCGTGGGGAAGCCTGAGCAGTTTTCGGCAGATTTCCTGACGTGGTCAGCAGTTCGGGGATCTGGTGACTGGTGTGCAGAACAGGGGAGAGATGTGGGATTGGGGGGCCGGTTGCGGAGAGAGGCAGAGGGCAGGGCTGGGGGAATGTAGAGGAGAGGAGGGCTCAGATACTAGAGACTTAAAAATTCAAATTTCCTTATTAAAGTATCAATATGTAAGAAAAGCATACAGCTCAACGAATAACATCTTTTTTTTTTGGTGGGGGGGGAGATTTTATTTATTTGAGAGAGAGTGAGAGAGCATGAGTGGGGTGAAGGGTAGAGGGAGAAGCAGGCTTCTCGCTGAGTAGGGAGCCCGACACGGGGCTAGATCCCAGGAGCCCGGGATCATGACCTGAGCCCTAAGGCAGACACTTAACCGACGGAGCCACCCAGGCGCCCCGAATAACATCTTTTTTAAAAGATTTTATTTAGGGGCGCCTGGGTGGCTCCGTCGGTTAAGCGACTGCCTTCAGCTCAGGTCATGATCCTGGAGTCCCAGGATCGAGTCCCGCATCGGGCTCCCTGCTCAGCGGGGAGTCTGCTTCCCCCTCTGCCCTCTTCCCTCTCGTGCTCTCTGTCTCTCATTCTCTCTCTCAAATAAATAAATAAAATCTTTAAAAAAAAAATAAAAATAAAAAAATAAAAGATTTTATTTATTTGAGATTACAAGCATGCAGGAGCAGGGGGAGGGGGGAGGGGCAGAGGGAGAAGCAGGCTCCCTGCTGAGAGGGGAGCCCCATGCAAACTGGGGCTCAATCCCAGGACCCTGGGATCATGACCTGGGCCTTAAGGCAGACGCTTAACTGACTGGGCCACCCAGGCGCCCCTGAACAGCAGATCTTTAGAAGGATTTTAACTCTGCAATATAAGCCCTTTGCAGCCAAGGCCCAAGTTAAGGCACAAAACTACAATGATCCATATACTGACCACGTGTTCAGGAGTGAGGCTGGGATGGGCTTCAGGCAGCGCAGGACAGTGGAAAGCAAGCTCAGGACCTGGAATGGGACAGACCCCAGGGGATGCCCCTACCTTCCTTTGTGGCACCAACACACATATCCCACAGATACATGAACATGCCAAGAGGGAAGGACTGAGATGTACAAGGTGGGGTCTGTGGTTTGGGGGTGGCTTCCCCAAGGCAGTGGTTCTGAGCTGGAATCCATAGGATGGGCAGGAGTTGGCTGGTGAAGGAATGGCCCCGGGCCGGAGGCAGAGCACATGCAGAGGCCTGTGGAAGGACGCACGGGGAGGGGGCAGGCAGCTGGAGCTCAGAGAGCCAGAGCAGGAGGGTGGCAGGCGGGGCCATGCAGGCCACGGCAGGAGCTTGTCATTACCCTGTGCCCAAGAGGAAGTCCTACAAGGGAAGCAAGGGACTGACTGACAAGATCAGGTTTGCATTTCACAGAGATTGCTCTGGCTGTTTGCTGGGGAGAGTGGGCAGACTTGGTGGGGGGCCAGGGTGTGTGGGGGAGGCCGCCTAGGAGGCGGAGGCAGGGGTCCTGGCCAGAGAGGATGGTGAGACGTGATCAGGAGCTAGCATGGACAGGCCTGGGCGCAGCCTGGGTCTGATGGGCAGGGGAGGGTCCAGGATATCTCCCGGGTCTCCGGCTGGGGTGCTGGATGGCTGGGGGGCAGCCCATCTCAGTGGGACTATGAGAAGACAGAGGTCCATCTTGGACATGGTGAGTTGGCGGTACTCTTGAGGCGGCCGGGGGAGAGAAGGCTTCAGAAGCTCCTGTCTGGCTCTCAGAGGTAGGGTCTGGGCTGAAGGTAAAGACCACAGAGTGTCCTCTGAGGATGGAGCAATCAGACGTGCTTGTACTTGATGCCTACACACCTGGGGTGTGTAGAGTGAGCCTAGAGGGGTGAGGACTGAGCCCCAGGGGCTCCAGCAGTCCCTGGTGCCTATAGGGGGATGAGCAGGAGGGGCGGGAGGAGAGCCAAGAGGTGGCAGGGCACAGGGCCAAGATCCGAGGCCCTTGTCACCAGGCCTGTGATTCAGGCAACTCATTTGACCTCTCTCCCATGGTGCATCCCAGAGCCAGAACACCCGCTATGGAGAGCTGGGGGCACAAGTCACTGTGGCCCCAGGGCGTGTCCCACAGATCCTCCATCTGCCTGTGCTGCCTTCCTCCATCTTCAGGGTCCTTCCCTAATTTCCCTTACACTCAGAATACTTGGAAAAGGCCACGAGGAAGCAAGCCATTCTTGTGTGCGTAGCCTTCACTAGGGGGCTGTCCACACCCCGCCCAGGCCCGAGGGGCCACAGGACGGCAGAGGCCGGTGCGGCCCGGAGGCACCGAACAGGCCCCGGGAACAATGCCACTTCCCGTCCCCCCCTCAGAAAGATCTGGCAGGGAGTAAGCACCAGTACGGCATCGACGAGCTGAAGCACCGAGAGCACCTGATCCAGGCCCGGCTGGACGATGAGTGGGCCCAGCAGGAGGAGCTGAAGAAGCACAAGGTACTCTGCTGGCAGGGGCCCTGCCACCCGCCTCGCGCTGCCCTGGCGCCAGGACGCCGGCCACAGCTGGTGGGCCCCATGTCCCGAAAGTCTGTGGGGCCCAGGCCCCGGAGACCTGTCTTGATTGAGAACGCCCCAACGAAGCACGTCCGTCATCCATAGGCCAGCACCCCGTCCCCGCCTTGCTCTGCCGGCCACCCGGCCCCGGAGCCAGCCGCAGCTCAGCCCGGACACCGCCTGCCCCGTGTCCTCACTGGCGTGCCGGCTGCCGGCTCGAGGCCCTGTGGACACGATCTGATAGAGCAGCTCCTTCTCTTAACCCCCCTGGGCAGCTCCCTGGCGGCCAGGAAGGTTCAAGTCCTTCCTCAGCACGGCCCCGGACCCCTTCCTCCCCAGAGCCGGCACCCCTTCCTCCAGCCAGACCGAGCCACGTGCAACCTTGATGCCCCTGCACCTCCGCACGGGCATGCCCTTGCCTGCCCTGCCTTCTTCGAGGGCTGAAGCCCCAGGGCAGCATCCCCTCCTCCACTCTCCGCACAGTGTCCGGAGCCCCCGGTGCCCAGCGCAGGGCCCGGCCCACTGAGCCCTCGCCAGGGCCCGTGAGATGAATCTGAGTCCCCCCCGAGCCCCGCTGTGCTTCTGACCGTAGGTCGCGTTCGTCGAGCACCTGAACGGCTCCTTCCTGTTTGACAGCATGTACGCCGAAGACATAGAGGGCAACAAGCTGGCCTCCCTGCCCGGCGTCGGCGAGCTCCTGCAGGCATATCCTCCCAAGGTCACGGCCACCCCCTCTGGCAGAGCCTGGGCCCCACGCCAGCAGCGGGCAAAGGGCAGGTCCCCTTTTGCTCGGGCCTCTGTTTCCCCATTTCCCCCAAACCCTAGAACATAAAACCCCTCCTTCCCAGCGGTTACCCCAGGGGCAGTGAAGCACCAGGTCAGCTGAGCGGCATGGGGGAAAGGCTGTCTAGATTTCAGGGGACTCACTGAGTCTCTGATCAGCATGGTACGGGGTCTGCTGTGCTACACAAACCAGGTTGTCAAAGAGGGAAAATTGACGTGTGTGGTGTGGCACTAAGCCTCAGTAGGCCAGTAGGCTTGTTTTTTTGCTGTGTGCTTTGCATACCGTGTTTATAATTTCCCAAGTGCCCACTAGATGGGTCCTGTGATTTATCCCATTTTATAGTTGGGGAAGCTAGACTTGGAGAGGGTGATTTGTCCAAGGTCATGCAGCTAGAAGCTGGGATTTGAGCCCTTGTCTGTGGGGCCAAGAGCCTGCATCCTTCCCCCCACCCCCTGTTGGCCACTGCCCAGAGGACATGAATGACACTTGTCATCCTGGCTACGGGCAAGATAATAGCGCCATCCCTGGGTAGAAAGAAACTCTCTCCTAAAACCTCAGCATTTTAGAAAGGGCGGGGGAGGGGGCGGGAAGGGTGTGAGGCTAAGCAGAAGGTGACGAGCCAGGACTCTGGGCCAGCCACATGGGCTCCCGGCCGGGCTATCCCACCCACCAGCTGGGCGAGCTGGGCTCGCATCTGGGCTGTCGCGCCTGCCTGATCTCAAGGGCTCCGTGCTGCAGGTGAGGAAGCCGAGGCCCAGGGCAGGTGAAGTGGCTGGCCAGGGAGAAGCCGCAGCAGAGCTGGGACTTGAACCTGGATCTCTCTGCTTCAGGCCTGAGGTCCCCTGACCTCTGCAGGCTCCCTCAGCGTGCCCGCAGCAGCTGAGCACAGAGACAGGCCCCCGACGAAGGTGCCCCTAGAGAACACACCAGAGATAGAACTACACTGGCTGGGGCTGGCTCCCCCTGGGCTCCCAGCCCCACCCCGGCCCCTTTAGGTCCCCCAGGATGCCTCTCCTCTGCTCTGTAGTCTCCCCCACCCCCACCCCCACCCCAACCCCCACCCCGAGGCCCCTGCTTCCTTCCCTGAGGCCAGTCCCATTCCTGAATCCTTCAGGCTGGGGATGGAGATGCCCCAGCACCACATTAGACTCCGAATCTCAACTCCCGGCCCTGCGCCAGGAGCCACCACCACCTCCGTCTTGCACCCTGCCACCAGCCTGCCCCCAAGATGGCCAGCAGCCTCCTTAACAGCCACTCACCTACAAGGACAAATTCGTCATCATCTGCCTGAACATTTTCGAATATGGCCTGAAACAGCAGGAGAAGCGGAAAGTGGAGCTTGACACCTTCAATGAGTGTATCCAGGAGGCCATCCAGGAAAACCAGGAGCAGGGCAAACGTAGGATTGCCAAGTTCGAGGAGAAGCACTTGCTGGTAGGCTCTGCCCCTCCCTGTCCTTTCCCTACCCCCTGCTCCAGACGCTGACCCCACCCCACGGGCCTGGCCCCACTGCTGGGGATACGCACCACCTACCTCTGACGAGCCCTAAGACCCGTGGTCATTGTCCCCATTTGCCAGCAGTCATGCGGCTCAGTGGCAGACGCAAGTTTAGCCTTCCACCACCACCAGCTACAGCTCCAACACCACAGCCCGGCTGAGCGCAGGGTGAGGCCCGTGGGCCTCCTTCACCTAAAACACGCTCGGGTTCAAGGTAGCGTCATCATTACTGTTAGCAATGGTGTTACTGTTACCACACCTGTTACAATGACAAGGACAATAACTACTACTACTCTTTTGGTCATTCGTTCATCTAGTAGACATTTTCTGAGCCCCCCTACCCCCTGCTCAGTGCCTTGTCCTGGGAAGCTGAACCCCTGCTGGACATGGCTCTTGCCCTTAGTGAGCTCCCACCTGTGCGGGGTGCAGACCCAGGCCCTCCCCACTGCAGTGGGGAGCCCAGGGAGCCTTGAGGGTTCTTGGAGGGACCTTAACTCGGGCTATGGCTCACAGGACAAAGAGAAATGGGCCAGGGATGGTGGAGGAAGGGCATTCCAGCTGAGGGAGCAGGCCCAGGTGTTCAGGACCTGCTGACCCCAGGCCACTCGGCCCAGCCCAAGCAGCAGCCATGTGTGCTTGGTGGGACTTGTTTCTTGTAGTTAGCATTATTATTTTAGAGAGAGAGAGAGAGAGCATGCTCAGGTGTGAGTGGGGTGGAGGGACAAAAGAAGACAGAGAGAGAGAATCTTAAGTAGCCTTCATGCCCACCAGGGCAGAGCCCCACACAGGGCTCGGTCTCACCACCCTGAGGTCATGACCTGAGCCGAAATCAAAAGTCGGACACTTAACCGACTGAGACACCCGGGCACCCATAGTTACCGTTATTTTTAAAGACCGATTCTTGTTCTAAGTCACAGATCTTCGTGAGACTCTAAGGAAAGCTGTGGACCTTCTTTCTCCTCAAAAAACTGTCCACGCAGGGCACCCGGGTGGCTCAGTCGGTCAAGCGTCTGCCTTCAGCTCAGGTCCTGATCCAGGGTCCTGGGATTGAGCCCCGCGTCGTCAGGCTCCCTGCTCCGTGGGAGGCCTCCTTCTCCCTCTCCCTCTGCCCTCTCCTCTCTCTCTCAAAATAAATTCTTTTTTTTTTTTTTTTAAGATTTTATTTTATCCATTTATTCATGAGAGACAGAGAGAGAGAGAGAGAGAGAGAGGCAGAGGGAGAAGCAGGCTCCCCGCTGAGCAGGGAGCCCGATGCGGGACTCGATCCCGGGACTCCAGGATCATGACCTGAACCGAAGGCAGACGCTTAACGACTGAGCCACCCAGGCGCCCCTCTCAAAATAAATTCTTAAAAAATTATTAAAACAAAACTGTCCCCGCCCGCCAAGTCTGTGAGCACTCGCCTGCGGTGTCAGGGCTTCAAAGAACCCACAAAGCCAGTCCTGGTTGGGAACTCTTAGTTTGAAGTCAGGCAAAATCCCCTGATAAGGCACGTTCAGATGTGAGGGGGCCGGCGACGGGCCCCCGTGTGCCTCCCCGCCCTCCTCACCTCCTCACTCCGCAGGCCCTGTTCTTGTCCCTGGTCTTGTCTGGTCGGCCTCGCCAGTGCCCCCACATTCTGTGTGATTTAAGCCTCGAGACCCTCCTCCTCAGGTTATGGGCAGGGGTGTTTCTGCGTTCACGCGGAAGTTCAAGCCTGTCAGCAGAGGAACACATTTGGCTCCCATGTGTGTCTTGTTTGGCCTGCAGAGGCTTTTAAAACGTTTTGAACATCCTCCTGACATTCTAAACGGGAAGATTTCACAGAAAAATTGTGGTTGCCAGCTTCTCTGGAGGCAGTTGTCAGCAGGGCCTTCGTGGCGGTTGTCCCCTCTGGACAAGCCACATTTCCAGTCCCCCCGGTCCCTGTCTGGCACATCCTCCGTGACATTTATCTGGTCCCCAAAGCCACTGGATTCGGGATGTCTGGATGCCAGCCAGCTGGCTCCTCGTGAAGCCCCAGGCCTGGGCCCAGCCCCCTCAGTAACAAATCCCCCCCTGGAGAAGCAGGACGTGGGCCAGGCTCCCGCCAGTGCTCCTGCTGGTGCCAAGCCTGACTCCCTGACGTCCAGGGCGGAGGTCTTCAAAGCACACCTGCTCCCCCTGCTTCTGAGGCGCCGGTCCCCACAGACCCATCATGGCGACACCCCGAAAGGCTGCCTGGGATGAGCAAACGAAGCTCATCCTCCTAGGGCCGAGAGTAGTGGTCTCATGCAGCCCACACACCAGAGTCTGCAGAGACCGGACAAGGGGCTCATGCCCCAGCCCAGGGGGTGCAGACTGGCACTGGGATTTTCCAGAGCTCTTCAGGGGCCTCCAATGCTCAGCCCCAGTTGAGCCCGCTCGCTGGCTTAGAAGGTCACAGGACTCCATGAGCCTGAGGTTCCTCATGGGACCTCTCTGAGCTTGTCCTGTACTCCCCCCCCCAACCCCCACTAGCCCAGGACTCCCTCAGCGCCCTCTCCCCGTGCCCAGGGGGGCATGGCTTGGGGGGCACAATGCTCATGTGGACCCCTCGCTGGTGACCCTCTGATAGCCTCCATTTCCTTGTTAGAGAGAAGGGGGTGACTGCCTCCTAGAACCGTGCTGGGGACTGTGACCAGCAGTGTGTGGAATCCGGAGGCACTGGACAGGCAGTGCATGCTGGTAAGCGTAGTAAGCATGGCCACAGAGGGACCACCGTAGCACGCATGACAAAACGTAGCATGCACTGTTCTGCACTTTGCTCTGCTTCTTTATGCAGCTTAGAGATCCTTCCAAAACTTGAGTCGCTTCCTTTTTTCATAGTTGTAAAATCTCTCATTGCATGGACGAGCCGTGATTTATTAAAACCAGTCCCTGCTGACGGACAAGCCGGTTTTTTCCGATCTTTTGCTCTTCCCACCCGTGTCGCAGTGGGTAAGTTGGCGCAGGTTTGATCTGTAGGACGAAGTCCTGCAGGTAGAACCGTGTGTTGCTCCTTTTGCTAGTTACGGCTCAGCTGCGCTCGGTGGAGGCCGGACCTGTGCTGCCGGCTCCTTGTCAGACCGCTGTTCCCAGGCTGCCTCGTCTCCCCCGATCTGGTCCACTTGGAGTGCATTTGTTTTCTCTTCAGTGAGGGTAAACATTGCATGTTTCATAAGCATTTGTACTTCTTACTCCATGAACTGTTTGTTCTTGTAACATGCCCTAACCCATTTTTTCTACTTGGTTTTTGGTCTATATCTTTTTTTTTTTTTAATCATTACTTTGTAGGAGCTCTTTATAGATTGAGAAGTCAGCCCTGGGTCAGTGCAATGAGCTGCAAATATGTTTCCCAATTCGTGGTTCATCTTGTCCGTTTTCTGTCTATGGTGCTTTTGCCGTTCAGAATTTCTAAAACTTTTATGTAGTATAATTTATCAAGTCTTTTTTTTTTCCTGGTTATACTTACAAAGGACTTCTTCTCTCTGAGATTATTTATTAAAACCCACCCATTTTTCCTTCTAGTACTTTTATGGCTTTACTTGGTACATTTAAATCTTCACTCTGTGGGAAATTTGTTTTCATGTAGGTTCGAGGTAGGGATTGAACCTGATTTTTCTCCATCCGGGGTAGCCATTAGTATAAATATCATTCATCACACTGAATTGTGTCAAGTTACTCTGTCCTCCTTCCCAGCTAATACCATATAGCAACAGAAACAAGTTGACAACGCATCTGATGGCCAAGTCCCCAGGACGTTTGTTAGTGAATGGCTGGAATTCAGTGCCAGGTTTGGACCCCGGGGTGCTTTCTAGCCCATGAGCATCCTCTCATTCCAAACAGTCCAGCTCTGGGGTGCTCTGCGGGCCCGACTGGTTTCCAAAGGACTTGACATTTTTCCAGTGTCTCTCCCTACCCATGGCTGCTGTGGACCTTTTATTGGAGACTGTTCGCCGAGCCCCTGCTGAGAGTCAAGAGCTCACATATACTGCCTAATCCCCAGAACTTTGTGACACACACACTTCTCTCCCCCTTTACACGAGGAAAGCAAAGCTTCGAGAATGAAGGGGGCACACTCGAGGTCACACCGCTAATAAGTGACCCAGACAGGATTCAAATTCAGGTTCGCTTGACTCTGAAGCCATTGCTCCTTCTGCCCAGCCCAGCCACCTCTAATGGAAGCCAGAGCTAACGTGGATGGAGCACTCACTAACCAGTACTAGCATCCGCTCTAACTGCCTCCAGGCACGGGGAGCTTAAGTAGCTTCCACAAGCCCACGAAACTGCCAAGTGGCGGAGCTGATCCACTTGAACTTGGACAGTCCAACCCCAGAGTCTAAGTTCTTAGCCACAAAACCAACCGTCGCCTGTCATTAACTAATTACACTTAGTCATGGATTCCTAAAGTACAGGTTTTTATTTCCAGAGTCTAAATGCCATTCGAGAGGAGTCCGATCCGACCAATATCGAGATAAAGATAGTGGAATATGGCGAGGACATCACGGAGCTGTTCAATGTGCTCATGACACTGGAGATGCAGTTGGTAGAGCAGCTGGAGGTGAGGCCGGGCCCCTGGGGCACAGAGGTGGCGCGATCGTGCCCTGCTCGTCCCATTTGCAAGAACACAGTAATTCAGCTGCAAAACCATACTCGAGCTGGAACCTTCCCGGGCACTCCTCTGCTGGAAACGTCCAGTGCGACTCAGCACGGCCGACTAAAGCTTTCTTTGCTCATCAGTCCTGTGTTTGCTTTTTTTTTTTTTTTTTTAAGATTTTATTTATTTATTTGAGAGAAAGAATGAGAGAGAGCGAGCAGGAGAGGGGGGAGGGTCAGAGGGAGAAGCAGACTCCCTGCCGAGCAGGGAGCCTGATGCGGGACTCGATCCTGGGACTCCAGGATCATGACCTGAGCCGAAGGCAGTCGCTTAACCAACTGAGCCACCCAGGCACCCCTGTGTTTGCTTTTAATATATTTCAATCATTCAGAGTGTAAGTGATTCTTGTGCTGCATGAGAGGTGAGCTCATTCCTCTGGAATGCACCCCCATCCTGGAAGACCCCAGAGCCTCAGCGGGGAGAGGTGTTTTTTTTTGGTTTGTTTTTTTGTTTTTTTAAGATTTTATTTATTTATCTGACAGAGAGACACAGCGAGAGAGGGAACACAAGCAGGGAGAGTGGGAGAGGGAGAAGCAGGCTTCCCGCTGAGCAGGGAGCCCGATGCGGGGCTCGATCCCAGGACCCTGGGATCATGACCTGAGCCGAAGGCAGATGCTTAACAACTGAGCTACCCAGGCGCCCCCCCCCTTTTTTTTTTATTAGACCCAAGGAGCTATCTGAGTGCTTGAAAAACACAGTGGGCTCCCGCTCTAGGATGAAACAAAAGCTCCTCCGCATTGCAGCCCGCTTTGCCGCATCCCAGGGCCGGGCAAGGAGCCTGCAATTCAGCACTAAGTCGGGGAAGCGCAGAGCGCTGCTATCTAGAATTCCTTACAGCCCGAGTGACTCGTGTGTTCACATGGCAGCCGAGGCCGTGATGAATCGAACCTCATTGGATGCTGCCGTGGCTGGGCCAAGAGATAGCACCTAATCAATTCCTCACGTGTCAAGTGATAGCTCAGACACGGATAGATCTGCCCATCACAGCACAGGGCAGATGCTCGCTCCCCGCTGGGGAAGGCTCGAGCGCTGCGGAAAGCTGCTCACGGAGCATCAGGGGACGCTCAGGCAGCGGCTCCCGACCTCCTCCTGCAGGGAGAGCCCCTTTCCGACATTGAGAAGTTCCCCAGAACCTGTGCATGCTCGGGCATACTGGTATCACCAGCCGCCAAGAAGCTGTCAGGTGCACTCGTGCTTTTCAACGACCCCATGTTTATTCATTACGACAGTGTTTACACACATTGGAAAAATGTGCAGCTCAGCCTGCAGTCAGTCCTCAGACTCGGGCAGATTCCCGGTGCCCTCGGCACACCCTGCGGCCCCTGGAGTCCAAGGTTGATCAGGGGCATGACCCATCCTGGGGGGGGGTGGTCACAGGGGAACGGGCCTCACCATCACATTTCCCATGGTTCCCTCACTCAAGTCCCATTTAGGCCCTGGGTGCCCAGCTAAGCGCTGGGATGCAGCAATGCAGGGGTGCATTGGGGGGAGGTGGAAGCCAGGCTCGCAGCCGCGCTCGCGGCAACAGGTCAGGGGTCACGGCCAGCATTACTGAGGCACCTTGCAAGGCATTTTGTGTGAAGTAACTCATTTTAACTTCACCGCAATTCCACAAGACAGGTACTATAAAGGAAACCCATTTCATAGATGAGGACGTTGAGGCTCAAGGAAATTAAACACAGTGGTAGAGCTAGGATACTGATCCAGGCAGTCTGGCTCTTAGCGACTTTCTCCCCTGTTTCTCTGGAGGTGATGGACAGATGCCAGTGAGAAGCCCAAAGGGGGTTAGCTCTGTGTGTGTACGTGGGGCTCGTGGGACAAGCATTCCTGGCAGAGGGACCAGCACGTGCAAAGGCCTGAAGGAAGCTTTGAGTTAAACTGTCAGGGGGTGGTGAGTAAGCTGAAGTGGCTGGAGAGTAACACAGGGGTGAGAAAGAGGTCAGGAGAGAGGGCCAGTTCACAGACATCTACCTGGGAAAGTCAAGGTGGTTGGTCTTTACCCTGAAGGTCTGGGATTAGAGGAGGCACCTGCTAAGTTTTACAAAATCACCTTTTGCTTTGATACTAGGTCGGTCGAGTTCATGTCTAAATATTCATGTTAACTGTGTTCTTTATCATTTCCAGGAGACTATAAACATGTTTGAAAGGAACATCACGGACTTGGTGGCACTCTTTATTGAAAACGTCCAGAGCCTATATCCTTTCCTTGATGACCCTCCATGGGGAGGTGCTACTGGCCCATAGCAGTGCTCCTCCTGCCTCCAGGGGAACCAGGGGAGAGGCACTTGCATTTTTTTTAAAGATTTTATTCATTTATTTCAGAGAGAGAGCATGAGCGGGTTGGGGGAGGAGCAGAGGGAGAGGGAGAAGCAGACTCCCCGCTGAGCAGGGAGCCCAATGCAGGGCTCAGTCCCAGGACCCTGAGATCATGACCTGAGGCACCCAGGCTCCCTGACACTTGCATTTTTAACAAAAGGCAGAGAAGGGTACAGCTCCTTCACGAACTAAGCAGGATGCAAATCAGTGTAGTCCCCTTCCAGGTGGCCACCTTTGGAATCACACCTACCCCCTCCCACTACCACCGATGCCCTAAACAGGTTGGCAGAGATAGTAAAAAGGCAGGGCTTTATAATCATACTTCACTTTTTACCAGAAATACCTGAGCCCCAGTTTGATGTACAGAAAGATCTCTACTTGCACCAAGGTGCTATCAGACCCATCACAGGATCCCATGTCGTGGGACTCTCTACCTTCGAGATTAGAGGCATGTAAAACCTCCCATTTTTCACCAAGGAAAAAGCTCACCTTCAGAAGATGGAGATTTGGCAACCCCTTGGAATGTTCGAAGAATGTTCCGCAGGGTCTGAGGGAGTTTCCTGACCCTCAGAACAATGGTGCCTTGTTAGAGTAAAGGTTTGGATGCCTAGCCTAGCCAGGTTGCTGAGTGGGGCCCCGTTTGCAGTCGAAGCCCTGGCATATTTGTTCTCAAACGAGTGATGTTCACAGGGAGACCGTACCCCAGAATCCCTGCCTGCCTCCCGTGTTGCAAGAATTCACGCCCTGGGAGCGGGGCCACATCCATGTTGCAGACACTGACCAATCCTTTATAATGAGATTGTCAGGTTAAATGTCATGGTTAGGAGCCTACATCTGGGGCATGACCAACCCTTCTGCTACCTGAATTCAGGGCTCTGCATGGGGGTTTGGGGCGGGGGGGCAAACTGCTCTGCTCTACCCCAGAAGTAACCTCCTGGTCCTGCCTTCCTGGGCCCACAGTCCTGCAAGGAGACAAGTTATGGAGGCAAAAGTAAGCAGAGGCCAGGGCCCAGAGCCTCCCTGAGGGAGGGTCCTCTGAGAACCTGAATGTGAGCCAGAGGGACAAGGCAGAAAAGTGGGGAGGACATTCCAGGCAGAAGAGGCAGCCCCGTGCAAAGGCCCTGAGGCCCTGAGCGAGCTTCAATTCCAAGAGAGGCTGCAATAGAGAGTGGGAAGCTCCTGGAGAGCCATGAGTATGGGAAGGATGAGGTCCAGTCTAGCTACATGATTAAGAGCTCACTGGCTGCTGTGGGGAGAAAGGGCTAGAATGGGGAGACCAGGACTTGGTTTGCTGTCCAGGCAGGAGGCAGTGGCGGGAAGAGATGTGGAGGATAGAGGGGCTCTGCGGGGACCCAGCACCAAGGGGCAGTGATGACCAGGTGTGTGTGTGTGTGTGTTGGCTAGTTGGTTGGCTCTGGGGTTTTGTGCATGTGTACGACCGGCTGAGAAGGGGTGCCCTTCTGCCCTGCAAAGTTTGTTCTTGTGTGGAGGAAATGGCCCAACCCTCTGAGGGGCTGCAGGGGCGCCTGGCCTGCTCCGCCCCTGGCCTTTGCTTAACTTGGCTGCACGATGGCTCAGTGCCGGGACCTGGAGAACCACCACCACGAGAAGCTCCTGGAGATCTCCATCAATACTCTGGAGAGGATAGTCAAGGGCGAGCTCGACCAGGACCTGCCCGAGGACGTGCGCGCTGTGAGCACTGTGGGCGGGGCCGTGGGCGCGGTGGGCGGGGCTCGGGCCCAGTGGGCCGGGCCGAGGGCGGTGGGCGGGGTTGGGGGCGAGGCGGGCCGGCTCAGGAGCCGGAGGGTCGGACGCAGTGCCTGTCCCCCGCCCTCTGTGGCTCTAGTAAGCCTGAAAGCCTCCTCAGCCTGTTTCCTCACCTGCAAAAGGGACGGACCGTAACCCCCTTGGCAGGGTGGTTGGCAGATGAAGTAGGCCAACAAATAAAACACCTGGTGGGCACTCAGTGGGGAGCAGCTGAAGAGGAGCTCATGGTAATTACGGGGTTTCAACTTACCAACAGTTTGGTTTGCAAAAGGTCATTTCTGTAGGGCTTCTGGAAGTTTCTGAGAGAGGCAGTTGCAAATAGAGGTTAAGTTCTGAGATTCCCCCTGCAGGTCTTCCTAACCCTTGCGTGTCTGTGGTGGGCTGCACTGGTGTGGTGTTTCGAACGGCCCAAGCACCATTTCCACCTGGCCTGTAGCTGTCCCCCACCTTCCGTCAGCACATCCAGGGCTGGGTGGTCCCGCATCAGCAGTCAGCCCGAGCTCCTGAGCTGCTCACCCGAGGAGGCTGTCCCGGGCTCCTGCGCTGCGGTCCAGTGGCGATGTGTGTTGTTTCTCTGGGGAGGGACGCAGGCCAGATCCTTGGCAGGAGCCTGCTTTCATTCCTTCATCAGTCATCCCACTCCCCATTTCTCAGCTTCTCTCACCTCCATGTTAGCATGAGATCAAGCCACACTGTCCTTTGCCTGGCCCACTGGCCTCCTTGCTACCCTTCCGTAGGCTATTACTCCCCACACAGCAGCTAGAGATCCTGAGGAAACCCAAACCTCAGCACTCTGTGCCTCTGCACAACACGCGGTAATGGCCTCCCGTGACCCTCGGAGTAAGCCCTTCACTTTACCGCAGTCCACCAGACCCTCGTGCCCGGCCTGCCTACCTCAGCCGCCTGCCCCCTCGCCCCAGCCTCGGAGCCATTCCCCAAGCTCCCAGGCTTGCTCCTTTCATTTGATATTCCACCTAGCAGACATGCCCTTCCCTCAGCCTCCCGGGTGTGTGGCTCGTCCTTGTTCAGCTCTCAGCTCAAATGGCAGCTCCTGGGAGAGGCCTTCCCTCATCACTTTCCTGGAAAGCCACTGTGTCTCGATCACACATCCCATTTATCGCTGTCAGAGCCCGTATTGCAATTTCAGGCTCTCACGCGTGTGTTGATTTGCTTATGTGACTATTCACACCACATCCAGGCTCACGGGGAAGGCAGGGACGGCCTCTTCGCGGCCAGGTCCCCCGCCAGGGCCAGCAATGGTGTGTGGCACTGCCACAGTCCAGCTGAAGGGCCCTCAGTTCGTCAGGGGCTGGCTGAGTCCCCGGACAAAGACCAGCAGTCCCGGCTCCCACGGCCTCTGCTGGGGGCCGAGACAGACGCCTAGGGCAGCAGGTGGTGGCCAGCCCTGCCTCCCTCAACCCCTGCCCAAGCTGCTGTGGCCAGACAAAAGATGTCACTTCCCCTGAGCCCTGAAATAAGGCCGCCCCCAAGAGCCCACTCTGCTGTGCCCCAGAGGGACCATCGAGGGGTCATGGGGTTCCCCCATGGCACGCCTCCCAGTCTGTGACACTCAGCGGGCACAGGACTGACACATCCCTAATAACTGGGACACAGAAAAATCTGGGCCCCGAAACTCAGCGGCAGACAAGTAGGCTGGACTGGTGCCTCCAATGGCCAGCCCTCTCTCCTGCCAGGATGACTCTGCCTGGCGCCATCTGTCACCTGTTCCTGTGGCTCCGGGAACGCTCAGTACCTGCCGACTGGGTGGGGGCGGGCCACAGTGGCTGGCGACGCGGAGCTCCATCGGCCGTAGGCTCGCCACCGTCCGGGCACGGAAGCCTGAGTGAGGCTCACGTAGGATCTCCTTTATCTCCGCAAACAACCCTACAAAGGCGGTACTGTTAACATTCGCAGTTTACAGATGGGAAAACTGGGTAAGACTGCGTCTCAGAGAAGTCTGGTAAGCCACGCAAGGTGACAGTGCTTGGGAGGACTAGAGTCTGGAATCGAACCCCAGCCTGAGAGATTGTAGACTCTCACTATAGACTACAAGCTGGCGTTCTGGGTTTGCCCAGGGCCCCAGGCCCTAGGGTAATGGGGCTCTGCCTTGGGCTTGCTGGTAGGACTGGTGTCGAATGCCACCCTCGAGGCCTCATGGGGGCAGCCAGCTGAGCACACTGCACAGCCCGCCCTCTGTGGGCCAGGGTGAGCTCTGTCCTTTGAGGAATGCCTGCAGTTGCATAGAGAGACATTACTAGGACCTTAATACTGTGGCTTAGGTCTCCCTAATTATTTAAGTAGGCTCCACACCCAGCACGGAGCCCAACGCAGAGCTTGAACTCCCAACCCTGAGATCGAGACCTGAGCTGAGATCAAGAGTCAGACGCTTGGGGCGCCTGGGTGGCTCAGTCGTTAAGCGTCTGCCTTCGGCTCAGGTCATGATCCCAGGGTCCTGGGATCGAGCCCCGCATCAGGCTCCCTGCTCCATGGGAAGCCTGCTTCTCCCTCTCCCACTCCCCCTGCTTGTGTTCCCTCTCTGGCTGTCTTTCTCTCTGTCAAATAAATAAAATCTTAAAAAAAAAGAGTCAGACACTTAACCGACAGAGCTGCCCAGGCACCCCGAGTTCTCCTTACATTTAAGCAACAAGATGGGGCACATTGTTCTTGGGGGGAGGGGAGGATGCCTTGATTGTAAGAAGTAATTATAACAACAAACTGCTGGCATTTACTGAGGGCCAGCCGTCCGAGAAGCAGAAGCACCGGACACGTATTCTTTTTAATCTTCATATCAGCACAGCAAAATAGGTACCATTATGGTTCCCTTTTACAGACGAGAAACCCGAGGCACGAGACGAGAGTAACCTGCCCAAAGACACAGCATATACATGGTAGAGCTGCGATCTGAACACAGGCAGTTTGACTCAGACTCAGAGCCTGTGGCAAGACAGGGATGTTCGGATGAGTGAATAGGGCCCTCAGTGAAGAAAAAAAATCCAGTTTCTCTTATCTAATTATCAAGGACCGGGTTCGCGATAAAGCGTCTCACGGAGGAGATTGTTTATCTCTTTAAAACTCCTCTCATTCAGTCCAGTGATTGTGATCAGCTCCCGCCACAGTTGGGGCCAAATCTGTCTTCCGAAGTCCTTCGGTGCTTTGGAAGGAAAAGCGGCGCGTGCTCAAGGAGGAAGCTGTGGCGGGGAGGGAGGGAACAAGAGCGGCGCCGGCATCCCCAGCGGCCCCTGGCAAGGGCCCCTCCACTGGGGCCGGGGGCCGCGAGCCTCGTGCTGCCATGAGCCGCTGCCACGTGCCGGGGGCCGAGGGAGGGCACACTTGCTCCCCGGGTGCTCTGAGCAGCCACGTGGGCGTCCAGCCGCGGTGGTGGGGCCCGCGCTTGGGCCCAGGCCACAGAGAGGACCTGCAAGTCCCCAAAGACTGTGCTCAAGTGACAAAAGTCATGCCCCCACCCCGCCCCAAGAATTTGCTCTGAAACAAGTGTGTCTTGAGGGCTGTGTCTTCACCTCCGTGAGGTCCAGCAAGGCCCTCAGGGAGCCAGGAGCCTAGGAGACCCGCTATGACCCTTTTTAAAAGTGAAGAACCAGGACCTTCTCATGATGAGTGGCTCTGGCTACTTCTAGATTACCGGGACGCGCTCCCGAGCAGGCTGCCTGAAGCCCTTCCCAGAGTCTGGCCCGGGACCTTGTCGCACAGAGGAAGATCTTCATGACTTCCTGTCATTTCTCCCATGCGGCCGGGCTAGCATCAGCTGCGTCAGCCAGCCTGGCTTCTCTTCATGGGATTCTGTGGAAAACCACCATCCCGGGAAGTACTCACAGGCATTACAGGCATTACTGTGAAAAGAAGTCTGTGGCCAAATAAACTGGCAAACCAAGAGAGACAAAGTTAAAAGAGTTTATACTTTCCAGAGCCTTCTCTGTTTCGTGCCCTGTTATGCAAGGCTTTCCCAGAGGTATTTGACCAAAGAAAACATTTTTGGGGATTTTTTTGCAGAAATACTAATATCTCAAGATCCCATAGAACATATTTTGGAGACTATTAAGCTAACCACTACTATACTAAAGAAAAACAACAAGTATTTATCCGCTTGCAGTCCTCACAACAAATGGAACATTCGGGTCTTTTGCCTTTCCTTCAAAGCGTAAGCAGCGCTTACGAAGTGCACCCGCAGCCTTGCCCTGCTCTGGGGAATGATTCCACTGGATTTCCAACTGAGCCAGCTACACAACAGCCATGGTGTGGACACCTAGGACCAGCCAGGCCTGGTGGAGGGTGGCCATTCTCAACAACTTTTTACAAGGCAGAAAACAAGGTCAGGAACAAGAAGGCAGGAGACCCCAAGCATAATCCAGAGTTCAATTGGGTTAACGTGAAGGGCAATGGAGAGACAAGGTGGGGCGAGCAGCCATCGATTTATAGGGCCTTCTGTCCTCAGAGCAGCCCGAGACCTGCAGCCAGCCTCACACTTCCCACCCAACCGGCAGGCGTCAGGCAAATCAGACTTGAGGGCCAACGAGAGAGAACCACTGTGGGAGCAGACGTCGTGAGTGAGGTCACCTGTGGAACAACCACCTGCCTCCTCCCTGAAGGAAACACACTCCCAACTAGGACTGCAAAGTCAACGCCTTGGTGGGCCCCTTCCCCATAGCGCCTGCCGCAGCTCAGGTCTGGGAGGCGTTGTCCCTGGAAGATGAGCTGCAAGAAGAACGCTGATACAAAGGTGGGCGCTCCACTGGGCGCCGGGCAGCTGCCTCCTCCAGCCAGGGGACACTCGGCTGTTCCCTTTCTCTTCGGCCCTGTGACTGTGTGCTCGGGGGCAGGGAACGTGACACACACGCTCATCTGATCTTTCTTGCTCACCAGCTTTTTGTCGACAAAGACACAATTGTTAATGCTGTCGGGGCATCACATGACATCCACCTCCTGAAGATCGACAATCGAGAAGATGAGCTGGTGACCAGGACCAACTCTTGGTGTACGCACTTGGTGGACACGGTGAGTGGGTACTACCCTGGTCTAGGAGGCTGCACCCATTTCTCCAGCTACCAGCCGGAGAGAAAGGGGAAATCTTTCCCTGGGAGCATATACTCTTGGCAATACGAAATACAGTTAAAAAATTTTTTTTTAAAGATTTTACTTGTCAGAGAGAGAGAGTGCACGTACAAGCCAGGGGAACAATAGAGGGAGAGGGAGAAGCAGGCTCCCTGCTGGGCAAGGAGCCCCATGCAGGACTCGATCCCAGGATCCTGGGATCATGACCTGAGCCGAAGGCAGCCTCTTAACCAACTGAGCCATCCAGGCGCCCCAAAATACAGTAAAATTAAGGATGGTAGAATTCCACACTGAAGACAGACTTTAGAACCCACATGCTAACCCACCCTAACTCCTCCCTCAAAGAGATGAGCAGAACTCGGAGACTTTAAAGTAAATGAGGGATGCAACTACACATATTTCAAAGAACGACTTCCTTTTCCCCAAACTGTGCTCAGTAAAAGAATACCAGCAAATTCTCTGACTTAAGCACCTCAGGCTTTGCTTTCACCCCTCAGATCCACAAGGATGAGATCATGAGGAACCGCAGGCGAGTGAAGGAGATCAATCAGTACATCGACCACATGCAGAACGAACTGGACAACCTGGAATGCAGTGACGTCATAGATTAGAGCCTCACCAGCCCAGACAGTTCTTCAGAATACAGTCCTCGGCCCTCGCAGTGCACGCACACACCACACACGTCTCCCTAAACGCTTCACGAGCGTTACTGGGAGTCTCTCAACCCACAACCCCTCCCCCCAGCACCATTCTTCCCCTACCCCTGGGGAAACCTCCAAATGTAGAGAAAAATAAAGGACCATGTCTCTTTTCTCCATTCTTTTTTTTTAAGATTTACTTAGTGATTTGAGAGAGAGCATGAGCAGGGGGGAGGGGCAGAAGGAGAGAAGCAGACACCCCCCCCCGCCACTGAACACAGAGACCGATGTGGGGCTCGATCTCATGACCCCGAGATCATGACCTGAGCCGCAACCAAGAGTCGGTTGCTTAACCGACTGAGCCACCCAGGCACCCCCATCTTTTCTCCATTCTTAAAAAAAAAAAAAAAAAAACCTCAGAACTCCTAATCACGTACGTGCAAAAGGAAGAGTCCAAGATGATCAGTTGGCCTTGAAGTTGGCCAGCTGCAGAGCGGCTTCCAAGGTGGCTGCTAGACCCCTGGCCACGGCCTAACGTCAGCTACGTGCCCACCGTCTCTGCTGACGCGCCCAGGGCAGGCCTCCAGCGGGAGGCGGACGAGGCTGACGTGGACTGAGTCCTTCTCTTCTCCGTGTGCTGAGGAGGGACACAGGAGAGGCCGGAGCCCCCGGCATAGCCGTGGGACCTGCGCCGGCCCACCAAGGTGGAGGCCACGGCTCCCTGCATCTCTAAGGTTGGCCGCAGGGGCCACACGACCCTCCAGAGGTGAAGAGCACAGGCTGGGCCTCCCATGTCACCTCTGCAGCCTGAGCTCCAGCTCAGGAATGAGAAGTGGGGAGGTGACCGTACCTCGTCTGAGCACAGTCAGGGCCTCAGGAAGAGCACCTGGCCTGCGGCCCCAGGAGACTGCACAGGGCACCCAGGGTGGGGCGAGTGGCCGAGTTGGGAGGACAGTCGGGGCTCCCTGGGCAGGGCACTTCCAAGTCAGCCGGCCTTGCCCTGCCCCCCTGGGCTTTTACCCCACAAACAATGCATACTTTCTATTTTCAAGAGTAAATGCTTTCTTCTAAGATACTAGGAACAAATAGAAATAACCAGCGTAGGACAAAAAGGACTCACTTTCGAAAGACTGATTAAAAAACCAGGGGAGAAACGTCTCCCGGCTGAGGGCCGCACAGCTCCGTGAGGCTCCCAGCCACGGGCAGCAAGAGCAGGACGTGCCGTGGGACGGAAGCCGTTTGACCTTGGTGAAGCCCAGACATAGCACGAGGAATGGAGGAAAGCAGAGGCGCAAATGAGAACAGGCCTCCACGCATTCCCGGGGCAGACAGGTATTTAATAAAACCAGCTTGAGAGAAAGCCCAGAGCAGACAGGTATTTAATAAAACCAGCTTGAGAGAAAGTCGCTCGCTCGCTTGTCCCGCTCGCTCGCTGCCCAACTGGGCCGCCCCAACTGGGGCGCGGGCTGACCTCCACGGCCGTGCTGGGTCCTGGGGGGCGTGGCAGAGCGATGCCGAGCGGGGGCCCCGCAGGCCGGGGGGTGCGCCCGGCCAGGCCTCACGGCTGCAAGAGTTTGTGCTTCACCGTGGTGCTCTCAGAACAGAGGTGGACGAAGAGGGTGCCGGCGGCCGTGCGTGCCCGCAGCTCCTGCAGCTCGTAATCATGGGCCCACTCGATGTTGCCCCACTTCTGGATCTGAGGGGAGGGCAGGACAGGCTGCTGCGTGGCTGGCAGGCGCCTGGCTGCCTCCCGGCCGGAGTCACATTTCATCCCGATAGCCAGGCTCGGGGGCCCGGGCCCCAGTCTTGCCAAAACAGGAGACCCACGCAGGGGAGGCAGCCGGGGAGAACCCTCGGGTGGGCAGAGCAGGCACCCATGCTGATGGAGTGCGGACAGCTTGGGAGGGGTGCAGTCCAGGCTCGGGGCCCGTGAGCACCCAGAGTGCCGGGTGGGCCCGGCCCCAAAACCATACGTGCATCTTCCCCGAGGGGGCGCCACCCGCATGCCGTCCTCCTCCCACAGGGAGGCTGGTGTGAGACCGCCTGCAAGATGTCATCCTCTGCGAGCTGCCTCATCAGCCTGGGCTGCAGTGCCCCCTCCCTGGCCAGGGGCCCAGCCGCCCCAGCCATCTGGGCACCCGGGATCTGCCACGTCACACAAGCCACCGTCCCCACGTGGACGACTGTGATATGTCCTCCGAGGAGCATTTTATACTTTGAGGGAACAGGTAAGTCCCTGTTTTGTGGCGGCTCGAACCTGAGAGCAGGTTTCTTGGCTCCCCGCCTCCCACAGCCCTCACCCCCCAGCCCCAACAGATCACCCCTGCCCATTCCATGTCTCTAGCTAGCCCCTTTCGTGGTAGAGAAACAGTTCTTCCCCTGGCATTTTTCTGAACAGATGACTAGACGGATTCGGGAAATAATGTCATTACAAAAGAGTTTTCATCATGCTAGGAGCCGATTTGTAATAGCAATTAACCTTCTGAGGTTGGAGGAAAAAAACAGTAAAAAGACTGCAGAGAACGCCGTAATTCTCAGAGTTAAAAAATGCAAATGACAGTGTAGCAAAACCGTATTAATTTCAAACCCACTAAATGAAAGCTTCTGTACAAAAAGGTGCCCCCCCCGTGTGCGCTCTGCCATCCAGATGACCCGCAGTGTGAGTCAGGGCGCCAGGGCTCCGCATGTTAGTGGGGCCCACCATGCAGTTGTGCAAGCAGATGATCTTGATCCGCCCATGAACCCCTATCTGCCAAGTGCGGTGACCACCTTGGTATGGAGTTGCCCAGACCTGGCTCCAAACCCTGGCTCCAGCATTTTCCAGGGGTGTGACCCCGGGCCTCGGTTTCCCCCTGTGTAAAATGGGGATAACAACAGCTCCCACCTGGCCAGGCTGTTCAGAAGAGGTGAGGCGATGAGGGTAGAGCTAAGCATGTTGGAACACGGTGGCACTTAGTACTGTTATATCACTGCTTCTTGACAATACTTTTGTGGGCCCTGAGTTTTGGTTTCTGGATGTACGTGAAAGTCACGAAAGGCCAAATCCACATAAAAACAGTTTTGATGGGCTAGCTAGCCCACCCCCCCCACCCCCCCTCAGTCTGAACCAGGGAGGGGAGAAGCGGAGACTCGGGCCGCGGACGCTCCTCACCTGGTACTCCTCCTCCAGGCGGGACAGCAGCACGGCCTGCTCCACGGTCAGGCGCAGGTCCATCAGGCCCAAGGTCAGCACCAGGGACTTGAGCTGGGTCGCTACAAACTCAATCCCTGCAGGTACACAAGCCAGATCAGGATCCAGGGCACCCCCACGCCAAGACAGGGGAGGTGCCTGACCTCCTCTTTGCGAGCCCCTGCAGCCCTGGAGAGGTACAGAGGTGCTTGGTGGGGGACCGATGGTCACAGGGGATGTGCGCTTTCTGGCCGGCTCTGTATCCATTCCCCATTCTTCTCAAAGAGCACTCTGATTTCCACTGGGGGTGTGATCCCTCTTCTGCTCCTGCCCGGAGGAGGGGGGGGGCACATGACTTGAACCGGACATGTGGGAGGACTCCAGCCCCTGGTCCAGGGACTGGTTGGTACATGGGCATGTGACTCGAACCAGGCCAATGAGACTTGAAGTTAAGACGCCTGAAGAAGAAGGCAGAGCCAACTATCCCCTGCAAGGGTGGGAGCCTGCTGTCCTCTGGCGACTGAGTGGAAGAGTTAGTTAGCATCAGAGCCAGCCCCTCGAGTGCTCTGGTGATGCCTGTGTCCGTCACGCCGCCCTCCCAGGCCATGGGAAACACTACACATACCTTGTAGGGCCCACATGTTGTAAGACGCCAGGTGGCTGACGAGCACCTCCCGAGTCCTAGCTGGGATGCTGGGCCCCATTATGCTGGTGGAGGAGCCGATCTCCACGTCGTATCTGAAAGGAAAAGGCTTCGGCATGTCCCTGTGGTGCTGTGTGGCCCAGCTTTCACCCAGAAGCAAAGTCCTCAACTGCTGAGCATGCACCTGCCCTATGAGGGCTAGTCTTAGGGATTCTGGGAGCATCTACCACGATGGCCAGTGGCCTCCCCAGAGCAGAGCCAGAGTCCATGCAGCTGCCTGAAATTCTAACTCCCTTGCCTAGAACCTCCATCAAAAGCACGGGGTGCCTGCTTTTTAAACCTCTTAAGAAACCTTTTCATATTTGAGACCACAAAAGATTTCTTTAAAAAGTTATTTTCCTGGGGCGCCTGGGTGGCTCAGTCAGTTAAGCATCTGACTCTTGATTTCAGCTCAGGTCACAATGTCAGGGTTGTGAGATTGAGCCCTGACTCGGGGTCTGCACTGGGCATGGAGCCTGCTCAAGATTCTCTCTCTCCTCTTGGTGAAGATGCAGAGAAGGGTGAACTCTCTTACACTCTTGGTGGGAATGCAAGCTGGTGCAGCCACTCTGGAAAACAGTATGGAGGTTCCTCAAAAAGTTGAAAATAGAGCTACCCTACGACCCAGCAATTGCACTACTGGGTATTTACCCCAAAGATACAAGTGTAGTGATCCAAAGGGGCACCTGCACCCCAATGTTTATAGCAGCAATGTCCATAATAGCCAAACTATGGCAAGAGCGCAGATGTCCATCAACAGATGAATGGATAAAGAAGATGTGGTTTATATATACAGTGGAATACTATTCAGCCATCAAAAAAATAAAATCTTGCCATTTACAATGACGTGGATAGAACTAGAGTATTACGCTAAGTGAAATAAATCAATTAGAGAAAGACAATTATCATATGATCTCACTCATATGTGGAATTTAAGAAACAAAACAGAGGATTATAGGGGAAGAGAGGGAAAAATAAAAGAAGACAAAATCAGAGAGGAAGACAAACCATAAGAGACTCTTAATCATAGGAAACAAACTGAGTGTTGCTGGAGGGGTTGTGGGGGGGGATGGGGTAATTGGGTGATGGGCGTTAAGGAGGACACGTGATGTAATGAGCACCGGGTGTTATATAAGACTGATAAATCACTGAACTGTACCTCTGAAACTAACAATACACTCTATGTTAATTAATTGAATTTAAATTAAAAAAAGATTCTCTCTCCCTCTGCCCCTCCCCATCTTAAAAACTATTTTCCTGGGGTGCCTGGGTGGCTCAGTCGGTTGAGCAGCTGCCTTCGGCTCAGGTCATGATCCCAGGGTCCTGGGATCGAGTCCCGCATCGGGCTCCCTGCTCTGCGGGGAGCCTGCTTCTCCCTCTCCCTCTGCCTGCTTCTCTGCCTACTTGTGTTCTCTCTCTATCCCTCTGTCAAATAAATAAATAAGATCTTTAAAAAAAAAAAAAAAACTATTTTCCTTACAATAGTATTTTTTTAAAGATTTTATTTTTAAGTCATCTCTACACCCAACATGGGGCTTGAACCCACAACCCTGAGATCAAGAGTCACACGCTCTACCGACTGAGCCAGCCGGGCGCCCCACATTTTCTTACAATGATCTTTTATGTGTTCTATACCATCCCATCACTTTTTCAAATATTTATTAAGCCTCTACTGCATACAAGCCTTTGCTTCTGGTCTGGGACATGAACTGGCTTTAAGAATGACACACTTTCGGGCGCCTGGGTGGCTCAGTTGGTTATGCAACTGCCTTCAGCTCAGGTCATGATCCTGGAGTCCGGGGATCGAGTCCCGCCATCGGGCTCCCTGCTCAGCAGGGAGTCTTGCTTCTCCCTCTGACCCTCCCCCATCTCATGCTCTCTCTCTCTCTCATTCTCTCTCTCAAATAAATAAAATCTTTAAAAAAAAAAAAAGAATGACACATTTTCAAGACCAATAGTAACTATATAAAGGATAGGAAAAATGAAATAGACTAAAAGCAATTTTTGTAATTTTCTTTCCTGTGTAACTCATTTTTCCCGTTGGTTTAGAAATATTCTTGCTGAAATTTCTAATGGTACAAATGGAGCACAGCAAATGGCCGAGCTGTTTTGCAAACTCTCAAGGATGAGAATCTCGAGTGCCACAGAAAGTGGGCAATTTTGTCCCACGGCAGAGATCTCCAGGCACCCACCCTATTGTCACGTTTCATGAGACTCTGAAATGACACCGAATCTTCATGGCTCTTCCACAGTATTGTGGTTGTGACATTTTGTTTGATCCTTAAGTGCACCGGCTGTGCCTTTTACTATAAAATCCTTGGACATCTGGCACATTGTGGCACTCGGGAAACGTGGACAAATGACACAGGCAGAGAGCACTTCTGGGAAAGATGTTATGCCAAAAACTACTCATGTCAGCTTACAAATACTGAGGTCAAGGTGGTACCACGGTAGCAGCCCTCCCAAACCCCCCTGGAATGAAACGAAATTTAATTTATTTCACCGCCACATCAATAGTTTAATTTTATACAGAAGAATCTTTCCACTAGGGAAAAATACTGAGCATCATCAACTCCTAGAAGCCTTACGTCCACAGGATCGGTGTTCCTAGACTTGTCCTCATGTGTGTACATATCATGCACACTGTTTTGGGATTCAGTTTATTTTTTTTTTTAAAGATTTTATTTATTTATTTGACAGAGAGAAAGACAGCGAGAGAGGGAACACAAGCAGAGGGAGTCAGGGAGGGAGAAGCAGGCTTCCTGCGGAGCAGGGAGCCCGATGCGGGGCTCGATCCCAGGACCCCGGGATCATGACCCGAGCCGAAGGCAGACGCTCAACGACTGAGCCACCCAGGCGCCCCTGGGATTCAGTTTAAAAGGACAGCAATTGTGACAATGACAGAGATGATCAGTGCCCAGATCTGCGCCTTTACAGTGTGTCAAGCAGGATGCTAGGCATCACTTAGTTTACCCCTCACAACACGCTAAGGGGTGGGGATGATGGGGCCCACTCACAGACGAGGAAGCTCAGAGAGCTCAAGGCACTAACCCCAGGTCACACAGCCAATCACGGCAGAGCTGGGGCTCCATCCCCACACAGTACGCACTTGGTACATGGTGGCTGATGCTAATTTGAGGAGCATTTTTTTCCAAGGGGGCCAGCCCTATCCCTCAACATCCAGGAGCTGTTGAATCCCATGGGTGCTCTGAACTCAGAAAGTCAACCAGCTAAGGGCTTCAGCGGTCCAGTGTGACCCCTGACCCCACCACCCTGCCCAAGCCTGCGGGGCTGTGCATCTTACCTCTTCTCCGCCCATTCTATGATTGGGTCCCACTCGTTCTTTTGCAGTTCGACTAACGTCGCTGGCTCTTCCACCCTGTAGCTAATTCATTGCAAAAATCACCTTCATTAATAAAAAAGTATAATTCCTTCACTCAGTGACAGACAATGGAAAAACCTAAAAGGCAAGAGTACAATAAAACTTCTCAACTCCCCCCGCCCCTGCCAAGCCCTACAAGTCCTTCCCTAAAGCAGCAGTTCTCAGAGGGTAGCCTCAGGGCCAGCAGCAGAGAGCCCCCTAGGAACTTGCTAGAAAGGCCAGTTCCCAGGTCCTACCCCACACCTACGGAAAGCAGAACCTCTGGGGGTGGAGACCAGCAATCTGTGTTTTAACGAGCCCTCCAGGGGATTCTACCACAGGTTTGTGAGAACTACTGTCCTAATCGTCCCCTGTCACTTCACAGGCCAAGGCTTGCGGCACTAGGTATGCGATTCTAAACACTAATACTGCACCCCCAGATCCACACCCACCTGACCCGAGGATGCTGCGCCAGCTCAGTCACTGCACCTCTACCTCCCCTAATCCTTCTAAGAGACTGTGCCCCTTGGCCACAAACTGCCCATGCACATCGCATGAGCCCGCACGGCTCCCAACGCAGCTGTTGGCTTGGGTTCCCACCTGGTGCCAGGCTATCCCACTTGTTTCGACCAAGAGACACAGAAATGGGAGTCAGGTGCGGGGAGCTGAGGGGCAAGGCCCCTGGGGACCAGAAGATGAGGGGGCACCGTGGAAAGCCACAGTGCAGTGGGAGCAGCAGGAAGAAGAGAGATCATGAGTGCACAGGAAAATGGGCAGCTGAGAGGAGAGTGCTGCTTGACCGGGTCTGCTGTTTCTCGAACTTTCCTTCAACACCACTGAGCGGTTAGCTAAAGAACCTAGACGCGAGAGGAGAATTCAGAAGTGGAAGAAGCCAGCTCCTGACATCAACCACCGACCATCCCTGTGTCCAAGCGGATGAGTGAGGACAAGGATGCCTACGTGAGGATGGGCGGAAGTCCAGGATCAGAGGCCCTGATGGGGGTTGAAAAGTGACCCCCTTGGTCCTGGAGCCTGCAAGAGCTGCATATGCTACCACCGCACCCCAGCCCAGACCCAGGGACAGCTGCTGGGCCGCAGGAGAGGAGCGCCCAGTGCTCTTACACGGCGGCAGCCTGAGGAGCCCTCCCTGCCAGGGATCCGCAGGGCAGCTAAGTGGTGATGTCAGGCAGACGGCCTCCCCGCCCTGGCAGATAAAGGAAAAGGGTCTGCCTCTCCTTCTGCTGATAACGGTCTGGGCAAATGAGGCAAACAGCCCAGGGGACCTGCTCAGTCCCAGGGGAAGGCCCATCTAAATGTCAATTACCAGATGGTGTCGGTGTCCAGAAACTTCACAGCCGCCCGGATCAGCTGGTCCTTGTTCCGCTGGGTCGGGTTGTCTAAAGACGTGTTGCACAGTGTGGTCTGAAGCAAGAGACAAGAAGCCCTGTCACCACCGCTGGGCCCAGGCGAATGCACTGCGCTCCAGAAGGATACTGCCGCAGACCCAGAGCAACACGGAGAACCCAGAGAGCACCACCCAGGGAGTGCTGGAGCCAAATGGAAGGCCTGGACCCCCGGTATCTCCACAACCTCAGCTGTAGCCCATCTACTGAGCACCTGTGACAGCCAGGCTCTGTGCCAAACGCGGCGTGTGACAGCCCGTGGGCCCGGGGGATACTCATAGTCACCCCAGGAGTAACGAACCTCCCCCAGGTCTCACGCTCCCACCACCAGGCTCTGCTGTATTTCACTGAATCCTCATGACACCCTTTGGAGTAGGTACTATTATTACCATCATTTCAGAGATGTAGAAACTGAGGCCCAGAGAGGTCAGTTACTAGCACTCAGATCTGACTGAGAAGCCCCTAGCTGGCCCCTTGACCACCTCAGGAAGCAGGGAAACAAATGAGCCAAACCAGAAGCAGGATGACTTTCCCAGCTAGGCGGCTTAGTAGTACCTAAGTAGTACCTAAGTAGGACAATTAGTTTGTAGCCATGTCACCCTCATTTCCTCAGACAGCCAAAGGAGCAGGCCAGCCCCACGGCAGGCTGTGAAGATGCTGAGGATGCCTGCCTGGGTCTGTATGTCAAGGCCAAGCACGAGAATGACCAGGATGACAGCACTGTTTCCGGTATTGACTGACTGTTCTCCCTGTGCCAAGAACCACACCAAAGATGTTCCAGCATCACATCATCCCATCCTGATCACCTTTCACAGATGGGGGCCACGGGGCTGAGAAGAGCCAGTAGCTTGCCCAAGGTGACAGTTTGGAAGCCGCAGAGCCCAGACCCAAAGAGTTTAGCCAGCCCCTGCCCCGGTCTGCTCTAGTGTCTCAGCGAGCCACCATGTGTGGATGGAGGGCGCGCTCCAAGGGGAGCTGTCTCACCTCACCCACCTGGCCCCGTGCGTTCCTGCACTCAACCAATACCCACTGAGCGCCAACTGAGCCTCAAATGAGGGGCTGGCTATGCACTAGTGAGACAGACATGGCCCTGCCCTTCTGGGCTCACCAGGCAGTGGAAGAGACAGACTCTGAGAGTGCAAACATCGAATGGACAATTATCAATTGCAAACGTGCTGGCAAAAGAAATGAGCAGGTGGAGTGACAGAAAATAAGAGAGCTGGGCATCGAGGGAAGGTGACACCTGTCCTGAGAGCAGAGGAGGAACTAAGTCATCCAGGACTGTTCTGAGCAGGGGAACCACAGGCGGCCGGGCAGGGAACGGTCAACACGTTCAAGGAGGTGAGCGTGGCAGAACTCCAGCCCCGAGGGCCTTATCCGAATTTGGAAAGGAGTCTCGATTTTTGCCAGCTACCCTAGGAAGCCAGCCGCGGGCATCGGGGTAGAAGTTCAGGAACTGGTTACCAGGTGCATGGCGTAGGACTTGATGGTGTCCTGCTGGGAGTCCCATTCAGTGGCCACCGCAATGGCCAAGGCCTCGCTGGGGACAGTAAAGAGCTTGGCTTGGGGAGTTTTCAGCTTCCTGTGGTCCAGGTTTATCTCAAAGCCACCTTGAAAGATCAAATAAAAAGCTCTCAGGGATTGTTAAGTGGAATCAAGTGACCATTCCTATATTTAGCTACTTGAATCGGTGCAGACAAAGACAACTGCGAGTCCGTTCACGGAGGGCTTACAGAAACCTCCCCAACAAAAGCACGAAGGGTAATCTCACCACCGAAACCGGCTAGAGATGAAAAATGTTTCTACCCATTCACAGGGAAAAAAAAAGGAAAAGAAAAAGAAAAAGAGGCAGTCAAAATTTCAGACACTCACCTTCACCCTGTGCGACGCTGACATTCTGATAAAACCTCTTCCTTTCTGTAAAAGAGATTTTTCAGAAAGGCAGTTTAAAATAACATCGAGACAGTTCAGGAAGTGACAAGACCAGCTTGTGTTATTACTGCTAATGCTGATTGATTGGCTTGATTTTCATATCACTATTCAAGGTCTGCCCTACTCTATGCGGCGTAATCAAGGGCTCCTGATTAAAGCTTGGGCGGGGGGAGGGCATTCACTCTCCGGGGCTGAGGGAGGGACGGGACACACTGGTCAGGCCCCCGCCAGCCCCCGAGCCCAGGGACAGTCTGATCGCAAAGCATCTCGAAGCCGCGAACTATCTGACGCGACAGATTTTTCTAGCACCTTCTGCTTTAATTTCTAGGCAGGCTCCCCCCACAACACACCACCCCCACCAGCACTGCCCTCATGCCAGAACAATGTGCCCTAGTCCAGAGATGGTGTCTGAATGCAATAAAGCCAGAGACCTATTTCGGGCAAGAGTATGATGCCCCTAAGACAGCGAAAGAGGAAAAGCGGTGTGGACATGTGCGTGCACGTGTGTGGCACAGAGGAAGTGAGAAGAGATCCCAGGAGCTTCTCTCATCCTCTCTATCCAATTAATTAACCTAATTAACCAGCATGCCTGCGTATTCAATGGGAACTCCAAACATTCGGGGAAAAGAGGGTGCCTGGGTGGCTCAGTCAGTTAAGCAACTGCCTTCGGCTCAGGTCATGATCCCGGAGTCCCAGGATCGAGTCCCACATCGGGCTCCCTGCTTGGCAGGGAGTCTGCTTCTCCCTCTGACCCTCCCCCCTCTCATGCTCTCTCTCAAATAAATAAAATCTTTTTTAAAAACTAAAAAAAAGGGGGTGGGGAATATGCGGCCTGTGAGATCTGAAAATAACTTGAATATAACCCCCTCTTAAAACTAAGAGTGCCTCCTAAGGAATTATGCAGACTCCTTTTACTAATAAAGAACAAATAGGTCACATTTTGGAAGCTAAAAACCATAACCCAGCTGTAACATTTGCGATAAACACAAAACCTTGCCTCGTTCACTTGTTCGTTCTGTCACAAAAATCACCGGGGGCTAGGACCCTTCAGAGTCCCTGACTAAAGTTACTTGTTGGAAATACTGATGCAGCATGGGGAGGAGGAGGAGATTCATTCATTTTTAATGCTTTAGGAAAAAAAAAAAACAAAACCCAAAGAACAAAAACCACGCTTAAGTTAAAATTAAATCACACAGACGATGAAAATCAGAACTTCGTTTGTGCGGGGGGGAGGGGTGGTGGAGGGAGGGTGTCTGGCCTCCAAACGTGGTGTTTTTCAGTTTTCCACATCACGTCAGTGTTTTCATCAGTCTCGTGCTCTATCGTTGATGCTTTCCCAAAAAGGCCTCCAAATTGCATTTCCACAGCTGTGTTTTACTCAATGAAGGCCTGAACTGTTTTCCGACAAAAAAAAAAAAAATTGCATGTCTACCACGAGCCAGGTACCATTCTAGGTACGTGGGATCGAACAGTGAATAGAAATGCCAAAAATCACTGTCTTTATGTAGTTTAAATAGTTTAAAAAAAAAAAAAGTGATAGGATCTGCCCACCAAGATGATGCTGTATTATTATGGCATGAATTGCCACCTCTATCTGAAATCATAATAGCGATTCTCTCACGCGTTTAACACCAAAATGGAATGTTTGCCCCATCCTGGTGCTTCTGAATGCCCCAAGTTCACGTGCCATCCGGTCACATTCAGAGAGTGGATGAGACACAAATCTGGAGGCCTCCTTGTGTAGGTCTGGAGGCCTGGATTGAGGCACCCGGACCACATCCAGTATGTTCTCCAATGCCTGACCTGGGCAACGTGTCCAGAGCCAGACCAGGCAGGAAGTGGGAAGGGCTGTGAAAGCTGACTCATCATCGCTGGGGGAAGGATCTGCCCCCATCAGCAGGAAGTGCCAGCAGAGAGCATTCTAGCACATGGCTGGACACAGTCCTGGGAGATGGGCCCAAGACACCTGGATTCGGGACAGAAACTGACAGCATGGGCTAAACCTAAAGCTGCCAGGATGGTGAGGTTTCCCACGAGGGAAGTCTTTTTTTTCCTCTGCTTTGGTGGTCAGGCCTTGCTTCCTCTGTCCTGGCCAGGTCCCCCTCTGTGTCTGATTAAGAGGAAAAAAATGGAAGGGAGTGGGAAGGATAGAAGGGCGAGGATGGGTCAACCAAAATTGCTCATAACAGCAGTAAACCCTGCAGAAAGAGAGGACAGCTCCAGGCAAAAGGAGCACAAAGGCTGCCGGGCCTCTGAAGAGGGCAGGCAACCCCGTGCAGCGTGTTTTAGACAGGTGCTCTCCTGAATGCAGCGGATACGTGCAGGGGCAAACTCACCTTAGAACAAACTTCGGTGAGTACTAATCCTGTTCCAGGAAGTGGGGTAAGTCCTGGGGATCGAAATCAAAGCTTGTCCCTGCCCTCGAGGCACTTCCTGTCTACTGGGAAGCCGAACACTAAACCAGCCAAACAGTAAAGTCACTGATGGCCAAAGGCCCAGGGTCACTGGAGACACATACCAGGACAGCCTAATCTCATCATGGGCTAAAGGAAGACCTCCAAGCTGTCAGATTTCATCCGAGACCTGATGGTGAGGCAGGAGACAGCCAATCTGCACGGATGGATTCGTTTCTTGGAGGGGGGGTGTGTGTGGAAGGCATTTCTAGCAGAAGAAACAGCTTACACGAAGGTCCTCAGCCTCACGAGAGCATGAGAGTTTGGAGAACTAAAACCATGGACGAGGGGCGCCTGGGTGGCTCAGTTGGTTAAGCAACTGCCTTCGGCTCAGGTCAATATCCTGGAGTCCCGGGATCGAGTCCCGCATCGGACTCCCTGCTCAGCGGGGAGTCTGCTTCTCCCTCTGATCCTCCCCCTCTAATGCTCTCTGTCTCCCATTCTCTCTCTCAGATAAATAAATAAAATTAAAAATCTTTAAAAACAAAACAAAACAAAACCATGGACGAAAGGACAAGACTGATCTGTGCCAGATCTGGGGGAGGGGGCTGGGTAGGTCACAGTATGGAGGCAGAGGGAGCCAAGTTAGGGGTTCACATAAGCAAAGCCAGGATCTGGAAAATTCATTTGGTGGAATCCATGACCCCCAACAATGTTCTTCACCTGGGCCCTCAATGGCCTTGGGTCACAGAAAATAAATCATGAGACCAGGAACATGGAAGCACCCATGTTCTCAGTGAACACGGGACGAACTGACAGCAACAGGAACCTCATCTTTAAAGATGAAATTAACAGCCTAGCCTTTGAGCTCACACAGAACTCCAATCTATTCTGAGTATGAATCGCTCCCTTTACGGAACATCTGTTTCAGTGGCAAAAACACAGAGTACCTTTTAGGTGTGGATTAGGCAGATACAAAAAAATAGGTACATGAAAAAGTGTTGAATTAAAGGCCGGCCACAAGAAAACAGGCTATTTAAACAGAGAACTTAAAAAAACTGCTCAAGTGTAGTGCTGAATTGGAAATCAATGTCCATCAGCAAGTCCATTTTTCCTATGAGGTTTTTTCAATCCATATAAAGAAACAGGGTGTTTTCTGTGTCACTTCCCCTACATTCCTCCTCCTGTCCCAGGCGTCACAGACTAGTGAGTGATCTTTCTACCAGACTCAATTTTCGCCTGGCCTTTGCTTTGGAAAGACTCAAAGCCTCAGAACTACAACTCCCACAGTGCACCAGGAACAGAGGAAGTGCCCTCTGCCAGAGGTCTCAACACCTTTATCTTTTTAAACAGTGCCATCTGGCGGGCCTTAAGCCTTAAAGCTACATTTGACTTAGGGCATCCCTCCATCCATAATCCTAGGGCAGCTAAAACCGTTTTCAGGTATCAAAATTCTTCAGACCAACTATTTAAGAACTCTTACAACCCAATGATTAAAAGACAACCCAATTAAAAACTGGCCAGGGTGCCTGGGTGGCTCAGTTGGTTAAGTGACTGCCTTCGGCTCAGGTCATGATCCTGGAGTCCCGGGATCGAGTCCCACATCGGGCTCCCTGCTCGGCAGGGAGTCTGCTTCTCCCTCTGACCCTCCCCCCTCTCATGTGCTCTCTCTCATTCTCTCTCTCTCAAATAAATAAATAAAATCTTAAAAAAAAAAAAAAAAACTGGCCAAAGAATCTGAATAGAGATTTCTCCAAAGAAAAGATATACAAAATAAGTACATGAAAAGATGCTGGACGTCATCATCATCAGGGAAACGCAAAACAAAACCAGGAGAAACTACTTCACACCCACTAGGATGGCTATAATTAAAACAAAACAAAACAAAACAAACACCCAGATAATAACTAGTGTTGGCAAGGATGTGGACAAAGTGAGACCTTCATACACTGCTGGTGGAAATGTAAACTGAAAAAGCGTGGCAGTTAAACCCTGGAAGAGTGTGGCAGTTCCTCAAAAAGTCAAACAGTTGCCATATGACCAGCAAGTCTACTCTTAGATATGTACCTATGAGAAATGAAAACATATGCCCAAACAAACAAAAAACCACAAACAAACAAAAAAAAAAACATATGCCCACATAAAAACTTATACACAAGTGTTTATAGGCAGCATTCAGAATAGCCGAAAGAGGGAAACAACCCAAATGTTCATCAGTGGATGAATGGATAAATAAGATATGATAAGGCCATACAATGGAATATTACTCAGCTATGAAAGACAATGGAGTACTGATACGTGCTACAACTTGGATAAACCTTGAAAATAGACTAAATGTAAAAAAGCCAGCCAGAAAAGACCACATTCCATTTATGAAATGTCCAAACTAGGGAAATCTATACAGACAGAAAGTAAAATAGTGGTTCTCTAGGGAGAATGGGATAGGGAGGGAAGAAGATGATAGCTAAAGGGTACAGAGCTTCTTCTGGGGTGACAAAAGTGTTCTAGAACTTTGTTGATAGTTGTACAACTCTGTGAGTATACTAAAAACCACTGAATTATACATTTTAAATGAGTGATCTATAAGTGAATTGAATCTCAATAAAGCTGTTAAAAAAATCTTCGGGGCAAATGCATCTGCCATAGCAATTAATGTAAATGAGCTAAATATCTAAATACAGTTTTTTTTCCAAATTGCTCTACCATCCTGGGGAGGGGTAGGCCAACTTTTTCAATAAAGAGCCAGAGTAAATATTTTAGGCTTGGCAGGCAACCAGTCAACTCGGTAGTTAAAGTAACCTTAGATTATATGAAAATGAATGGGCATGGCTGTGTTCCAATAAAACTTTATTTAAAAAACAGGTGGCAGGCTGGGCTTTATCTACAGAATTTCCCTCAACCCAACATACCCATTCTATGAAGACAGGCCAAGTAATGCCTCTGAAGTGGTAGAGACTCTGAGAAGCTAAATGACTTGTCCAGGTGACAATTTGAAAACAGAGACAAGACTTTCAGCCTTGACTTCACTGGGTGTTGCACTCAGCCAGGCATGCAGCCTCTCCAGAACACCTTCCCCTCTAAACAGCTGATGGATCTCTGACAACTGGTACAGAGCCGGACCACCACATACCCTCACACAGGCCTCCTTGCTGCAAAATCTCCTCTAACACCCCAGTGATCCTTTCCCAGCCCCCTCCTCTCCTGACAACCTTCCCTGGCATGGCCATTCCTAAGGAGCCAAGTTCAATCTGCTTGCCAGAGTCTTCATGGAGAAGGCCCCCACTTGGGTTTAATATTGCACCATTCCGAAGACTCAAAGTGGTAATGTCTTTGCAGTGCACTCACAGGCCTGGTTTCATGGACATCTCTCCCACTGGGCTTCATTTTTTCATTCCTATTCTCTTTCATGTGCCAGCTACTTCCAAGAGCCTAAACTAGTAAAGTGTGCAGTAAAAAGGAAACAGAGATGGTAGATTACTTGCCACCATAATGGAAAATGGCACCGCTAATCCAAAAGAACGATCTGCCTGTGCCAATTTCAGTGAACTCCACACGTGTCCGCTTCGGTCATGTTGAACCTTCCCGGGATGTTGTAAAGGAAACTCTCGTTTTCCTTTACAGATTCACACAGACCCTCTCTGCTCCAAACGTCCGGGGGGATTGCCACCAATCAACTCTGTGACATCAGCTGGGTGTCCTACAATTCAAAGAAGTTCTGACACTATCTGCCTGGAGATAGCATCGGATCCCAGAAGTTAAGCGCTCATGAGTCCCACAAGACTGCATTCCCCGCTTCCTTCAGATGCCAACTGCAAGCCCAGGTTGTCTCCTATGCTTCCGACCGCTGGCTATAAATCAGAAGTTCCCAGGACCCCTCCTCAGGTTTGATGAATTTGCCAGAGCAGCTCACAGAACTCTAGATAAAGATCTAACTTACTAGATTACAAGTTCATTATAAAAGGATATAACTCAGGATCAGCCACATGAAGAGATGCACAGGGCAAGGTATAGGGGAAAGGGTGTGGAGATTCTGTGCCTTCTCTGGGCATGTTACTCTTCCAGCATCTCCAAGTGTTCACCACCCCTGAAGCTCTCTGAACCCCACAGTTCAGGGATTCTATGGAGGCTTCATTATATAGGCATGGTTGATTAAATCACAGGCCATTAGCAATCAAGTCGATCTCTCCAGCCCTTCTCCCCTCCCCAGAGGTCAGGGGGTGGGACTGAAAGTACCAAACCTCTGATCTTGCGGTTGGTTCCCCTGGCAACCAGCCCCCATCCTTAGGTACTTTCCAAAAGCCACCTCATTAACATAACCTCAGGTGTGGTTGAAAGGGGCTTATGAATAAGATACTGCTTTCAACTTTATATCTCTGGAGCTACTTTAGGACAAAAGACCAAATATAACAAAGCCTCTTCTATAGCTCTTATTGCTTAGTAAACTACAAGGGTTTTAAGAGATGTGTGCCAGGAACTGAAGGGAGACCAAATATAGACAGTTGACCCTTGAACAATGTGGGTTGGAACTGCACAGGTCCACTCACACCTGGATTGTTTACAGCACAGTAAATGTTATTTTCTCTTCCTCCTGATCTTTTCCTTATGATTCTAATTTTCTCAATAACATTTTCTTTTATCTAACTTATTTTAAGAATATTGAATATAATACATGTAACATACAAAATGAGTGTTACTTGACTGTTATTGGTAACGCTCCGGGTCAACAGTGGGTTATTAGTAATTAAGTTTTGGGGGAGTCAAAAGTTATATGTGAATTTTTGATGGGGTGGTGGTAGTGGTGCCCCTAACCCTTATGTTGTTCCAAGAGTCAACTGTATATTTCTTCTTCTAACTCACAGTATCACAAATGCCCCTCCTTCTTCTTCTTTACTGGCTCTTCATGGCCCACTTTCAGGCCCTTCAACTTGGACCCTGACAGGTGAAACCTCAGCTACTTGCTGCATCCAGCTCTCTCCCCCATTTGTATAAAATTACGAAACTTAACAGAAGGACCCTCAGAGGCAACCTAGTCCTTCAACTCATGAAGGAAAATGAGGCCCAAAGGAAGCAGTCCGGTGCCCAAGATCACACAGTACCTCAGAGGTTCAGCCAGCGTTAGACCCCAGATTTGTACTTCTGCCACAATGTCAAACTACCTGGAGAGTTCTAGATTTTCTAAAGTAAGTAGTGTTACAGCAAAGTCCCTCACAGCCTGCAGTCACCTCTGAACTTGTTCTGGCCACCCAACACTCTTCCTCCTCCTCTCCACTGAACTCCAACTCATCTGTCAAGACTCAGCTGAAATGTCCTTTCATTCAAGACCCTTTCCAGACCCTCAAAACCCCCAAGATGGGAGTAGGTGCTTCTTTATGTTCTCACAGCTTCTTTGTACTTCCCTTATCGCAGGATATTATAGGCTGTTGTTTAATGAGACTAGTATAACCTGCAGTGATCTATAATGACAGTGATCATTAGGTAGGACCATGCCTGCCTTGAAAACCACCATGCCTCCAGCTCTGAGCACAGAAAAACTAACTGAATGAAAAGAGTGTTACTACTCTTCACTCATTTAAGGGAGTCATTCCCACTCTTACCCTAAAACTCTCCCCAGAATCAGTGAAAGAGTCACTACCTTCTTCTAGGCCTTATCAGTCAGGAGGAGAGAAAGGAGGCACCAGGGTCAACTCCTGAGAAGAAACGGCAGGTATTGTGGTAGGACAGTGGGAGGGAGGGTCAGGAAACCTGCAGAGAAACTGGCCAGGATGGAAGACTGAATGCCCACTGAATGCCCCGGTTCCAGGACCCTTCTGTGCGCAGCCACGGGGACACAGGAAAAGGTCAGGCCGACCGATGCCCTCCACAAATTTCTGAGTCTGCTCTGTGACCTAGGTGTAGTCCTGATCGAAAACCCGAGTTTCCCTGTCTGAGAAGAATGCCATCTGCTTTCCTTATTGGAAAAGAAAACCACAAGCTTTGAGAAAAGCTGCACGTGCCAAATGGCAACTACTGTCCCACGCAGTGATGCGATGTGTGCCCTCGGGTGGTCTGCCCTTGCCTGGGCTTCTATTTTCCCCGATCCGTAGCGGGACCCGATTGAACTGCGTAACCTCACGAGCCTGAGCCCTGCCTCGGTTACCCCGCCCTGCACAGCCGAACCCCTCAGCCCACCTTAGCCCCGCTCGGGCCCCGGCCAAAAGAGAATGTGCCCTGGCCTCCCTCACCTGTTGGGGGCGCGTAGGCCCGGGCAGGGATCAGGGGGTTTGGCCCCGGCCGCACGGAGGCGGTGAGGGCACCCCGGGGCGGGTTCAGGAGGCGGCGCCCGGCGTGCCGCAGCCGGAGGCAGCTCCTCCACATCGCGCCCGAAAGCCTGGGAAGACGACCGGCGCGAAACCTGAGAGCAGGAAACAGAGCGAAGGGATCCCCAAAGCCGCACGCTCAGGCTGTACGGAAACCTGCCTCCACCTCCCCAGAGTCCTCAGCCTCCCCTGGACGCCGCCATCTTCCGCATGACACCAGCGGCGCGCCGTCGCTCCAGCGCGCCTCCTGCGCACACCCCCAGTCAATCAGCATCACAAACGCACCTCGCCCCGCCCCCTCTACGCCGCGCCTCGGGAAGAAGACTACAAGTCCCAGAGGGCCCCTCGCACACCCCGCCACGTGTTTTCTCCGCCCGCCAATGGGTGGAAGCGCCGCGTGAGCCTGTTCCCGCCCCCCCCGGCGTGCCTGAGCCAATCGAAAAGGTGGTGTGTGTGCGAGGGCAAGTGGGGAGGGGGACTCAGCTCAGGACAGGGAGGCCCTGCTCGCAGGTCCCGGGGTCCCGGTGGCAGCCGGAGCGCTTGGTCCGCAGGCAGCGGGCGGGTGGGCCCCCCTCCGCCCCCCCCCCGCGCGTGCGCGCCCCCGCCCCCCCCCCCCCTGCCACCCCCCTCGGCTCCCGCGCGGCGGCGGCGGTTCCTCTCCCCCCTCCCCCCAGCCCTGGCTCCGGGGGACCCCGCGATGCCGGTCCGCACCGAGTGTCCCCCGCCGGCCGGTGCCTCGGCCGCCTCCGCGGCCTCGCTCATCCCGCCGCCGCCCATCAACACCCAGCAGCCCGGCGTGGCCACCAGCCTGCTCTACAGCGGCTCCAAGTTCCGCGGCCACCAGAAGAGCAAGGGGAACTCGTACGACGTAGAGGTGGTGCTGCAGGTGAGCGCCGGGCCGGGTCGGGCCGGGGCCCGAGGGCCTCCTCGCGGCGCTCACGGGCCGTGCCCGCCCCCGGCTCCTCGAGCCCGCAGCCGCGGACCAGGCCCTCGCCGCCGGGCCTCCTGCACCAGGCGCTTCACCGCCCGGGACCTGCCCAGCTGGTGTCTCACACTCTCCAAGCCCCAACCCTGACCTGCCCCTCACACCGGAGCCTGTCGTGAGCGGCTCCTGGCCGACCCTGAACACTCTCCCAGACGGTGACCGGCCTGGCTGGGATCCGGAAGCCCCCTGTGACTGGCCACCCTCGGACCTGAGTCCTTCCTCCCCAGGACCTGTCGCCCCGCGATCAGCTCTCCCTCCAGTCCCTCTCAGACCCTGAAGAACTCTCCATTGGGTTCTCCTGACTCGGGACTCTACCCGTGGCTGGGCCCATGTCAAATTATCCCAGACCTGAGACAGCCCTCCTCCCCTCCCCTCTCCTCTGTCCCAGGGATCCTCAAACCCTGGGGCCCTCCTCCCAGGATTTCTTCCTTGGGAGAGCCTAGTTAGTCCCCTCCGACCTGGAATCACACTCCCTCCATTAGCCCCTGAGCCCTGAGAGCCTCCTCAACCCACAACTGATTCCTAGCCTTTGGTACTTACTCTCTGAAGACCAGGCACTCACATCCTGGGTGCTGCTGGGTGGAGCTCCTCCCAGTCCGTTGGGATCTTGCCTGCCCCCCCCCCCCTCGCCCTCGGAGCTGCCCCAGTCTCTTCCTGGCCCAGGCACCCAGCTGCCCCCAGCCCCAAGCCTCCTCTGTGCTCCCTACCTCCATTCTCTGGCCACCTCCAGTCCCCTCCCAGTCTCCCTGGCCTACCTCCCCAACCCATACCTTCATCTTCCTCCTCCTTGGCTCCAGGGGACCCTCTTTCTGTGTTCTTAACTTTTATCTATACTGCCAGGGCTTCCTCCCAGTCTCTGATACCCATGTGCTGGGAAATCGAACTCACCCAGTATTATCTCTCACACGGTATTTTCTTGCTTTCTGTGTACCTCCCCGCCCCCCCCCCCTGCCCATTTGACCTGGATTTCTAAGTACCTGCTGCCAGCCCCTGATAGCTTTGGAGCTGCAGCTTTACCTACTCTGGCTCTTTTCTGCATCTCACCCCTCTCATGCAAATAGTAACACACTTGACATTTTTTTCCCAGTCAGAGATCAACAGTAGTTCATACTCCTTCTTTCCCTTCCTTGCAAAACCTTCCTGTGTAGCTACTCTTGCCTGCCTCAGGACCCACTTTCCTCCTCCCTTTGCCCCTTTTTTTCCTTAGCCTGATGCCCCATCTCCTAGGCTGTCTTCCTCCCCCTTGAAAGGCCTTACAGAAGCTTTGAGGACCTAGTGTGCCACCTTACCTCTCCCATGTGTGAGGACAGAACCTAAGATGTGTCTTTGCCTTATGTGCCCTCAGCTCTTTAAAAATGTTAAATCTTGAACAGCCTCTCTTCTGAGCAAGTAGGTCTCCCACCCAAAAGACAATGGGGATACATTTTCTTTCTGCCAACAGCAGAGCATCATTAGCCTCTTTTTTCTCACTGTTTTGGGGGAATCAATAGTTTCATCTTTTTTCGGTTGGGAAAACTGCATCTTCATGTTAATTGTATCTTTGGTCTATAAACTTAACTTTCATGAGCCGTGGTATGTATTGTAACTGGAAAACTGTTATGACTGATTCACTCAGTCTTCATAATTATATGCCTAGTGTGGTGACCCCTCTTCTCTTTTGTTTAAAACGTGAGAGTTTAGTATGAAGGTAAAGACTTTTGCTTTTTCTTTCTTTTTTTTGTGGGGGGCAACATCATAAAATTCTGGCAGTGAGATCTTGGTGTGGGTCATGTTTGGAATGATCTCGAATTTGTGCCCATTGTTTAATTTGACGGTTTCTGATGTGGTAGGGGACTCCTGGCAGGGTCGCTAAGTGTCAAAGAGAAGTCATCTTTGGCTTCTTCAGCAACTCCCCCCTTCTGTCACTGGTGTGTTGTTTCTGACGTCCTGTCAGGTGCCCATTTCCTTGTGAACCAGTAGAAGTGGTGATTGAGTTGGTGCAGGACTGACTGGTCTCTGGGCAGCCCAGAGCAGAAGCCTGGCAGAAACTTCAGTAGGATGTCTGCTGGTGGGAGCCATGGTCATGCCCAGGAATGCTGCCCTACATCTGGATTGGTGAGCTGTTTGTTCATCATTGAGACAGTCAGTGGCATGTGAATTGCCCCATCGTCACCCTGGTTTTTCAGCCGGGACCAGTTTCTTGGACTCAGCCTTCTTAGAATATATCTCAGCCTCTTTGCTGCTTGCTTGCTTTTTTTCCTAACAGCTTTATTGAGATATAATTCACATACCATGCAATTCACCCACTGAAGGTGTACAAGTCATTATTTTTTAGTATATTCACAGAGTTGGCTAAGCATCACTGCAAACTAATTTTAGCACCCTTTCATCACCCCAGAGAGAAACCCCACCCCGTAGTCGTCACCCCTCCCCAACTCTCAGCAACCACTCATTTTATTTTCCCTAAGATTTGCTTATTCTGGCCATTTCATATACATGGAGTCATACAATATGGGACCTTTTATGTCTAGCTTCTGTCGCCGAGCGTCACATTTTCCAGGTTCGCCCACGTCATAGCGAGTGGCCGTGCTTCGTTATTTTTTATTGTAGCATAATAATCCATTGTATGGATATATAGCATTTTGTTGATCCTTTGAGCAGTCGGTGAATATTTGGGTGGTTTCCACTTTGGGGCTATTGTGAGTAATGATGCCGTGAACATTCCTGTATGAGCTTTTATGTGGACACATCTTCATGCCTCCTGAGTAGATACCTGGGAGTGGAATCCTGGGTCCTCTGGCAGCTCTATGCTTACCATTTTGAGGAATTGCCACACCGATTTCCAAAGCGCCTACCCCATTTTTCATTCCCACCAGCTGCGTATGAGGGTCCAGTTTCTCCACAGCCTTGCGGACACTTGCAACTTATTGCCTCTCTTTTTGATCGCAGTCATGCTAGTGGTGGGTGTGAAGTGGTATCTCATTGTGGTTTTGATTAGACTCTTCTTAATGACTGACGATGTTGCACCTCTTTTCGTGGGCTTTCTGGAGCACTTTTTTTTTTTTTTTTTAATTTCCAGTTTAGAGAGTTCCCCAGACCTTCATGAGATTCCGGCTGGGTTTTCCTTGTTGCCGTTACTGTAACTATTCTGTTTGTTCTCTGCCATCCAAGGAGCCAAGACCAAAGTGAAGGCCAGGGTCACAGTGAGGGGGTACTAGAAAGAGCAGCTGTTGCACACAGCTGTGCTCGGAGACTTTCTTGCTAAACATTTGCCTTGCTATCTTTCTCATCGAGATGCTGGCCTGGCTTTCGGTTCAAGTTCTCTGCATTGTAGTGTATTTGAGTTCACCAACCGTCATGGAGATGAGTTTGGGCGGAATGGGAGAGACACATGGTTGAACAGAGGCCAAATTGAAATTGTGATTCTTGAGCGTGCGATAATCTATGCAAAATGTTAGCCAACTTCCAGTTCAGTTTTTAATCTTATTAGCAGGTATCCTGGCCACCTGATACCGTTTCCAGCCGCTGTGAAACGCCAAACTATATTGAATTCAGTGAGAATCGCATACATGAAATTTAAGGCCTCAGGTTAGAGCTGTGTGTCCTTTAAATAAAGTTCTCTGCTGAACCATGTTAGTGCAGATCAGCCACTTTAGATCACATCCAGCGCCAAGGCCAGCCGATGAGGATATTTTAAGTGTTTTGGCAGTTTTTACATGGACTACCTTTGTCACCAGCACCAAACTGTGGGAGCATTTCAGCTTCATTGAAGCCCGTTTGCTTTGGTGCTGACCTCATCTGGCCGACTGTGTTCATTACAGTTTTTAAGGATTGCCTGAGTGTTTGATTTCTGGTGTACATGACCGTAGTTAAGTCCCCGAATCTGATAAATACCACAAAACTTTCCTAGTCGCTTAAAATGAGACCTCACTTAATGTGTTAAAATCTCAACATGCCGCAGTAGCATTGTACTTGGGTTTGCTTTCATTCCAGGGGTCTGCTTTGTAAGGGAGCCCAATTTATCGTGAAATGTGAAAATCTGCCTCTTCAGGATCGATCTGTGTAGATTTGGGTGAAATGTGTCAGTCCGGGTGCACTCAGCTGCAAGTAACCATACCCACTTCAAATTAAAGAGTGAGTGAATCCAGCATCTCAGATTACAAGAAGCTTGGAGGTGGCTTGGTTCCAGATTGGCTCATTCAGGAGCCCATTTCCTTCCATGTTTCTCTGCTGCCATCCTTGGCATTTCCCGGCCTGTTTGTCCTCATGGTCTCTAGATGGCTGCCATGGGCCTGGGCACCATGTGCAAGTCCTGCCACCACCAAGGGAAGAAAGAGGGCCTCCTCAAAAGCCAGCATCTTGCCCAGAGACACCCAGGAGACTGACACACATATTTGATTGGTCAGAACTGGGTCACTCACTCCTAAACCAATGACTCACAAGGGGACAGGGGCACGCATCTGCCTTGGATCCATCAGGGCTGACCAGGTCTTGTAGGGGCCAGGGTGGGTGCCAGAACAGGATCTGGGCCCTGGCAGCATGGAAAAGTAGGAAATTGGATGTTGGGTAGGCACCCTGCAGTGTCTCAGCAGCCCATAATTGGTGGATGCTCAGCCTCAAAATCTCCCATGCCTGTTACCCCTGTTTATTTTAGCCTCCCAACTCTTCACCAAGAAATACAGGCATTTGTCTGTGAAGTGGGCAGAGTGAACCCTTAACGATATATTCCGATCTAGGGTCAGCATTTTGGTTCATAACTGAAATTTTTACTCGAGCAGTCTTCATACGATGCCTTTCCTGAATATGCTGCCCATTTCATAAAGAACTAATGCAGGATTGTGCGTAGTGTAAATATAGGGGAGGGGTACACTTCTGAGACCCGCGGGAGGCCTGTGTTGAGCAAGCTCACTGCTCCAGAAAGGCGCTTCGGTCTCAAGATACTCAGCTGAAGGAGGTTGAGAGGGTCCTGGGATCAGCTTGCTTCGTCTTAACAGGCCCGTGGGTAGGGAGGACTCACGAAGGTCTCAAAGGCCGGTGAGCCCTGACCAAGCTCGGCGGGCACCAACATCCAGGCCTCCCTTAGCCCGCCTGGCGTGTGACCTCAGGACGCGTGGATTTCCACAGTACCCCCAGCTTGTCTCCCAGGGCTTCCTCCATTTGTAACAAGATTGTGTGTCCTTTCTTTCCAGCATGTGGACACAGGGAACTCTTACCTTTGTGGATACCTGAAGATAAAAGGCCTTACTGAGGTAAGCACTCCTTCAAATGAACTAGAACTAGATGGTGGGCCGCATGCCTGGCATTCTCAGGGTGTGAAGGGCCAGGAGCGTTGACCCTGAGGCCTGATTAAAGCGCCCTGAGAAGTGTTGTTATTGTACTTCACACACAAAGCATGTAGTTTTGATGTGCCCTGTTGGAAAGTGTACGGATGCACAAAACTTTAAAGTTTATAAATAAGTCACAATGTTACCAACATTGTTGATTTTCTTTTTAATCCTTTGGTGGGGAAAAAAATAGAGTAGGAATATGGCTACCCGTTGTCATAAGTTTAGTGGTTTCTGGGATACGCATGAATCATTCCAGAACTGAAGTCTTTGGCATCCCTTAAACCCCTTAGCTCACTGGAACAATGAAAGGTGATCATCTAGTTCGTAGCTCAAGGAGCTGCTATGGAAATGTAGGCTGTTTTCCTTTCTCTGAACCAACTTTTTGAATCTCAGAACTCCTGGGAATATGGAAAGCAAGAAAGAGCATCCTTTCTTTCCCTGCTAGTGAGTAAATAGGAAGAGGAAGGAGGGGACGGAGCTGGCCGCCTAACTCCTCCATGAGGGCCTGGGCCTGACCTGGCTGCCGGGCCCCGTTGGCCTGATCATTCCTCTCTGTCTCAACGGCGCAGCTCCACCGAGGCTTAGAGAGGGCCGGGAGGACATCCTTGCTTTGCCCCTTGCTCCTGCTGTGAGCTTTCCTTTCCCTTTCCTCATCTGTAAAATGAGAATGAAAAATACCCACTCTGCTACCATTGTGGTGTAAATGAAAGTAGTTAAGTCCCCGAATCTGATAAATACCAACGTGTAGCATTGTCGAATCACTACACTGACCCGAAACCCGCATAATAGTGGCGTCAACTAGACTTGGCTAATCAATAAAAAGAATAGAATAGAATAGAATAGAATAAACCTGCGCTGTCTACTCCAGGGCCTTACTCTAGAGGGGAGGAAACAATGTAAGAGCAAGAGGGGACTCCAGTGTGATACAAATTGAGGGATACTAACGAAGGCCCTGAACATCCCCCGTCTTGAAACAACTGTTTCCGTCTCTTTGATTCGCTCTGGTTCTCCCCCTTCTCTATTAGAAGTTTGAGAATTGTCTGTGAAGTTTGTTGTTGAGATGAAAAGGTAACCTGTTCCTGCCTCCAGAAACTTATCCAGTAGAGAAGGGGTAGAAAATGAGAGCAGAATAAAGGATTCCAGCCTTTGAATTTACGGTAGCAGGAAACACACAGAATATGCTCAACCCATAGGCAGCCAGATGTACCTACTGAAGGCAGAACATAAACATTTGGCTTCATGAGGAAACCAGCAGAATCTGTCATGTGGAATGCTACCACTGACCCTAAAACCAGCCACGCTGGTCATAGGAAGCTGCACGGAAACAGCAAGTAGCATTAAGAACCCTGAAATGGGGGCGCCTGGGTGGCTCAGATGGTTAGGCGTCTGCCTTCGGCTCAGGTCATGATCCCAGGGTCCTGGGATCAAGCCCCGCATCGGGCTCCCTGCTCAGCGGGGAGTCTGCTTCTCCCTCTCCCTCTGCCCGCCACTCACCCTGTGTGTGCTCTCTCGCTTGCTCTCTCTCTGTCAGATAAATAAAATCTTTAAGTTCTAAATCCAACACTATACATAATCACTGAAATGCCAAAAAAGGGTGAGGATTCTCTGAATGACTTTATTACCTGTATTATAAAATACAGCTATTTGGGTTTGTTTGCTTTTCCATTAATAGTTGTGAAAATATCACATATGTGATTTATTTTAATAAAATCATTTAAATGATTGGGTTTTAGCCTTAGTCTCTCTTGTGCCTCCAATAAAGAAAATGAACTATTAAATTGGAGGTAATTTTTGTCTCTTAGCTATCTCACGTTCACAAACAAGCACAGTTTTTAAAAGGTTTCTGTGCCTTCTGGAAATGAAATCCCAGAATTGTGAAGAATGGGTGTCAGGTAACATTTTCTTTGCAATTCTGAGCCAGGCACCAGTGGAGAGAGGGGACATTTCTAGGGAGGCCCTGCAGCTGGCACAGGGCCTAGGAGCCCAGCCTTCGGGGAGTCATGGCCCGGCCCTCCACTCACTCACTAGATGGATTTGGAAGCTTCTGCCGAGGTTGGGCTAGACTTGTCTGAACCAAGGAGATAGGTCATACTAACCAAACTCACCGAGACTGATGTATACACAGGAGTGCTCGTTTACTCATTTCTAAAATGAGGTACGTGCATGTTCAGAAGTTCCCTCTGACTTAGTAGCCAATTGGGTGTTAATCCCCCGGGAGGTGGGTCTACATGGAAAGCCAGACCCATCACCGGAGAGTTTTTGGTGGGCCTGGAATCCGTGTGGGGAGTGATTTGGACAACCTAAACGGCTAACAGCAGCTAGACCCACTGTAGGAAGCCCTCGCCTGCTTTGGGGGTGGGGCTTGCTGGCTACGTCTCTTCCTCTCTGACTCGTTTTCCTGATGTCCCTCCTGCAGATAGAGTTTTTCCTCTGGCTCTAAAAATTACCGCCAGTCTGGCTACAGTCAAGTGCTTGAATTTCCTGGTCCTGCCCTGAGAGAGATTTCATCTTTTTGGTAACTTCTGTACCTATTGACTCTCATTCATCAGGCAGTATTTCTTTTATTTTAATTCTCAGAGCTTGGGGGTACCTTGCAGTCATCCTGATCTAGTGCCTGAAACGTTTTCAGTGCAGAGTCAGTTCATTAGGAAAACGTGCGATTTGAGCCATAAGTATCTTCTTTGTATTGTAAGAGGACCACTTTATCATTTTCTTCTTTTCTATCTTTTTTGTGGAAGTTTTAAAAAAAATGTTAAAGTTCAAACCTCAGAAAATCCATACATATAGCTTTCCATTTAAAATCTCAAGTCAGGTACTAACTGATACAGAACTTTCTCCCTTAGTAGTTCTTCCTAAAACAGATCAGCGTAATTTAGTTTAAACTTTTATTTTATTTATTTAGTTAGTTTTAAAAGATTTTATCTATTTATGAGAGAGAGAGGGAGAGAGCACGCATGAACAGGGAGGGACAGAGAGAGGGAGAAGCAGGCTCCACACTGAGTAGGGAGCCTGATGCGGGGTTCCACCTGACCTGAGCAGACACTTAACTGACTGAGCCACCCAGGCACCCCTATTTATTTATGTATGTATTTATTTACTTATTTATTTATTTATTTTTAAGTACTCTCGACACCCAATGTGGGGCTCAAACTCATGACCCTGAGATCAAGAGTCACATTTCTACTGACTGAGCCAGCCAGACGCCCCTAGTTTATACCTTTAAAATCAGGTTTCCATTTAGGAAACTCCCCTTTAATTTCTTCACTCTGTATATGTAAATGCCTGTACGAGGAACCCAGCCCCCGAGTTGGGGAAAGGGGTTGTGGTTTGGCGGGGAGGGTGCTATATATTTTAGAGTTCACTGTTAAGACCACAGACGGCCTCCATGGTGTGTAGTGAAGCAGGCCAGTCCAGAGTGGAGTGCCCGTGGCTGTGCTGTTTCCTGGTAGCTGCTGAACCAGCATGGCAGTATCTGCTAGGGGCGGCCCCAGCTATGTGGCAGGTCAAACTGAGAGACGGAGCAAAGCCATTGGAACAGATTTACTTTAAACACGTGTAGATGTTTGATGCAGAATAAGAGGGGCCTACATAGGGCCTGAAACAGAAAGTGGTACCTCTGTGGTCCCAGGGACGTTAGGGCTGTAATCCACAGTTTGCCAGGCCAGTGACCATCATTACACATTTCCAAGAAACACCAGGGGCTGGCAGGCTGGGCTGAGGGGTTGTCCGGTTGGTCGATCAGTTGGTTGGTTCTTTACAAATGCAGAGAAATGGTAAACTTCTTACAGTGCTAACTTCTTCTTCCATTAGTTTCTTTCAGAATCTTTGGTGCCTCCTTATTAGCAGGTGAACAAATAGCAAATAAAATTGACAAGAGTATTCTAAGCACCCAGTTAGGATGACAGCTTATTTTTTCCCCATGTGTTTCTGTTGTGGTGATTTTCCATTGTGGATGTGATTTACATATATTTTCCTTAGTGTAGATGGCCTTAGTTCATATAATAAATGTATCCTAATATACCAAGGTATTCTGCAAAAAAAACCCAAAAACCCACCCCTGGAAACCTGAAGAATGGGCACAAAAGAGACAAATGACTGAGCTAGTTTGAGAACCAGTGGCCAGGCCGTGGCATGAGGGAGACTTAGCTGTGAACGCTGTGATTTGGGAGCATCTTTGGGTGTTTTCCTTGGAAAGTAACATCTACTTAGTTGCTATCTGCTTTGTATCCTAGAATACCCAGAATTTACTTGTCTAAATTCTTTTCTGAGTGATCAGTATGTAACAAGTGAAGTCGAAGAAGGGTTCTCTGCTTCCGGCAAACTCCATAAAGTCCAAGAGACTCTCTGAGCACCTTCAATTCACGTTGACTCTGCAGCCATTAGCAGATCACTGGACCTAACTCAGTTTGGGTCATTGCTTAGCAGTGTGATCATTTTTTCAGAGTCCCGGGAAGAAGTTAAAACCAGGTTGATTTTTCCTTTGGGAAAGGTAAAAACTCTTTTTTGACATCTTATTTTGATATTTGGATTTTTCCCATAGGAGTATCCAACCCTTACGACCTTTTTTGAAGGAGAAATAATCAGCAAAAAACACCCTTTCTTAACGCGGAAGTGGGACGCAGATGAAGACGTTGATCGGAAACACTGGGTGAGTAGATATTTGTCTCCTCTGGGCCCCCCAGGCACTGCTGGAAAGCCAAGGAACTTAGCTCTCGGGGTCTTATCACTGTCCCCTGTCCTGTCCACCTGTCCACTCTTCCTTCTCATCTCCTGTATGTGGGGGAGCCCTGTGAAACATAAAGCAGTGGCCTCTGTCTTCAGGGTTAGCATGAGGTGGAGATGCAGTTTCTAGAAAGCTGCTTCTCCTGCTGGCATCTCTGTATGGGGAGAGCCCCGGGGGAGGGGGGGGGGCTTCTCACCCAGCTCCAGACTCAACTTCAGCATCATCAGGATGCCACTGAACATTCCACTTCCCCCACTTTTAACTGTCAAGTGGGGGATGTGTTCTCACTCACCAGTAGTGAACATTTTGAGACAACTTAGAGTCACTGTCCTCAAGTCTTTTCATTGGCTTTCACACAACTCAATGGATTGGTCTTCAAAAATCCATTTCTCAACCTATCATAATAGCCTTCTGACTTAGTTGACCATGGCAATGATGAATTTGGGGTTATTTTATTATTATTTTTTTAGTTTTTAGTTTTTTTTAAGATTTTATCTTTAAGTACATCCAATGTGGGGCTCGAACCTGCAGCCCTGAGATCAAGAGCCACACGCTCCACCGACTGAGCTAGCCAGGCGCCGCGATGAATTTTGGTTTAACACGGAAGAAGTCTAATGTGCTCACCCTCTAAACCCACCCGAAGTGATTGCGTCAGTAATGAAGACTCTAGATGCTTCCCACTGCCCCTCTCACCTGGCTGTTCAAGCTCTCTCCTGATTCTGGCACAATAGTCCTTGGACAGGACTCCCTGTTATAGACCCTCGTCCCAGTTAACCTCACAGTAGATTAGCTGCTTTGCTTGTTAATGTTTTCCACCTGAGGTAGGAAAGGAACATCTTTCAGATGCTGAGTTTCACTTACTTTAAATTATTTAATTAATTAAATTTAAACTTGAGCTTTTAAAACCATTTTTTTTTTTAAAGATTTTATTTATTTATTTATTTGAGAGAGAGAATGAGAGACAGAGAGCACATGAGAGGGGGCAGGGTCAGAGGGAGAAGCAGACTCCCCGCCGAGCAGGGAGCCTGATGCGGGACTCGATCCCAGGACTCCGGGATCATGACCTGAGCCGAAGGCAGTCGCTTAACCGACTGAGCCACCCAGGCGCCCTAAAACCATTTTTTGTAAGCTACATGTTTTGCCTGTTGTCGCAAATAGACACCGAAAGTCAGTCATTTGTGTGTGTCTCTTATGAAGGAATGAACAAGATCTGAGTCTCTTAGGCTGCTCGGTTGGGGAGCTCGAGTGGGGCATGGTGGTGCCAGCATCCGGGAGCAGAGCTGGAGGGCTCCCAGCTGCCATCTGGTCCCACCCTGCCCGACGCCGGCTCTTCCCATGCTGCTCGAAGCCTCACAAGATGGCTCCTTTCTCTCTTGGATGGCCCCAGCGGGAAAGCTCTTCCTTGTACTGAGCCACAGCCTGTCTTCCATCCAACTTGGTTTTCCATCTCAAATTGGTTCTACAAAAAAAGCAAGGTCTTTGAGACTCCGTGAAAAGTCAATTCTAAGCTAGGTCTGCTGCAAATCAAATACCTGGAAACCAACTGTTAGTGTTCCAGACTTCCACCAGAACAGAAAATATCTGGTTCTCCTTGGTAGGCTGAATTGAAATATTTTGAGTGACAGAAGGACAGAGAAGGCCACCCTTGATATGGTAGGATGAGGAGCTCGGCCTCTGGGCCCTTCCTCATTCAGCAGTCCGGTCACCTTTGCAGTACTCAGTTTCCCATAACTTTCCCAGCCCACTCCGGAGTCCCAGAATCCCATGTGGGATCCCTGTTTGTCAGGGACTCGAAGTGCCTGATACATGCATGCCCTGGAGATACTGCGGCTTCCGTTCCAGACCACCGCAATAAAGTGAATATTGCAATAAAGTGAGTCAAAAGAATTTTTTTGGTTTCCCAGTGCACATAAAACTTACGTTTATGTGATACTGTAGTCTATGAAGGGTGCAGTAGCATTAGGTCTAAAACAACACGTACAGGGCGCCTGGGTGGCTCAGATGGTTAAGCGTCTGCCTTCGGCTCAGGTCATGATCTCAGGGTCCTGGGATCGAGTCCCACATCGGGCTCCCTGCTCCTTGGGAGCCTGCTTCTCCCTCTGCCTCTCTCTCTGTCTCTCATGAATAAATAAATAAAATCTTTAAAAAAAAAAAAAACCAAAACACGTACACACCTTAATTTTAAAATACTTTATTACTAAAAAATGCTCAGCATCCTCTAAGCTTTCAGTGAGTCCTAATCTTTTTGCTGGTGGAGGGTCTTGCCTCTGTGTCGATGGCTGCTGACTGATCTCGGGGGTGGTTGCCAGAGGTTCAGGTGGCAGTGGCATTTTCTCAAAATAAGACAACAATGAAGTTGACCACATTGATCGGCTCTTGGTTTCACAAACGATTTCTCTGTAGCAAGAGGTGCTGTGTGATAGCGTTTCATCCACCATAGAACTTCTTTCCAAATTGGAATCCATCCTCTCAAACCCTGCCGCTGCTTTTATCAGCTAGGTTCAGGTGATATTCTAAATCCTTTGTTGTCATTTCAACAATCCTCACAGCATCTTCACCAGGAGTAGATTTTTATCCCAAGAAACCACGTTCTTGGCTCATCCATGAGAAGCAGCTCCTCATCTGTTCAAGTGTTTTGTTTTGTTTTTTTTTTAAAGATTTTATTTATTTATTTGAGAGAGAGAGAATGAGAGACAGAGAGCACGAGAGGGAAGAGGGCAGAGGGGAAGCAGACCCCCTGCCGAGCAGGGAGCCCGATGCGGGACTCTATCCCGGGACTCCAGGATCATGACCTGAGCCGAAGGCAGTCGCTTAACCAACTGAGCCACCCAGGCGCCCCATCCGTTCCAGTTTTATCATGAGATTGCAGCCATTTGGTCCCATGTTCAGGCTCCACTTCTGCTTCTAGTTCTCTTGCTCTTTCCACCACATCTTCAGTGACTTCCTTCACTGAAGTCTTGAACCCCTCAAAGTCATCTATAGGGTTGGAATCGACTTCTTCCAAACTCCTGTTCATGTTGATATTTCGAGCTCTTCCCACGAATCAACAAATATTCCTAATGGCACCTAGAATGACGAATCCTTTCCAGAAGGTCTTCGATTTACTTTGTCCAGCCCCATCAGAGGAGTCACTACCTACGGCAGCTACAGTCTTATGAAGTGTATTTCTTAAATAAGAAGACTTGAAAGTTGAAATGACTCCTTGATCCACAGGCTGCAGAGTGGACGTTGTGTTAGCAGGCCTAATCACAACATAAATCTCACTGTCCATCTCCATCGGAGCTCTTGGATGATGAGGTGCATTGTTAATGAACAATAATATCTTTTTTTATTATGTTCAGTTGGCTACTATATAGTACATCGTTAGTTTCTGATGTAGCGTTCAGTGATTCATTAGTTGCGTGTAACACCCAGTGCTCATCACAACATGTGCCCTCCTTAATATCCATCACCTGGCTACCCCATCCCCCCACCCCCCAAACAATATTTTGAAAGGAATCTTGTTTTCTGAGAAGTCTCAATGTTGGGCTTTAAATATTGAGTAAATCACGTTGTAAAGAGATGTGTTGTCATCCAGACTTTGGTCCATTTTTAGAGCACGGGCAGAGTAGATTTAGCATAATTCCTAAGGGTCCTAGGATTCTCAGAATGGTCAATGAGCATTGGCTTCAACTTCAAGTCACCAGCTGCATGAGCCCCTAGCAAGAGAGTCAGCCTGACCTTTGAAGGTTTGAAGCCAGACATTGACTGCTCCTCTCTAGCTATAGAAGGTCTAGATGGCATCTTCGTCCAATACCAAGCTGTTTCATCTACGCTGAAAATCTGTTACTTGGTGTAGTGTAGTTGTTTAGTGTAGCGTATTCATTATCTTAATGAAGATCTAGAATCTTCTGGAGAACTTGCTGCAGCTTCTACATCAGCACTTGCTGCTTCACCCTGCACATTTGCGTTATGGAGACGGCTTCTTTCCTCAGTCCTCCTGAACCAACCTCTGCTAGCTTCAGACTCTTCTCCTGCAGCTTCTTCACCTCTCAGCCTGCACAGAATTGAAGGGAGTTAGGGCCTTGCTCTGCGTTAGGCTTTGGCTTAAGGGAATGTTGGGGCTGGTTTGACCTTCTCTCCAGACCACTAAACCTTTCTCCACATCAAAGCCTGCTTTGTTATCATTCATGTGTTCACTGGAGTGGCACTTTTCCTTTCCTTCAAGAACTTTTCCTTTGCATTCACAACTTGGCTCACTGGGCCAAGAGGCCTCGCTTTCAGCCTGTCTCAGCTTCTGAGAGGTCTTCCTCACTAAGCTCAATCATTTCTAGCTTTTGATTTCAAGTGAGAGACATAGGACTCTTCCTTTCTCTTGAACATTCACAGGCCGTTGTAGGGTTATTACTTGGCCTCATTTCAATATTGCTGTGTCTCAGGGAAGAGGGAGGCCTGAGGAGAGGGAGAGAGATGGGGGATGGCCAGTCAGTGGAGCAGTGAGAACACAGACATTTATTGATGAAGTTTCCTATCTTATATGGGGGCAGTTTGTGGTGCCCCAAAACAATGGCATTAGATCACAGATCACCATAACAGATACAAGAGTAATGAAAAAGTTTGAAACGTTGCGAGGATTACCAAAATGTGACACAGAGACATGAGGTGAGCAAATGCTGTTGGAAAAATTGTGCCAATCGACTTACTCGACACAGGGTTGCCACGAACCTTCAATTTATAAAAAAAAAAAAAAAAAAAAGCATTATCTGGGGGCGCCTACGTGGCTCAGTTGGTTAAGCATCCAACTCTTGGTTTCGGCTCAGGTCGTGATCTCACGGTCATGAGATCGAGCCCCACATTGGGTTCCACACTCAGCGTGGAGTCTGCTTGAGTTTCTCTCTCCCTCTCCCTCTGCCACCCTGACAAATAAATAAATAAATCTTTTTTAAAAAATGCAATATCTGCAAAGAGCAATAAAATGAAGTACAATAAAACCAGGACTGCCTGTAAATTGGAATCAGAGACATTGTTTTTCACCTTCAAGTTTTCCTGAGTGATATTTAAAGTTGGTATCATGGTGGTACCCTAAAGTCAAGATTCTATATACTTAATCCAGTTAGAATAGAGATATACATGTGACAAATTCTGAGTTAATACCTCTGTATCTTAAACTTTATTTTTTATAAAATAATGCATACTTATTTTTAAATATTTGAGTAAACAGAAAAGCAAAGGGAAAAAAACATCTATAATAATAATACCCAAAGTTAAAACAGATATTAACCTTTTTTCTTTCTTTCTTTCTTTCTTTCTTTTTTTTTTTTTTTACAAAAACAGAATCATGAGACACAGTTTTGTAACCTATTTCTGGTCTCCTTTTTTAAAAGGACTTAATCATATATTACCCATTTCCTGTTTCTACTTCACTGGCTGGCCCCAAGCCACATTCCTGTGTCAGAGGACCCCGCTTTAGTAAACCCCTCTCTCCCTTCAGGGTGATGTGCTGGCTCTAAGTTATTCTGCATGGCTCATGTTGATTCACTTATAGAGATCTTCTTGCTAATCCTTCCTGGCTTTGCTTGTGGTAAGGTGTTCTGAGAAAAGGCTCCCGGAATCTCATCCGTTCCCAGCCCCGGGCCTTTCCCTGGACCACATTAACTAGGCAGGCATAGCCTCATGGTGCCTCGGCTGGAGGCCAGGCCCGAGTTCACTGGTGGGGACCTCAGGCTCCCTTCCCCAATCCTCAGCATTTGCTGCTCTTGTGGGCGCATCCAGCAGCCATCACACCTTTGCGAAGGTGCTTGCTGCTGGGCGCAGAAGGGCAGTGGTGACCCCAGCCTCCCCCTCTGTCGATTGGTCCTCATGCTCAATTTTTTTGCTTTCAGGGCAAGTTTCTGGCTTTTTATCAGTATGCAAAATCATTTAATTCAGATGACTTTGATTATGAAGAGCTGAAGAATGGGGATTATGTCTTCATGAGGTGGAAGGTAAGGTCCCAGCCCAGCCAGAGCCTGCATTCTATCCAGCACCCCTCCTGCTCCCCGGGTCCAGTGCTTCATTACGGTTTGTCTCCGTGGAGTGCCTTTACACGCTCATAAAAAGCAGGCACGGCTCCAGGCCACACTGGCCAACTGCTGCCATGCAAGACGGTTTGTCTTTGGTGACGCCATTTGGTGGTTAGCAGATAAATTCATGGCTGGGGGCGGGGGCGGTGTGGTCGCCCTCAGCACCTTCGACTCTCCAGGTTGAGTCACCCCCGGTGTTCTCTGGACTCAGAGGAGGACCAGAGTTGGGCCCCGTCATTTCCTACTCTCAGCTGAGAGCCCGTGTTAAGTGGCTCTTCCCTCACCACGTCCTAGCCAAGCTTCAGTGCCGTCTCAGCTTGTCTGGTTCCCTCTGGCAGGAAGTGAGGGACCAGGAATGGAATTTGGGTTTTCCACTCAGCAGCCCTCCGAGAACTCCATCTGGCTGGACTCGCGAGATTGGCTTTGGGCTGACAAGGCTTTTGTGTTCCCTCTTTTGATAGCCTGGTATTTACTGTGTTCCAGCCGCAGGCTAGCAAAATCATGAAGTGGGTTTGTGACATCACTTTGTGAACGGACACCCACTTCCAACCCCTGGTCCCCAGTCTGCAGGAAAAAGCTGTTTTATCTTGAAACCTTGCCAGCTTTCATGCAAGCGAGTCATTTAGAGGAGTTATTCCCAATCTTTAGTTTGTACGGCTAATAATTTGGGGTTGGGGGCGGGGGTCGTCACTTTTTGCAGAGATGCTGGCCAGGTGCAAAGAGTAAAAGCTGAGTCCGCCCTCGTGAGCTTGCTGTCTGGTGTTTGGAAACGTGCCAGCTAATAAAGTACTAAAGGAAGTATCTTGCAAGGTCCTAATTTTAAAATTAATTTTTAAAAACTAGCATTTCAGAGGTTGAAGAAAGGGACGGAGAGTGTCTTAAAAAAACAAAACAAAACAAAACAGTGGAGTTGTTTGGTCTCCAAAGACCTTCTCAGTGTGACTCACTATGGGCTCTCAGTGGACCTCTTGGGGCTGTGAGGCCACTGACCTCATCTTCCTGGAAGAGTAGGTGCCCAGATGTAGCCTTTCAGCTTGGCCGTAGCTAGAGATCATAAGCTCGCCTCTTCCCAAGGCGCCCGAGCAAGAATAGTACCGTTCTGATGGCTGTGGATGAGGTGTCGAGCTTTTTGAGGAGCTGTTACGGGGGCAGTTGGTGCTTGGTCTGCCCTCAGAAGGCAGAGGCGATCAGGAACCCAGCACCAGTTCCTGGGGTGGAGCAGAAACTTCCTCTTCCTGGGTCGTTCTGTCTGTGGGCTCTGAAAGGTAGGTAGGTATCGATTCATTTTCAAGACGTGTGGACCGTAGAACCTTCTCTTCATTGCCGATCTCAGTGAGCTCAAGACACAGGCTACTGCGTTAGTTATCTAGAATGCTGTTGACAGATGGGGTTGAAACGCAGATGTCCGCCGTCGTCCAGCAAGCCTGGGCAAGACCATGTGACACTGGAACCCGAGAACCACCTGAAGGCTAACGGGGAGCCCCAGACGTGGCTGGAGCACGCCGTCTGTTACTGACCTCCTCCATCTGTGTGCAGGAACAGTTCCTGGTCCCAGATCACACGATCAAAGACATCAGCGGTGCCTCCTTTGCTGGGTTCTATTACATCTGCTTCCAGAAGTCGGCAGCCTCCATAGAAGGCTACTATTACCATAGGAGTTCAGAATGGTAAGGCACCCCAGAGGCGAAAGGGGGTGGCTTGCTGCCCGGGCTCTCCCTTCGCTTGCCGAATCCAAAAGAAAACTTCTCCCCCTGTCTCTGCGTAGCTTTTATGCTCTATCTGCATTTGGAGGGCCTCTTTGAATGATCTCAGCTGCCCATGGAGGGGCTCCTATCCCTAACCACAGAGCAGAGTAAATAAGATGAAACCAAAGTGCTCAATAAAGGAACTCACTGCTCAAAGCTTGCAAGCAGTTCTGTATTATCAGCAGTGTTTCTCCCAACCTTGGCTGCTCTTGTATTTCCTCCCACATTTAATCAGTAACTACAGTGTAAGCTCCAGCTATGGACAGGGTGAGTTTTGCTGTTAGCAGCTTTTCTAATTTTGTGGTCACATCGCTTAGATGCCAGCCCCACCCACTCTTGATCTCAGTCTAGTGACCGGGGTCCCCATGGGAGCTGACGGTCCTGCCCTGTGTTTCATCTGAGGTGAAGGACTGAGTGTCACCTCAAGCGCTAGCTTTTCTCACCTTTCTGGGGACTCTCCTGCCCCATCACTGCTACTCCAAGCACCTTGCTGTACCTGAAGAAGGAACCCTATCACAAAATACCTGATTTCCTCTCCGAACGTAGAAACACCGTATTCCCTTCCAGATGTTTTATAGTTCGGTGACTTGTGAGTGATGCTTCCCTGGCTTGACTCAAGTTCCTTGTTCAGTGGCAGCAGAATGATTTCTGCAAATAAATGCCCGTGGGCTCAGAGCAGTCTCCGCTCCCCTGAGAGCCACAGTTGCTGAAACCAGGATTTCAGTAATTGCTCTGTTTTCAAAGGAGTTTTTAAAATCTGTTATATCCTTTTTTAAATAACAGCTTTATTGAGAGAATTCACATACCATACAATTCGCTCATTGAAAGCATACAGTTCGGTCATCCTGAATATTCACGGTTGTGCGGCCATCACCCCAATCAATTTTAAATGCTCCCACCACCACCACGAGAAACCCTGTTCCCCTTAGCCCCATCCCCTCCTAGCCCGAGGCAGCCAGCTACTAACCGACTTCTATACAGACGTGCCTATTCTGGATATTTTCTATAAAGGGAACCACACACACTATGAAGCTCCTTTGTGTTAGGTTTCTTACCCTCAGCCTAATGCTCAGAAGGTTCGGCCATGTGGCAGCATGGATCAGCCCTTCGTTTTTATTGCTGAATAATTTTCCGTGGTATGGATGTACAGTAGCCCCTCCTTATCTGCGGTTTTGCCTTCCGCTGTTTCAGTTATCCGCGGTCAGCCGTAGTCCAGAAGCGGATGGTAGTCGGGGGTGGCCCAGCACTCGGTCACATGCCTGCCTCACTCACCTCACCTCATCTCCTCACGCAGGCATGTTCTCACCTCCCATCCTCACAGCAGGAAGGGTGAGACTACAGCACAAGAAGGTCTTTTGAGACAGAGACCACATTCACGTAACTTTTATTGCCCAATATTGTTATAACTATTCTGTTTTATTATTAGTTATTGTTGTTCATCTCTTACTGTGCCTAACTTATAAGTTATACTTTATCACAAGTTTACGCACATAGCGTCTGTAGGGTTCAGTACTATGCACGGTTTTTGGCATCCACTGGGGGTACTTGAACGTATCCACCACAGATAAGGGGGGACTGCTGTACCACATTTTATTTATTTATTTATTTATCCATTCATCAGTTGATGGGTTATTTCCACCTTCTGCCTATTGTGGTTAATGCTGCTGATTGTATAAGTATCTGTTAGAGTATCTGCTTTAATTCCTTCGGGCATATACCCGGGAGTGGAATTGCTGGGTCCTATGGTCATTCTCTGACTTTTTAAGGAACTGCCAAAGTGTGTGATGCACCAGGGTTCCAGTTTCTCGACATCCTCCCCAACGCTTGCTATGATGTCTTTACAATTATAGCTACTCTTGTGGTTATGAAGTGGGGTCTCATGGTTTTGATTTGCATATTCTGATGGCTGATGCATTATCTTGATTTTTCTTTTTTAAATTTTTTTGGGGTGAGAAATAAACTGCTTTTTCCTGTGCTCCTCCTCATGCCCACGTGAAACAAGTAAGGGGAGAGCTAGCATCTACCCCATGTACTCTGATTGTCCCCCGGGGGGTTATCATCCCTGTGTGTGGATTGTCCCCGCCTCTGTTTCTCCTTTATCTGCTTAACTCCTCAGAGCACCTACCAACGGGGCAAAAACAAACACCTCAGAACTCTGATGTTCTCAAGCCTCGTAGCCATGTCTAGGGAGGCGAGAAAATGAAGGTGAATGGTAACATAAGCTTCGGGGTTAGCTGGGAAGTCTCTGTATTCCGTGAGAAGTGGGGAGTGCCTGTGCTCCCCATGCAGTCCTGAGGATGTTGCAGCCTGACGTTCCCGGAGCAGCTGAGGTGCTAGATGTCAGAGAGAGGCAGAGTGGAGGGCGAGGATGAGGCCCAGGGCCCAGGGCTTCGGTCCGCATCTTCTCCCAGAGCTTACTCTGCCTCTCCTTTCATAAGACATACCATAACTGCCTCATGGTCAGAGCACGAGACCTAAAAGCAGCTCCTCTTACACAGAGCTCAGGAGGATTAACCAAAGAACCAGAAAGAGAACCAAACGTGGTGCAGCCGAAGAGGTCTGAGCTGCACCTGCAATCCGGTTCCAGCCTGGGGCTCGCCGGGCGCTCCGGTGGTAGGGAGGGGGTTCTGCACCTCTCTTTGGTTTTCAGGCTGCTTAGACCGCCTCCCGTTTTCTCTCTCTCCCCGCACTGCAGGTATCAGTCCCTCAACCTAACGCATGTTCCTGAACACAGCGCACCCATCTACGAATTCCGGTGACAGCGGTTCAGAGCAGGAACTAAATAAAACTGAACTTGGCAAAAAAAAAAAAAAAAAAAAAAGAACTTTGCCAAGAAAATTGTGTACCTGCCAGAACCAGGAGAACGTGTGTTCCTGTTTCTTCACGAGCAGATTCGCATCAGAAGGCATGAATGTTAACCCACAGAATCCAAGGAGCATGGCCAACCAGCAGGCAGGCGGAGGGAGTGTTCTCTGTTCTTCCTCCCTCTCTGAGGCAGTTTGGTCTTAATCTGTTTTTAAGCTACCTTAAATGCACTTTTCCTTGCTGCACAGCTAACTTCTGTATCACCGAAAGGCCCATTCCTCCCTCCATCCCCACCTCCAACCAAGTAGAAGGTCAGCGCCCCCCAGTCACCCTCAGCCTTGGTGCTCAGTGGTCTCTGCCCAGGCCCCAGCCCTGCGCGCTGCCCCCCTTCCCCACCCCCAGTTGCTTAGTCTGGTAGCTCAAGAGAAGGCAGAGCCCCAGCACACGTGTGCCCCCCCTGCCCCGAGCTCTGTGCAGGGAATCGGGGCGCTGCGGCAGCATCCGCCAATGAAACGGGAGGCAGAGGCTGCTTCACGGGGTCACCTGGCGCTGCCCAGCCCTGCCGCGTTAGTCAGTGGCTGGCAGGTTTCCCCTGGGCCCACCATCAGGGATCGCTGAATTTAAGGCTTCCGGATCCCTGGCAGGAACAGATTCCAATCCTGCTTTACTCAGCACGTTTGCTCCAAACTTTTTGAACTTGAGGGCAATACTAAACTTAAAAAAAAAAAAAAAAAAAAAAAGGAGAAAAGAAAAAAAAGAAAAAAAAAGAGTTTTTTTATTACAAAATTATTTTTATGGTCCCTTTAACAAGGACCCTATGGCAAATGCACAATTATTCAGAATTACATTTTATCGTTTTCACATTGAAAACAGCAAATGTTGACTTAGTAATTTTTATACCTATATCTATATGTAAATGTATATTTAATCAACCAGCAGTTTCAAACTAGTCATCCTGGTACAAAAGTTTTGCAGCATTGCATCCATTCTAGTGCTAAACCTGAGAGCTGTTTTGGGGGCCAGTTGGGCATTTGTACCTCCTCCTCTTGCTACTCACGACAGCAGTGCTCCGAGATGACCTTCTCCATCGAAAGCAGACGGGGCCCATCGTTCTCCTGAAACAGCGACTCTGAAATGTTGGGACGGGGGAGGGGGGGGAACGTGAACACGCTCGAATAACTCAAGGCTCACGTGCCAAAGTGTGTGTGTGGGTGTGTGTGGGCGGGGTGTGGTTTGGGGGGGGGGTTGTTGTTTTTTAACGTTCTAAAAAGCCGAATAGGTTGGTATCAGTCGGGGCGTCGCATCGGCCGGTGGTTTACGAGACTTGCTCAGAATACAGGAGGGAGAGAGCTATAACCCACAGGAGCAAAACAGGCTGAAAGCGGCCTTTCGAGGGTCGGTGTGAGAAAACACGTGGCCCTTCGGTCTAGGTGAGCGTTAGGGACATGGTGTATTCTTAAAAAGTGACTTTCCTTTTGACGACCTATGTACTGTACAGGACTGAGACTGAATGTCGGGGAAGCCTTAAAGGAGAGATACGTGGGAAACTAGTCAGAGGGCGCCGGGACACCGAGGCGGTGCAGTCCTAAGGCTTTGGACGGAGGGGAGACCGACCCATCTAGGGAGGCCAGGAACATGGAGCACCCAGAACGTTGCCCCAGTGACTGCAGTGGAAAAAGGATTCACATCCATTGGCGGAGCTGAGCCCGGTGTTTTATTCTGAAACTTCAAGCCGTCGCATGGCTGGCTCTGGTCACACCAGCCAATGGCACGGTACCGAGGAGACCGCGCTCACACGGCCTCCGTGTGGCTGGTGGGCGTCACGTGAGTAGAGGAGACAGTGGGCGACCGTGCTGGCTTCCCTGGGCTACACGAGCCATCCATCCCCCCCACCCCCCGCCCCGTTCCCTTCTCACACCAAGCTCATCAGTCTCGTCTGCGTTTTGCAAGCTCCTTGAAGCCTAGTGGCCCCACTCGGAACCCGAGGGGCGAGCTCACCCCCTGGAGCTCATCAGGACCCCGTCCGTGTGGCTCTGGAGGTCAGTAGGTCAGTCGAGCGGGCAGGAAAGGACATTTGCAAACATTGCTGCTGTTGAGCTAGCCAGACGGGCCAGGTCCTGTTGTAGGATTTCTTCCTTCCTTTTTTTTTTTTTTTTTTCTTAGCGAGGTAATGAAGTGTACCAGTTGTATTGGGGAAAATGAAGAAGTGATACCTTTGCTAGATCTTTCGGGCGCATCTGCAATGAAGATTTGTTTGCATAAACATCTGCCCGGCTGAGGACAGGGAAGGCATTATTCTGCCCACCTCCTCTTAGTAATTCCCAATCAACATCAACTCTTTTCTTTTCTCTGCGTCCCCCATCCCCCATCTGTGGTGATCCTTTCCTGACCCTTCTCCGTGGTTTACGTGCCTCTGGTACTGTGTGCAATAGTTTGGTTGATGCTTGTATTCACTGGTAAGAAGTCAGTGCAGGTTGCAGATTTTCTACCGTCTTCCTGCACTCCAAACCAACCTGCCGTGAGGTGGGATCTTAGGGATCCGGCCCTTCTTTGCTCAGAAAGCTTCCATTCTGCGCTTCCAGCCTGGTCTCTCTTCTGTGCTGGAACTCTCCCGCCCATCCTTTCAAACTATACAGCATTTCAGCTGCAGTCCAAAAGTAAGCAATGCCTAATGTGAAGTAGAAAGTCCCCTCTGTGTGCTGGTTCTGTTGGCAGCGTGGAAATCACAAACTCCGGGGGAGCAAAGGGGCTTTTCAATGTCTTTTGCTTTCAGAAACAGGGAATTTATATTCTAAGGCCTTGAATGGAGGGGTGTTTTTTTTTTTTCCTCATAAAATAGTCTGATAAGCTAATTTTAAAAAAATGCCATTAAGTATGTTGCATTGTGGTTTAAAATTACTAACAAGTTCTGGGAAAGGAAAAATATTTGATTTTGAATCTTACATGTTTTTAAAAATTAGATTTGAATGGGCACAAAGTATGACTATTTTGTTCCTTTAGGGAGGACATGTGGAAAGGGTTTGAGGGTTTGGGATGGGAGAAGTATTTTGCAGAGCTATCAATGTCCAAATAATTTTTAAAAAAATAATAAAGGTATTTAAGCAGTGACTTTGTCCTATTTCTAAATCAAAACTGTTCTGTTAGAAGAGACCACCCCCCCCATGTCCTTATTCCTTCTCATTCCAGTGCTGTCCACCTCTCCACACTGACATTTGAGCTCCATTTTGTTAATTTCTACATTCGTTTAAAAATGTGGAAGGTTTTGTGTTTTGTTTTGTTTTGCATGTGTTCAGGATCCATACCTTTACTTCCCACACAGAAAATTCACAAACAAAACTCTCTGTTCACTGCTTCTCAGTTGCGTCCCGGCACAGGCGGTGTGGACGGGGGACCGGTCTTCAGAGGAAATGCCCGAGCCCCAAAGCTCTCGGGTTCCCAAGTGGCTGCACCAGCGGCCTCCTGCAGCCAAGTTCAGGCCCTTGACTTCTCTGCACCCTGTGGCCGAGGGCCCTAGCCCAGCCCGTTAACGCCTGACTTTGATTTTGACACAGGACCCTGACTGGTGTGCCAGGCAGGACACCTTGGTTCTCTTGTTAACAATGTTAGGTTTCTGGACCACCTCCCTAGGCAGGGAAGGAACACAGCCGAGAATGCCCTGGAATTTTTGAGAAAATGTTTACGGTGTTGAAAAGGTTTAACGTTAAGCGATTTGAAATGCTAAGGGAACTTACATCCGTGTCGGCGCCAGGTTCCAGCGTGTGTATGAAGTATCATCCGATCTCCCGTTGTTTGAGCAACAGTGCTAAGAAACTCCTTTCTCCCGAGATGTGTCAGGAAAGGAATAGGCTGTTCACAAGGCCGAACTGCCACAGCTGAAGACACCATTTACTGGTGGTTTTGCAGGGGGAGAAGGCTGTGGGACGCCTGGGTTCTCACTTCCAGACCTCCCTTTAAGTCCTCATGGGACTTCCCATGTACCAGCCAAACCCTCTGAGCCTGGAGAGCGGAAGGAACAATCTTTACGTAGGTGAGAGAGTTGAGGGTTCTGGGCGGTGCTCCTGGAAGCACTTCTGAAACTGTAGAAACACCCCACACATGTCACACGTCCTTCTTGCCGGATAATAATAGTACAGAATATTTGCCAAGGCTTGCCGTGTGCACTGTTCCGTTCTAAGTATTGGGGCAGTGCAGAAACGCGCCTCGCTCCCGGGCCTCGAGGGACTAATAGTCCGAAATAGAATGGAAATTGGCATTCTGATCCCCAAAGCTGGCAAAACCCTCTTTCTTATCTCAGTGTTAGAGCCCCACTTTGAAACCTTAGTTGGCTTTTCTTTTAAGCCATCCACTGGAATGGTGGAAAGTGCGTGGACCGTGTGAAGCGTGAAACCCACGGCAGGACAGGACAAAGGGAAGATTAGAAATATCAACACTGCCGGGTGCCTGGGTGGCTCAGATGGTTAAGC
>NW_023270777.1:11173159-11197385 GCF_011800145.1 Mirounga leonina | reverse complement strand
TCTCTCTGTCTCTGATGAATAAATAAAATCTTTAAAAAATAAAAAAAAAGAAATATCAACACTGCCTGCATCGATCTCAACTGCACCTGAGGAGGAAAGCGTTAAAATTGCCCAGGACTGAAATAGGCAGCTGGCTGTGACACAGAAAAGTGCCTGAAGATTGGATTGCAATTGAGCAGCTTTTTCTTCTAGGTTTTTCTTCCAAACATCTAAAGATCGAAACTCCCTACTTGCACATAGCAAGCAAAACTTGTAAGGCTTTTCATCTGTAGAGAAGCATAGGCTGAAATTCAAGGTCATTTTTGCGTTTCGTTTCTTTTTTTTTTTTTTTTTTGGTCCTTCTGATTTTTCAGCTGGCCTCATCATTCGCAGCATTGGTACTCATTTTCCTCTCCTTTTTTGCTCAATGAATAGCCCCCTCCCTCCACGCTTTCTCCAACTGGCACTGACTCGGAGCACTGCTTCTCAAACCCGGTTGCACCTTAGAATCGCCCAATTCACTTAACAGTCCTTTTGCCAGGCAGCACCCCGGACCTGTTCTCTCACAACCTGCCGAGTGCCTTGAAGTTCTCAGGTGATTTCGGTGTGCGGGGAGGATTGGGTTTCCCACAGAAATGAGAGAAGGGCTTTCCGGCTCGAGATGTGGGTTTACTGAGCGTGGTCCCTACTGGGTGGAGGCAACACAAGGTGTTTAGCATCAGAACGTCAGAATAGCAAATGCCAGGGGTGCCTGGGGGGCTCAGTCGGTGAAGTGTCTGCCTTCGGCTCAGATCATGATCCCGGGGTCCCAGGATCGAGTCCCGCTAGGGCTCCAGTGGGGAGTCTGCCTCTCCCTCTGACCCTCCCCCACCTCATGCTCTCTCTCTCTCTCAAATAAATGAATAAAATCTTTTTAAAAAATTTAAAAAAAAAGAATAGCAACTGCTAGCCTGTTGTGTGCAGACAGAGCCAGTGAAAATGTCACTCCATCTAGAAGCTCAGGCTCTGGGAAAATAAGGGGCGATGGTATCATTTCTTAGGAGGTCAGTGCTTACCTTCATCAGGGCCTTCATTCATGGGCAAACACTTCGGAGCCACCCACCATTCTGTGCGCCTGGGATGCATCCTTGCACAACAGATCCCAAGAACGGCCTGTGTTCTTGAGGGGAGGGATACATAACAGCATAAGAAAGAGCTCACGGAATGTCAGATGTGGTATTAAATGATAAGCCTTACAGGAAAAGAAAAAGCCGAGCCTGGGGGTACCGGGAGTGCCAGCCAGGGGAAGGGGGTGGATTGCAGTTGTTTAAAAGATGGGCAGGTTGGCCCCCATTGAGCAGGTGACATGTGAGCAAGGACCTGGGAGGGGGCCGGTGTGAGCCAAGCAGATGCGTGAGGATGAGCATTCCCCGGGGGGCAGGGGTCCCCAGGGAGTGAGCAAGCTGTGCTAGAGAAACAACAAGGAGCTGAGCCAGAGGAGGTGAGAAGAGAGGTGACAAGGGCATGGCCATGGCGGGGTGGGGGCTGCATAGGAGAGTCAGCCCCTGTGGGACCTCGTGGATCATCGTCATGATAAGGATTCTGGCTTTTTCTTAGAGAGGAGTCGCTGGACGATGGGAGCAGAGGAGGGACATGACCCGGGTTCGGTTTTAAAGGATTTTGCTGGCTGGCGGGCAGACGGAAGGGGCAGGCGTGCGAGCAGAGACAGCGGTGAAGAGGCCACTGCAGCCCTGGGAGAGGCCATGGTGCCAAAGCAGAGAAGTGAGGAGACGTCTTCGTCTGCATAGGTCGTGGCGGTACAGCCAGAAGGATTTGCTGATGGGGGCGCCTGGGTGGCTCAGAGGGTTAAGTGTCTGCCTTCGGCTCAGGTCATGATCCCAGGGTCTTGGGATCGAGCCCCGCGTCAGGCTCCCTACTCAGCGGGAAGCCTGCTTCTCTCTCTCCCTCTACTACTCTTCCCTGCTTGTACTCTCTCACTCTCTGTCGAATAAATAAATAAAATCTTTTTTAAGATTTTTTATTTATTTATTTATTTATTTATTAGAGAGAGAGAATGAGAGAGAGAGCATGAGAGCGGGGAGGGTCAGAGGGAGAAGCAGGCTCCCTGCTGAGCAGGGAGCCCGACGCGGGACTCGATCCCAGGACTCCAGGATCATGACCCGAGCCGAAGGCAGTCGCCCAACCAACTGAGCCACCCAGGCGCCCCATAAATAAAATCTTAAAAAAAAAAAAAAAAAGGATTTGCTGATGGTAACAGCAAGACAGCCGTTCAGGGTGACTCCAAGGTGTTGCAAAGGATGGAGTGGCCACTGGGTAGTCAAAAGTCACCTTACCATTTCTTCCCTGAGGAATTTTATTATTTTTTGTTCTATTTAAGTTTTAGTTATTTAAGTAATCTCTACACCCAACGTGGGGCTCGGACCTGTGACCCCGAGGTCAAGAGTCGCATAGCCCTTCCGACTGAACCAGCCAGGCACCCCTCTCTCTGGGATTTTATTTATTTATTTATTTAGATCTTATTTATTTGTTCGAGAGAGAGCACAAGCAGGGGGAGCGGCAGGCAGAGCAGGCAGAGGGAGAAGCAGGCTCCCCACTGAGCAAGGACCCTGATGTGGGGCTCGATCCCAGGACCCCGGGATCATGACCTGAGCCGAAGGCAGCCGCTTAACCCACTGAGCCACCCAGGCGTCCCCCTCTGTGGGATTTTAATTTACAGAGGTGACTGAGTGACGAGAGAAAGGCCAATGCCATTGAAAGGTTTTTATTACTTGTATTTCCCAGGAGGAAAGGGCATGGCAGGTTACACAGGGCCACATGGGGAGCACCAGGTTTGGGCTAGGAGGCAGGAGGAGTGAGAGGAAAGGCAAGGCCAAGAGTCTTTGTTGGGGTTTCCGAGGGAATGGCTAGTCAGGACCTGGCAAAGAATTTAGGATTGGCTAGTTTAAATAATTCCAGTGGGCTTTGGGGCCTGAGGCCGTCCCTAGCTGTCTGGTACCCTGCCCTGGGGTAATCAGGGAGAGGGATATTGGCTTGGTGTGTGAGTGATTGATAAGGAGGTAGCTGGAAGCCCGGGGCTCTGTATGGGTTGTTTGCATATGAATGCATACTGGGAAATGGGGAGCTCTTTGTTATCTTTAAGAATTGGACGGCCCTGGGGTGGCTGGGTGGCTCAGTGGCTTAAGCATTGGACTCTTGATTTCGGCTCAGGTCATGATCTCAGGATCTTACATTGGACTCAGTGTGGCCTGTGCTTGAGACGCTCTCTCTCCCTCTCCCTCTGCCCCTCCCGCCTCGTCTAAAATAAATAAATAAATAAATCTTTAAAGAAAAAAAAAAAAAGAAGTGGCTGGTCCTGGGAGAGACAGTGTGTCCTCAGTCAGCAAGGACACAAATGCCAGAGCATCAGGAATAAAATAAGAAAATACATAGTTAATATACTTGGCCCTGTGTTGAGAGAAACGCCAAAGGGACGGATCTAAGAAAACACAACAGTTACGTATTTGTATTCCAGCTGCTAGAAAGGGACACCCTGAACTCCCGGTGGCTTGACCTGATGGACATTTGTTACTCATTCACATCAAGTCCACTTGGCATAAGTTGCGCTGTGGGTTCTGCTCCACCAGTCATCAGGGTCGCGCCCGGCAGAGGCTGTGCCATCTTTTTATTTTTGTCTTTGAGAGAGAGAGAGTTCAAGCAAGTGAGGGGAGGGGCAGAGGGAAAGGGAGAGGGAAAGAATCTCAAGCAGACTCTGCGCCGAGCGCGGAGCCCGATGTAGGGCTCGATCCCAGGACCCTGAGATCATGACCTGAGCCCAAATCAAGAGTCAGAGCTTAACCGACTGAGCCACCCCGGTGCCCCGAGGCTGTGCCATCTTTGACCTGTGCCTTCCGCAATTGTCCTGGGCGGGCAGAGGATCAAATGACAGGCTTCCATGGGCTGGATCTAGAAGGGTCTTCCATTGCTTCTACCTGTTCAGTGGCCACACCAACTGCAAGAGGGGAAAGGTGGCCTCACTGGGTGCCTGAGGGGACACGGAGATCAACTGGGTGACCAACAGGTCATTCTGGGGTGCAAGAGCTGGGGTTCGGCTTTGGATGAGGTAAGTCTAAATAAACATGCATAAGGCTTCCAACTGGTGATGGATGTGTGTGGATTGGAAACTCCAGGTAAGGTTTGGACTGGAGTTAAAACTGTGAGAGCTGTCAGCATCTGGATGCGGTGCTTAAAACCATGAGATGCCAAGAGCTCCCCAAAAGGGTGACGGTAGACAGAGGGACCCTCCAACACAGAAAGCTCACGCACAAGAGGAAGACTGGAGATGGAAGGAAGAGCCAACGAGGCCAGAGGCGAGCCAGTGAATGGGTGTCCCTCAAGTCACATGACGACGGTGTCTTCTGGAGGAGGGACCAGCTATGTCCATGGCATTGAGGGTTGACCATGGGGTACAGCTATGTGAAGGTCACTCTTCTGACCTTGACAAGAGCAGCTTTCAGGGAATGGTAGGGGCAAATTGGGATCAGAGCAGGTTCAGGAGAGAAGGGAGGAGAAAGCAGACAGCAAGAATAGATAGCTTGGAGAGTTGTTTTGCTGCCCGGGGAAAGCAGCAAATAAATAGGAAGTCGTGGTGAGGGAAAGTGGTTGAAAGGTTTGGATTTTGTGAGGGACAAAATTATTTTTAAAGATTTTATTTATTTATTTGAGAGAGAGAGAGCACAAGCGGGGGGGGGGGGCGGTGCGGGGGAGGGAGAAGGAGAAGCAAACTCCGTGCTGAGCAGGGAGCCCAACTCGGGGCTCGATCCCAGGACCTGTGCTGAAGGCAGACGCTTAACCGACGGAATCACCCAGGAGCCCCTATTTTGTTTAATTTTTAATTGAAGCATAATTGACACACAATACTACATTAATTTCAGGTGTACAACGTGGTGATTTGGCAAGTCTATACGTTGTTCTGTGCTCACCACTAGTTACCATCTGTCACCATACAACACTCTTACGATACTATGGACTATATTCCCTGTGCTGTACCTTTCCTCCCCGTGACTTATAATTATTCCATAGCGGGGCAAATTATTTTATGCTATCATATGTAATGACTTCTTTTTATTGACGTAAAATATACAAAATCCAAAATTTACCCCTTCGGCCACTTTAAAATATACAATTCAGTGGCATTAAGTACATTCACAATGTTGGGCAACCATCACCACCACCCATCTCTGGAACTTTCTCATCATCCCAAACAGAAATTCTGTACTCATGAAACAAAGCTTCTCCCCCCTCCCTCCCTCTCGGCCCCTGGTAACCTCTGATCTACTTTCTGTGGCTATGAATTTGACAACTCTAGGTACCTCATATAAGTGGAATCATATAGTATTGGTCCTTTTGTGACTGGCTTATTTCACTTAACAGGTCAGAATTTCCTTGTTTTTAAGGCTAAACAACCCTTCAGTGGATGTCTACACCACATTTTGTTTTGTTTTTTGTTTGTTTGTTTGTTTTTATTCTTATGTTAATCCCCATACATTACATCATTAGTTCTAGATGAAGTGTTCCATGATTCATTGTTTGTGCATAACACCCACTGCTCCATGCAGAACGTGCCCTCCTCAATACCCACCACCAGGCCAACCCATCCTCCCACCCCCCTCCCCTCTAGAACCCTCAGTTTGTTTTTCAGAGTCCATCGTCTCTCATGGTTCGTCTACCCCTCCGAATTCCCCCCTTCATTCTTTCCCTCCTGCTACCTTCTTCTTTTTTTTTTTCTCTTAACATATATAGCATTATTTGTTTCAGAGGTACAGATCTGAGATTCAACAGTCTTGCACAATTCACAGCGCTTACCATAGCACATACCCTCCCCAGTGTCTATCACCCAGTCACCCCATCCCTCCTACCCCACCCCCCACTCCAGCAACCCTCAGCTTGTTTCCTGCGATTAAGAATTCCTCATATCAGTGAGGTCATATGATACATGTCTTTCTCTGACTGACTTATTTCGCTCAGCATTAACACCCTCCAGTTCCATCCACGTTGTTGCAAATGGCAAGATCTCATTCCTTTTGATGGCTGCATAATATTCCATTGTATATATATACCACATCTTCTTTATCCATTCATCTGTCGATGGACATCTTGGCTCTTTCCACAGTTTGGCTATTTACACCACATTTTGTTTATTCATTCATCTGTCAATGGACACTTGAACTACTTCTACCTTTTGGCTGCTATGAACATGGGTGTACGACTATGTCTTTGAGATCCTACTTTCAATTATTTTAGTAGATAACTAATATCTACCCAGAAGGGGAGTCACTAGAGCACACGGTAATTCTATTTTTAATTTTTTTGAGGAAACTCCATACTATTTTCTTTTTTAAAGATTTTATTTATTCATTTGAGAGAGAGCAAGACAGAGTGAGCACAAGCAGGGGGGAGGGGCAGAGGGAGAGAGAGAAGTAGACTCCCCACTGAACTGGGAGCCCGACGTGGGGCTCGATCGCAGAACCTGGAGATCATGACCTGAGCCCAAGGCAGAGGCTTAACCATCTGAGCCACCCAGGGGCCCCTCCATACTATTTTCTACAGTAGCTGTGCCATCTTACACTCCCACCAGTGGTGCACAAGGGTTCCAATTTCTTCACATCCTCATCAACACTCATTTTCTTTTTTTTATTTTTTATTTTTTTTTAAGATTTTATTTATTTATTTGACAGAGGCAGAGACAGCGAGAGCAGGAACACAAGCAGGGGGAGTGGGAGAGGGAGAAGCAGGCTTCCCGCCGAGCCGGGAGCCCGATGTGGGACTCGATCCCAGGACCCTGGGATCATGACCTGAGCCGAAGGCAGTCGCTTAACCAACTGAGCCACCCAGGCGCCCAACACTCATTTTCTGTTGGTTTTATATATATGTGGCCATTTTAATGAGTGTGAAGTGATAACTTATCATGGTTTTTTCTTAAAGATTTTATTTATTTATTTGAGAGAGAGAGACAGAGATAGTGACAAAGAGCAAGAGAGAGCATGAGCGGAGAGGAGAGGGAGAAGCAGACTCCCTGCAAAGCAGGGAGCCCGATGCGGGGCTCGACCCCAGGACCCCCGGATCATGACCTGAGCAGAAGACAGACGCTTAACCGACTGAGCCACCCAGGCGCCCCTATCATGGTTTTGATTTACGTTTCCCTAATGACCAGTGATGTGGAGCATTTTCTCATGTGCTTGTTGACCATGTGTAGATCTTTGGAGAAATGTCTATTCAAGTCCTTTGTACATTTTAGAAATTGGGTTGTTTTGTTGTTGACTTTTAGGACTTTTTTCTATATTCTAGATATTAACCGCTTATCCGGGTATGTGATTTGCAAATATTTTCTCCCATTTCATGGGTTGCCCCTTTACTCTGTGGATAGTATCTTTTAATAGGCAATCAAATATTTCTACATTTCTAGTAGTGGCCTCTCCAGAAGTCTGTAAACTCTATTTCAAAGATTCCTCAAGTGACACGATGGCCACGTTTGGGTTTGGAGGACCCAGACCTTCCAAGCAGAAAAGGCCAGTTGCCCAGAGAATACCTGATATTCAGGTTGTCTCTCTTGACCCCAGAAGTAGGAATGATTCTCATGTAATTTAGGAAGAAACTGAGGCCCATGGGGATTGTGACAGCTGCAGAAATGCCAAGACTCTTGGGAGGTGAGTCATAGTTCAGAACACTTGTGTTTCCCCAAGGGTAAACTGGAAGTGAATACGCCTCTGTGGGCATCATAAGCATGGTGGGAAACGAAGCCCAGAGAGCCACGTCATGTCAAAGTTGGAGGCAAAGAAGTGTTGGAGACCCACTCCTGGGCCAGGGCTCCTACAGGGCTCCACGTTGGTGTGGGCCTCCCTAGGTCCCAAAGGGCTTTCACAGAATCTTCTTTAAACCTTACGCATAGGGCGCCTGAGTGGCTCAGATGGTTAAGCATCTGCCTTCGGCTCAGTTCATGATCCCAGGGTCTTGGGATCGAGTCCCATATCAGGCTCCCTGCTCAGCGGGGAGCCTGTTTCTCCCTCTGCCTCTGCCTCTCTCTCTTTCTCTCTCTCTTTCTCTCTGTCTCTCATGAATAAATAAAAATCTTTTAAAAAATACCCAAAACTGGGCGCCTGGGTGGCTCAGTCGTTAAGCGTCTGCCTTCGGCTCAGGTCAGGATCCCAGGGTCCTGGGATCGAGTCCCACATCGGGCTCCCTGCTCCGCGGGAAGCCTGCTTCTCCCTCTCCCACTCCCCCGGCTTGTGTTCCTGCTCTCACTATGTCTCTCTCTGTCAAATAAATAAATAAAATCTTTAAAAAAAACAAAAAACCAAAAAACCCCAAAACCTTACGCATAGATATTCCTATCCACAGTCTACCATGTTATGTCACCTTACAAGCACTGGACTTGGAATTGAAAGCTTTGCTCTCAAACCTCAGCCCTGCCATTGAATAGCTTGAGCCGCCAGGCCAGGCACTTTGCGTGGCTTGTAATCTCTCTTTGTAGAAGGTGGATGAGAACTGCAAGCTCAAAGCTTAGGAAAGCCCCTCTCTAGCTCAGAGCCTGGTACATAATAAACATTCAATAAATGTGGTTGGGATCTGAGGAGGATGTGAGACCCACAGAGGAAAAATCACTTACAATGGCCCTGGTATTCGAGAACTTATGGGCAAACAATGTGCCTGGTACACATTTTCTTAGCAACCATGTTTTCCCATTTTTAAGATACAGAAACAGATTCGGAGAGGTTAAGATATTTAACCAAGCTCATACTGTTAGAAACCTCAGATTTGAACACAGGTCATTTCCAAGGACCCACTTTCTACCCCCCAACTTTTTACTAAAAACATACAGAAGAGTTGAAAGAATAATTCAATACATACCGACACATTGTTAACATAGGCTACTTTAGCATGCTTTATTTTTTTATTTTTTTAAAGATTTTATTTATTTATTCATGACAGAGAGAGAGAGAGAGAGAGGCAGAGGGAGAAGCAGGCTCCCAAGGAGTAGGGAGCCCGATGCGGGACTCGATCCCAGGACCCTGAGATCATGACCTGAGCCGAAGGCAGACGCTTAACCATCTGAGCCACCCAGGTGCCCTAGCATGCTTTCTTTAAATGTATACATGGTTGGAACTACTTAGAGTAAGATACAAACATCATGTCCTTTAGCCCTGATATGGAATGAATGTTTATGTCCCCCCAAATTTATATGTTGAAGCCCTAAGACCCCAATGTGGTGGTATTTAGAGATTTGTCTTTGGAAGGTTATTAGGGTCAGATGAGGTCACAACGGGATCAGTGCTCTTATAAGAACAGACACCAGAGGGATGCCTGGGTGGCTCAGTCTGTTAAGCGGCTGCCTTCGGTTCAGGTCATGGTCCCAGGATCCAGGGATTGAGCCCCACGTGAGGATCCCTGCTAGGCGGGGAAGTCTGCCTCTCTCTCTCCATCTGCCTCTCCCCCCTACTCATACTCTCTTTTGCTCTCTCTCTCAAATAAATAAATAAAAATTAAAAAAAAAAAAAAAAACAAAACAGACACCAGAGAGCTCTCTCTCTCTCTTTCCCTGTGTACATGCACTGAGTAAAGGCCATGTAAGGACACAGGGAGAAGGCAACTGTCTGCAATCCAGGAATAGGGCTCTCACCAAGAACCCAACCATACTGGCACCCTGACCTCAGACTTTCAGCCTCCAGAGACGTGAGAAAACGAAATTCTGTTGTTCAAGCCATCCAGTGTGTGGTATTTTGTTATGGCAGCCTAAGCAGACTAAGACAATCCCTAAATGCCACCGGGTACATCCGCTGAGAATGAAAGACATTCTCCTACATAATCACACCCAAGAAAACTAGCAATGATGCCGTAATATCTAATACCCTATTCAAAGTCAAATTTTCCTCAGTTGTCTCAAGAACGTCTTTTTATAGCTGCTTTTCAAATGTTAACCAGATTCTGGACAAAGTCCACACATTATATTTAATATCTTTTTATCTAGAACAGTCCCACTGTCTCACCTCCCAACGCACCTTCCCATCCTTGGCAATTGTGAAGAGCCCAGGCCACTTATAAAATGTACCACTTTCTAGATTTGTCTGATGTTTCCTCGTGTCTAAACACAGATACAGTATTTGGGGGCAAGAATTCCAGTAGGAGATGCTGTCTACTTTATAATGCATCATATCAGGAGGCATCTGATGGCAGGTGGTAAGGCTAAGCTGGAACACTTCGTCAACGTGGTAATGGGCATCCACTTTCAACCTCTGCACAAAATAAGAGGCACCAGGTTTTCAACTCAGCTCTTCTTGACACCAGCAGAGTCAGCTGCGCTTGGAACCCGAAGTTCAGGGTTCATCGCCCAAGATTCCCTCTGGGTCTCCCAAGCTCAGCTCAGGCCCAGCTCAGCCCTGGGCAGGTACAGCACGGCCCCGCCCCGGCCCCGCCCATCCTGGCCCCGCCCCGCCCCCGCCCATCCTGGCCCCGCCCCGGCCCATAGCGGCCTCCCAGCCCCGTCGGCCCAGCGGGCGGAACCAATAGTGTCTGGCACTCCGCTCGACGTCGTCCGTCCGGACTCTGAATCCCGGAGCGCCGGGTGCACGAGGACGCTGTTCTCCGTGGGCTTCCGGGCGCACGCAGTTCTGCCGCCGCCGAGAGGGCGGAATTCCCGGTGCTGCTGCGGTGTCTGTCGGTGCCCCGGGTTCAGCCGCCACCATGGGGATCCTGGAGAAGATCTCCGAGATCGAGAAAGAGATCGCTCGGACGCAGAAGAACAAGGGTGAGGGCCGGCCTGGCGGGGCCTTCCTTTCTGCCCGCCTCAGTTTTCCTGTCTGTAAAATGGGGGAACAACTCCAGCGATAGAGCGGAACGGGCTCGAAGGCAGCAGAGAAGTGCCAGAGACGTGACCAGGTCTCGCAGCGCGCTGGAGGCAGGCAGGACCAGGCGGGATCCTGGTCCCAGCGCTCTGGTCTGATTGCAGACGGTCGCTGTGAGATCGGCTCGGTGCCAGACCAGGTGCCCGATAGAGAAATCGCAGCGCGCAGCCAGCGTCTGACCCAGAGAGAGGCATGGTCGGGCTTCAAACCCGGGTCCCCTTTTGTCCTGGAAAGCCCAGGAGGAGACCTTTCACGGGTATAGCCTCACCCAGCATCTCGGGAACGGAGGCCATCAAGACTCGAGCCTGGCGGACCTGGGTTTGAACTCCAGCGCCACCCGTACATGCTGTGAAAGCTTGGAAAGTCGCTTCGCCTCTTTGAGCCTCAGTGCCCTCATCTGCAAATGGGGATCATAATCCCCGTCTCATCTTAGCTCACAGCTAAATTAAACTAGATAGTGTGTGCAAAGTACTAGGCACATGGTAAGCATTCTGTATTTAAAGTACCCCCGCGCCCCGGGCGCCTGGGTGGCTCAGTTGTTAAGCGTCTGCCTTGGCTCATGGGATCGAGCCCCGCGTCGGTCTCCCTGCTTGGCGGGAAGCCTGCTTCTCCCTCTCCGCTCTCCCTGCTTGTGTTCCCTCTCTCGCTGTGTCTCTCTATGTCAAATAAATAAATAAAATCTTAAAAAATAAAATAAAATAAAGTAACCCCCCCAACATAGATAGCACATAATAAAGGATCAAATCTGGAGTTAAGATTGTAAGGGCTGGAGGAGCTCACAGGAGAAGAGCAGTGGGGAGAGAAAAATGATGACACCCAAGAAGGCTTCCAGGAGGAGGTGAGACTTGAACTGGTTAAGGGGAGGGTACTCCCGGTGAGGGGCGCTGCTGAGGGAAAAGCATGGCAGTTGGGGTGAGCATGGTGTGTTCATGGGGCAGTTCTAGATCTAGAACAATCTAGATCAGAAGGAGGGTCTGGAGTAATGGGGGATGCAATTGGCCTGGGTGGGTGAGGCCCGGTGCCTAAGCAGTCCTGCTGTGGGGTTGCAGAGGTAGGAAGCGGGGAATCCTAGGTAGCTAGTCTCAGTGTCTGTCCTTCCCTGGCTCTTGTTTAGTTCTAGAGGCTGAGAAGTTGGGGGACCTCATTCATTCATTCATTCATTCATTATGTGAATCTTCCCCAAGCCCTTACTATCTTCTAGGCATGAACACAGCAGGCACATCCTTGCCCTTACGGAGCTGACCTTCCAGCAGATAGTCTTTAAACGAATAACCAAATAAACAAGATCGTTTCAGCCAGCCATAAATGCTGTGAAGACAAACGAGGTTGATCTAACAAGAGTGTGGGGGGTGGGAGTTGGGACAACCAAGGTAGAATGATCAGAGAAGACCTCCATGAGGTGGGGACATCTGAGCTGAGACCAGAATGAGAAGGAACCAGCCATGCAGAGATCTGGGGCAAGACTGTTCCTGGCAGAGGAAGGAACGTCGCTGAGGCAGGAACAGACTTGGCTTGTTCAGGGATCTGAAGGTCTGGGGCTGGAGTGCAGTGATGGCAAAGGAAAGGGCCAATCATGTAGGGCCTTGTAGGTCATGGGAAGGTGGCAGCTGTGTTCTCAGGCAGTGGGAGCTAGTGGAGGGTGTTAAGCAGGGGAGAGACATAGTCTGATTTCTGTTTTATTTATTAGAGCACAAGCAGGGGGAGTGGCAGGCAGAGGGAGAAGCAGACTCCCCACCGAGCTGGGAGCCCGACATGGGGCTTGAATCCAGATCCTGGGATCATGACCTGAGCTGAAGGCAGCTGCTTAACTGAGCCACCCAGGCATCCTCTGATTTCTGTTTTAAAAGTTCCCACTGGCTGCCCTGTGGAGTATCATCTACAAGGATCGAGGAGAGTAGCAGGGAGGCTTTGGCAGTGGTAGAAGAGGGGATGTAAAGATGATGTAAGGATTAAGACCTAGTCCTTCCCTTCAGGGGTGCTCAGAATCTTATGAGCTGGGATGACAGGAAGGATCAGATGAACCTGACACTTGCTGAACCCATTCTTGACCACTTGTCACGGCCATCAATTCACTCCTTCCCTTGTAGACATTTCCTGAGTACTTGCCCTGTGCCACCAGAAGCCGGGATCCTGCCCCATTTGAGTGAGGGAAGTAAAGAAACAAGATAGTTTCAAGTAGTGATCAAAGCCATGAAGACAATAAACAGGATCATGAAGCCAAGAGGAAGGGTGGGGGTTGCCGTAGATCATAATAATAACCAACAGTTACTGGGTGCTTACCGTGTGCTAGTCCTTGTTCTTAGTGCTTTCTGTAAGCCTTACAAAAATCCAGTGGAGTGGTTTCTCCTGTTAACATCCCTGCTTTGCAGATTAAGAAACTGATATACAAGAAAATTACGTAATTTTTCCAAAGTTACACGGCCAGGAATGGCAGGGTGGGATTCCAGCTCTGGTTCTTCCCTCGGCATGACATTGCCCACAGTCCCCTCTGGCTGGGTAGGGGAGGTCTCTTTGAAGAGATGCCATCTGAGCTGAGCCTCAAATGTTGAGAAGGAGCCAGCCCTGGGAAGATAAGGTTGCAATGGAAGGAATAGCAAATGCAAAGGTCCTGGGGCACGAATGATGACAGCTTGTCCTGAAGAAACAAGAAAGCCACTGTGGCTGGAATGTAGTACATAAAAGAGAGAGCAGAAGGAGATGTTGGAGAAGTAGCGAGGGGCTAGGTTACCTAGCCCCTGCCCGCTCTTGTGGCGAAGATTTTGTAACACCTCCCTTTACTGTCATGAAATGCAGCTCCCTTTTGATAGTGTAACTTTTATACACACAGAATATAAGAAAAATCAATGTCATGCCCTAATCATAATACAAAGGAAGAGAAAAAAAAAGTATAATTAAAATAGTGTTTATTTCAATATTTAAATTTTGGGGCACTGCCAGGATGCAGTGATGTTACAATGAAGGCGTGAGATGGTTGCACCTCTGGGTGGCATCACTGGGTATGTGGCAGCCCCATGCACAGTGTGATGTGTTGGTGACTCAGGCACCCTACAAGAGGCATCACTGGTGACAGCCTGGGATCCCAAGATGGTGAGCACCTCTAGGTAAAGTTTCCAACAACACATGCTAGAGTCTTTCCTTAACCTGCACGGAAGTTCATTCCTGGAAATTTCAGTGTTTATTGACATTGTAAAAAAAAAAAAGTGTCCTGTGTTTCTACGTGAAACAGAATGAGGCTCTAGGCTCCAATGATCCTAGCCCAGGTTTTCCCTCTGCAGATGTCTTAGGGCTGTGAAAAGTCATATGGAACGTAGGACGACTGATGGCTGTTCCTGACTGACTCACACTTTGTAGGGCTGTGGGCTTCCCTGGTCCCTGCTTGATAAATGCCAATGGGGACTTTGCCATCACACAGACAACAGAAAACATCCCCCAGAATCCCCCAGGGAGTGGTGCTGCCCCCATTGAGAACCACTGACCTGGGATCGCATGGTCTCAATAAGGAGTCTAGCTTCTATCCTAAATGAAGTGAGAGGCTAAGGGGGCCTTTTAAGCAGGGGGGTGTTTTCTTCCCCGATCTGGTTCTGCTGTTTCCAACCAGCATTTGGTTGTATGTGGGGGCACACCTGACCCACGGGGCTTGGAAACCCTGGATACTTACCTCCCGTCTTGCTTTACATCCTGTAGCCACTGAGTATCACCTGGGCCTGCTGAAAGCAAAACTTGCCAAGTATCGGGCCCAGCTTCTGGAACCGTCCAAATCGGCCTCATCCAAAGGAGAGGGTTTCGATGTCATGAAGTCGGGTGACGCCCGCGTGGCACTGATTGGATTTCCCTCTGTGGGTAAGGTCAGTGATGGTCAGCATGGGCCTTGGGGAGGAAGCAGCTGTCCCAAACACGACTGTCTAGTGCCGCCTCTTGCTACTTTTCTGAATTAGCTCCAGGCTCCCGAGGAGACCCAGCCTCCCCCAGGATTGGGTCCCACCCCTTTATCATCCTGCCATGGCGACCATCGTTGTCTGTGTGGGGGAGAAGTGTGGCCACTCAGTCTCAGACCCATCCATCATGTACGAACGTTTACTCAGTGCGTACCCTGTGCCAGGCTCTGGGCCGGGCGCTGGTCGTACAGCAGAGAACAAGATAGTTCTGTCCAGTGAAGAGGCTGCTCAGATACAGGCTGAGGGAGCAATGACCAGGTGGCCTGGACACGTGCTGGTGGAGCAGCTTTTATTATTTATTTATTTATTTATTTTTAAAAGATTTTATTTATTTATTTGAGAGAGAGAGAATGAGAGACAGAGAGCATGAGAGGGAAGAGGGCAGAGGGAGAAGCAGACCCCCCGCCAAGCAGGGAGCCCGATGTGGGACTCGATCCCAGGACTCCAGGATCATGACCTGAGCCGAAGGCAGCCGCTTAACCGACTGAGCCACCCAGGCGCCCCTGCTTTTCTTTTCCCCTCTGCCTGGATAAGGGGTGTGTGTATCACAGGAGGTGGGGATCGGTCTGCTCCCTATCTACACAAACACAGTGAAGGTGGGCTTATAGCTACACTGGCCACTGGCATGTTTACTTCTCCAATGTTGTCTGTCCCATTCATACATTAGAGTTCCGTCACCTCGTAATGCCTGCCTAGAAGCCCCACTGTGGTCATAGTGTGATCAGCAGTCTGCTCCTTCCCTCCCGTGCCGATCGCCCGTCCTGGAGCTGCTGTTTCTGGAGGACGCATTCCTCCAAGTCAGCCCAGGGGCTCGAGGTTGTGGGTTTTAAAAATGCCCAGCAGCACTGCCATTTACCCTCCGGAGAAGCTCTAGCTAACTCCACGTGGGGACAGTTAGGAATGTCTCCGAGCATCTGCTCGCGGGATGCTGTGTCAGCACCGGGCAGCGAGCTGGGCCGCGGACAGGTTAGAGGAAGACCCCAGCCTCGGCGTCAAGGTCCGCGGAAGGCTTCCTTCCTGGTGGCTTGTAGGTGCTTCTTACTTTTTGGGAGCATTCGTACCCCAGTTGGACATTATTATCAATACCCATCCTGATGCACTGTCCCCTTGCCCTCCATCCGTGTGGGCTCAGGACACACAACATCCTTTTAGTTACCATCCAAGCCAGGTAGGATGAGGAGGGGAAAGTTGCTGGAAACGAGCCACTGCCGTCCGTGGCTCTTCCTCCTCCGGGCCGCTAACAGTTCATCCAGCCGACACCTCGCAGCACTCGGCGTCAGACCTGATTGCCCGTTTGACACGCAGCTTCCTGGCCAGTGCTCAGATCCCTGTAGTGACGGGGTGCTTATGACCCCTCAACTTGACAAAAGCTGGACACGGAGCAGCGCAGGGGCCTCCTGCTCAGAAGGAGCTGACGCCCGCGCTGCAGGAGCCCCTCGGTCCCCTGGGACCGTCCCCACGTGTGCCCTCCGCCGGCTGAACCCCCTCATGGTCTTCAATCCTGGCAGGGTTTCCAGATCCCTCTCTGTCTCTTTGGCCCTTTCTCATTTTTCCCCAGTTCTGTATGCTAGAATTTCCAAACACAGAAGAGGTAAAAGAACAAGTACAGTGTACCCGCTCTCTGAATCCATCGATTTTGCCAAATTGCTCCATCTCTTCAGATTTATGTCTGTGCGGGTGTAGGGGGTTTTGTTTTTGTTTTTTGTTTTGTTTTATTTTTTTTTAAGATTTTATTTATTCATTTGAGACACAGAGATACAGAGAGAGAGAGTGAGCAGGGAGAGAGGCAGAGGGAGAGGGAGAAGCAGGCTCCTCGCTGAGCCAGGAGCCCGATGTGGGGCTCGATCCCAGGACTCTGGGATCATGACCTGAGCCGAAGGCAGACGCTTAACTGACTGAGCCACCCAGGCGCCCCTTGTTTTTGTTTTGACTGACCCATTTGAGAATAAATTACAGACCTCATGCTACATGACCTTTCACCCCAAAATATTTAAGCTTGTATCTCTAAAGAATAAGGATATATTCCTACTTAGCCACAAACTGTCACACCAAACAAAATGAACAGTAATTTAGGAATGATCTAACGCCTGGACCACATTCTAATTTCAACACTCACCCCCAAATGACCTTTGTGGCTGGTCTAGGCTGTCTGGGACCCTGTATGTGTTCTCTCCACCTGCTCTAATCTAGAATGGTCCCTTTTGTCAAGATCCTAATTTTAAAGAGACCAGACGGTGGTCCAACAGAAAGTCCACAGTCTGGAGCTATCTGCTGGAGCTATCTTCCTCGTGGTGTTTTTAGCTTGTTCGTCTGTTCGTTGTATTCCTATGAGCCTAGAGTCAGGTAGGAACCCAGGACTTGTGACCAGGTTCCACATAGGAGCTGGGGTGGACCTCATTTTGTACCATGCCAAAAACCCCTGACCACTGGTTGCATTTCCAGAATGGCTTAGGGGGAGAGATGCCCTGTCTCCCTTCTGCATGGTTGTGTTAGCCTCCCCCCCCAAGCCCAGACAACTGGAAAGTCCACTGCAAGGTGCTGCTACCATGGCTTGTGGAAGTCAGGCCGTCAGCATCCCCTTAGTAACCTTGACGCCAGTGAATTGTCCTTGCCTGGGAGTTTTGTTAGCTGCGGTACGATGTCAGTTTTCCAGTTCTCCTCCTCCTGCCTCACTAATTAGCTGATGTTTGTCTGGGGAGTAGCGCTTTCTCTCATCGGTGTCAGCTCTTTGGTTAGCCTGAAAAAGTTCCTGGAAAGGCAGGACGAGTGCATGTGTGCTGCCCTTCAATGACCAGCAAGATGTTGGGGTCAGAGCTGTCCCGCAGGGTGACCGGTAACTATTTTTAGGCTTTCATTCTTGGGGCATTGTTATGGACATCATCGGTTTTCACCTGTTCTGGATTTTACTTCCAACCCGCCAAGGGCTTCTTTTCCAAGCCCAGGCTCGGAGAAGTGCTTTGTTTACCAAGGGTTGTGCCCTTGAGGGTCTGGCCCTGCGGCCAGATCCCACCGCCCTGCTGGGGATCTGGGCTCTCCAGCCATGGGAGGGCCAGGCCTCCCCCTGCAGAGGCCAGACAGGGTTGGCGTTTCCTCCTGTTGGCCTGCAGCAATGGGCACTCAGGGTCTCGGCAGCCAGGGCTCTCAGGGCCACCCCACCTGCCCATACCTGTCTGCCCCACCAGGTTTTTCTCTCTCCTCAGGTTTCTGAGAGGCCCCCCGGGCGGAGAGTTTCTGGATTTGAGGCCAGTGTTTCTTTGAAGGTGTGAAGGTTGGAGTGAGAGGTGCCCCCAGCCTTCCTGGTTGCCGGAGAAGCAGGGCCAGGTGGCCTGGTCACAACTGCATCTCAGGCTGTTTGTTCCTGGTGCCCCGCTGACTAGGCTGCGGGGGACAGGAGGCCAGGGCTGGGTTTCTTCCCCCTCTGGCTCTACCCACTGCTTTGCTGGCCCTCTGGGCCACTGCATCCATCGCTGTGGTCTCGCCACACTCTGGTCTTGGCCTACCATGTGCCTTCTCATCTCCTTTCACCCCATGCAGCCCCCCACAGTGGGGAGTGAGCAGATGGCTAGCGTGCATACGAAGGACTTGGACGCTCTGGAGGAAGAAGTTTCTTGCCCCGGGGGAGCCCGGTCTCTCTGACTCCCAGCCAAGCCACGGGTCTGGTCCCACAATGTACCGTGGCATGAGCGTTCCCATCTAGATCCTTCCCAGCTCACCCCTTCCTGCCTGGCACTGCCTTCTCCTGCCAGCTGGCTCTGTCTCAGACCATGTCTGTCCCCTTGCACATCTCACCCCGCCCTGGGTGAGCAGCCACTTTGAGTGCCATGGGCTGTTGCCCGCTTGAAGTTCTCTGGGGCCCAGGAGGGGCTGGTGGGTTTGGTGGAGCTAGGGCGGGGGCCCCGATTTAGAAACCAGTTCCCTGTGTCCACCTGAGACAGGCCTTGAGGCCTCCAAGGAAGGGACTGGCCCTCTGGTACCCCACCCGCTCTCGGCAGGGCCAGAGGTGACATTTCCGGCTGTCTTCTATCCCCACGCTGAGGCTGAGGAGTCTCTGTGTTGCCTGCATCCGGCAGGCTCCTGGCCCGTGGGAAGCCTCCCAGGAGGCTGGGACTAGACTCCTCACTGCAATGACCTCCTTTTTCTCCTAGTCCACCTTCTTGAGTCTAATGACCTCCACAGCCAGCGAAGCCGCATCCTATGAATTCACCACCCTGACATGTATCCCTGGGGTCATCGAAGTAAGTTGGGGTGTGCTGGATTCCAGAAGGGGGAGGGGTGTGTGCTCGGGTTTGCGGTGGTGTGGAGGGATGTGGTGTCCATGCGGAGGGAGACGGCTCTGAACTGAGCTGCTTTGCCCCAAAGCCCTGGCACTTCAGGATTCTGGCTGCTGAGACCCCAGAGATGCCTGACTGGTTCCAAGAGTCGGGCCGGCCCATGGCAGCTCTCCTTGGTGCCCCACTGTGCTCTGCTGTCCCACACCGCCCCAGCTTGGGTCACTTGTTGCTGGCTGGCCGGATCCCTCTGGCTCCCATGAAGCTTCAGAGCCTGGGGCAGCTGGGGTCCCAGGGCCTGGAGCCTCCATGCTGCAGGGACATTTTTGTGGAGTGCTCTTACCATCACTGAAGACCCACTGTGGTGGGATCGTAACACCTCGAGAGCCCCTCCCCACGGCTCCTCAGCTCGCGGGAGAGGGTCTTTGCCGGGCTGGAGCGGTGAGAAGACAAGGCTTGGGCCTGGCCCCGGAGGCTGACCCCAGGGTTTCCCACAGCCCCTGCAGTGCAGGCTGTTGTAGGGCTCCTGGGCTCAGGCAGGCCCTTCCTGCAGGGACTCCTCCCCTGACCTTCTCTTCCCCATTCTAGTATAAAGGGGCCAATATCCAGCTCCTGGACCTTCCTGGGATCATCGAGGGTGCAGCACAAGGTAGGAGGTGGGGACAGGAGGGTGGGAGACAGGGTGGCTCTCAGCACCCCGGCCCACCCTTCCAGAGGGTTTTGGGTACTGGCCTCACTGTTAAAATCGGACGTGGCTTCGGGCTTGGATGGGTATGGGGAGGCTCGCAGCCTCTCACACTCCTCCGGCCTCGTACTGTCCTGGCTGGCCCCATCTGAAAGCCCAGGAAACCGAGGCCCCTCGAGGTGAGGTGACTTGCCCAAGGTCGCATAGCTCGCCTGACAGGTTTGAATTCGTTCTTCTACTCCATGGGCTCCAGCGCAGCCCTACAGGGAACCCTGCAGGGAGCGGACACCTATCAGCTGTGCTTCTCATCCTGGAGCCCCATCCTTGGTTGTTTTGGTTTTATGTGTTCTGAGATGGGAACATGCCCGTGGCTTCTGGGGGCGGCCCGCAGGGGGTGCCCCGCAGCCTCGCAGAGATGGGAACCAGCTGATGGTTCTTTGGCAAGCGCCAGGCTGTGTGCTGGCCACTGTCTCAGTCCTCAGCTGGCCCTGTGACTTAGCGAGTGTCACCATTTCCTTTTCATAGCTGGGAGGAACGTCAGGGATGATAGGTAAAGGGTCTGCCCTGAATGACTATTGACCCACCAAGGGGCAGAGCTGGGGTCGGCACCTGCCTCTCTGGCTCTGTAACCCCGGCATGGCTGGGCAGCAGGGCCTCCTCCCTGCGGGTCCAGTTGCTGTCTCTGCCCTGTGCCCTCCCATACCCCACCGTCATCGGGGCAGAGTCCTGCCTACTTGGACTGGGGCAGGGGGAGTGGTGATGGTCCCCCAGGAACCTGCTGTCCCCGCTAGCATCGTGGGGCCTGTGAGTGGTCTGGCCACGGTGAGGGGAGTGTGCGGGGAGTGTCGGGAGGTAGCTGGCCCGTGAAGATCACCAGGCCCAAGTCCCTCTTTCTCAGAAGAGGGAGGCCGGTCATGGCTGAAATCTATACTACCTAGATCCTAGTGCTGTGACCTTGGCAAGATGCCTGGCTTCTCTGGTGGTCTCATAACCACAGGGTCTGATCTTTATGTGGCAGTTCCTAGAGCACCTCTTCCTGTGGCGTCTCGTGTGATCCTTTCTGCAGCCCTGTGGAGGGGGGGTGGGTTGTCGCGCCCGTTTCCAGAAAGGGCACGTGTGTTGAAATCCTCAGGCCACGCTAGCTTTGTGATCTTAGGCAAGTGAGTGAGTGTCTCTAAGCAAGGTCTCGGTTTTCTCATCTGTACAATGGGTGCTGCTGCCTGCACAGAATCGTTTTGAGGATTAGGTGAGGAAATGTTCACGAGGCCTGCCGCACGGTAGGGGCAGGGGGAGAACGTTACTTCTCCTAGGGTGGCGATGTCAGATTGCCTCTCTCTGCGCGTCTCCATGAGTAAAACACCACGTGGATTAAAGAACAGCGCCGGGGAGAGCCCAGCCCAGGGCTGCCACGTGGCAGAGACCACGGCGGAGCTGTTAAGGACAGGAGTCTGGGGCCCTGTGGGCGGGGGGGCGTGCCTCTGTCACCGTGTGACCCCATCTCTTCCCCCCGTCCAGGGAAAGGCCGTGGCCGGCAGGTGATTGCTGTGGCGCGCACGGCTGATGTCGTCATCATGATGCTGGACGCCACCAAGGGAGAAGTGCAGAGGTCCGCGGGGTGGTGTGCTGGGGGGGCAAACTGATACATCTGGGGAGGCCCCTGGGCGGGCTCGTGGGATGCTGTGGCTACCTCTGCTGTGTCCCTGAACTCGCGATGGGTGGCCCAGGGGCTGCTTGGGCCCCTCCCCCTGGCAGCAGTGGCAGGCCTGTCCGCAGGCTAAACCCGTGCGGTCAGCCTGGAGCATCCTCTCGGAGAGGCTCGCATCTGGCATGGAGGCGTCTGGAGGCTGAGGACTGCGCTGTGCCGGCGGAAGCCTCTGCCACCGGCCCCCAGCTGGCACAGGCTGTCCTGGCTCTGGCTCCTGCCTGCCGAGGCTGAGGTGCCTCAGTTGCTGCCCAGAACCCACCGGGAGCCCAGCCCCAAGCAGCAGCTTTATTCGTGCCCTGACCTGCTGGCTGAGGGGCATAGCGGGCCTCCCTCTGTGGCTCCAGAAGGTCCAGAGGCTCCCCCTCTGCAGCTTTGGGTTGTTGGGAAGGAACATTCTGGGTTCCTAGTGGTGGGTAGGAGGGCACTGGTCTCCCTCCGGGTGGGCAAGGGCTTCCTGTGGACCATGGAAGCCATCCGGCCTGCCTCTGGGCACTTGTGGAGGCTCATGGGGGCTCTACCCAGGTCTCTGCTGGAGAAGGAACTGGAATCAGTGGGTATCCGCCTGAACAAGCACAAGCCCAACATCTACTTCAAGGTGAGGCCCCTCACCTGTAGGCCAGGCCTGGGCAGGTTTGGGATGATTGCCGCTGCCCCTTGGTGAGCAGCTCTCCCTCCCTCTCTTCTCCAGCCCAAGAAAGGTGGTGGCATCTCCTTCAACTCAACAGTCACGCTGACCCAGTGCTCAGAAAAGCTGGTGCAGCTGATCCTGCATGAGTACAGTATCCTTTCCAAAAGCAGCAAGGGAGGGGCAACGTGAGACAGAAGGCCTTGTGGCCCAGGATGCTAACAGACCACACCCCAAGCCACCCCGGATCCATCCGAGCAGCCACCAGGAAGGCTGCAGCCCGGTGACATGGGGCACTTCCTGTCCCCTTCGCCTCCGTGCTCACCAGGCTGCAGGCTGCCTGGGCCACAGCCGTGTACTCAGCAGGGCCTTCCTGACTCCCTGCCAGGTTCTAGGCACTGGTAGCCAGTCACATCTGGAAGGAAGGTGAGATGGTGAGGGAAACAGCCCCCAAGGACAGAGTTCCTGGCCTGGGGAAGCCTCAGGGAGAACCAGGGGCCTGGCTGTTCACTGCTAAAGTAACGTTGGGGGCCTAGGTGAGTCTCTGGAGGACCCTGGAGGACGGGGCAGAGCCCCAGAGGTAGAGGAGCTCAGCATATGGAGAACTCACCATGGGACAGGCTGTCTGCGAGGTCGTGAGGCCCCTGTCGCCACAGGTATGCAAGCAGAGGCAGGGTGGCCTCCAGAGGAGAGCTTTGCACGGGGGAAGGTGGGTCAGAGTGGTGCCTGCAGACAGTGCTCTTGGCACTGAAGCCTGGGGTTCCACTGAGGATTCTGGCAAGTACATTTTTCTTCTTGCCTAACTGTGAAGATCGAAGGCACTGATTGAAACTTTACATGTTCTGGTTCCTTTTGAAAAAAAAAAAAAAATGAGGGCACTCCCCAAGCTTTACCATCTTGTACAACCTCCGAGGCAGATGGCCTCTGAGGTCCCTTGCAGCACTGTGTGTGTTTCTTGGCTGGCCGTTCCGGCCCCTCCGCTGCGGGGACACGAGGAGCTGCAGGTGCACAAGTGACCCTTAATCCGAGCCCCTCAGAGATCTTCAACGCGGAGGTGCTCTTCCGAGAAGACTGCTCCCCGGACGAGTTCATTGATGTGATTGTGGGCAACCGGGTGTACATGCCCTGCTTGTATGTAAGTGGCACCAGCCCCCAGGGTGCGCGTGCGGGAGGGAAGCTCGCCAGGCGCCGACCCGGATGCAAGGCAGCCTTCCCAGAGGAGCAGGAAGAGCCTGGGGCTGCCTCCACCCTCGCCTCCCCTGTCCCCTGGGGGCTGCGTGAGGCTTGCACACCTGTCTAGCTTGACACCGGGGCTCTAGTCCTGCCTTCCCTTCTGGGCGTGGACAGCGGCCTCAGGCCCCTGCAGCCTTTCCCCATCCTTGAGGCGGTAAGGAAGGGAGGACATGGGCATTGGCATTGCGCCGAGGCCCGCAGAGGGAGGAACTGTGGGCCGAGCCGAGGCACTTGGGGACCCATTTCCTGCACTACTTTGTTCCATTCCTTCCCCAACACCTACCTCCCCGGTCTCAATCCCAGGTTTATAACAAAATCGACCAGATCTCAATGGAGGAAGTGGACCGCCTGGCCCGGAAGCCCAACAGTGTGGTCATCAGGTGAGCTCTCGGCTGCCCTGAATCCTTCGGGTATGTGAGCTCATCAGGGCTCCCGGGCACCTTGGGCCACGCAAGCCCCCCATGTGCGCCCGGGGCAGAGGAGACCATCTCAGTAACGGCTTTGACCTGGTCCTACCCCGGATCGGCCTGGGCAGAGTGGGTGATGTGCGGTGGGCTCTGCTTAAGAAAACAGAAGGGAGGGGCGCTTGGGTGGCTCAGTCGTTAAGCGTCTGCCTTCGGCCCAGGTCATGATCCTGGGGTCCTGGGATCGAGTCCCTCATCGGGCTCCCTGCTCCGCGGGGAGCCTGCTTCTCCCTCTGCCTCTGTCTCTCTGTCTCTCATGAAGAAAGGAAAGAAAGGAAGGAAAGGAAAGGAAAGGAAAGGAAGGAAGGAAGGAAGGAAGGAAGGAAGGAAGGAAGGAAGGAAGGAAGGAAGGAAAGGAAGAAAGGAAGGAAAGGAAGGAAAGAAAGGAAAGGAAGGAAAGGAAGGAAGGAAGGAAAGGAAGGAAAGGAAGGGAAAGGAAGGAAGGAAGGGAAAGGAAG